>NC_091989.1:90355054-90655054 GCF_044704955.1 Pristiophorus japonicus | reverse complement strand
CATCTAGTGACCTCTGCTGGAAAGTGCATGTGTGGATGCTGGGTCAGCACAGAATTAGAGAAAGACTTGCATTGATATAGCACCTTCCACGCCCTCAGGACGTCCCAAAGCACTTTACAGCCAATTAAGTGCTTTACAGCCATTGAAGTACTTTTGATGTGTAGTCATTGTTGTAATTTAGGAAACGTGGCAGCTAATTTGCACACAGCAAGATCCCACAAACTGCAATGGGATAATGACCAGATAACTAGTTTTAGTGATATTGGTTGAAGGATAAATATTGGCCAGGACACTGGGGTGAATGAAGTCTTTGAATATTACCATTGGGATCTTTTACATCCATCTGAGTGAGCAGACAGGGCCTTGCTTTAATATCTCATCCAAAAGACGACACTTCCTCAGTACTGCACTGGAGTGTCGGTCTAGATTTTGTGCTCAAGTCTCTGGAGCGGGGCTTGAACCCACACACAACCTTCTGACTCAGAGAGAGATACCACTGAGCCACGGTAACACCTACATTTATACCTAATAAGGTTTTTAAATTGCCCCTGCAGCTGAAATCAGCGAACAGTCCAAACCGGGAATCAAACCGAAGAGTACCATTATTCACAACACTCTGTGAATTAATAAAATAAAACCTTTCTAATGCCCTAGATTAAATATATTTCATCTACACATTTTCCTAGTAACCAGTCATTGGTGCAACAAAACCCCTTTAATCCCTGGGGAGAGTCATTACCTGTAATGACTATCTCTTCACTTTTTAAGCAGTAAGTGAGGCGAAGAGTTTTAGCCAGGCTCTGAGCACGCTGTCAGCCAGTACAGAATCCCATTAATCATGGGTCCCTGGAGAAGACAACAGACTAGGACCATCCGACATTTGTCTAAAAAAAAAACAGGTGGGAAAGAGCTGAGAAAGGAAAATAAAAATCGGAGCCAAAATGATGCAAAAAGAGTAATCCACAAGCTGGCGGGTGTTGGAGTGTAACGCAGAGAGGATAACACGTAGGGTGCAGTAGTCTAGTGGTTATGGTACCCAGAGATTGCAAGTTCTAAAACCCACCATGGCAAGTTAGGAAATTAAATTCAGTAAATCTGGTAATTGGTCCACTAATGTCCTTCAGGGACGAATCTGCCACCCCTACCTGGTCTGGCCTGCATCTGACCTAATTTGTATTGTCATCAGGACATCATCATCATAGGCAGTCCCTCGGAATCGAGGAAGACTTGCTTCCACTCTTAGCATGAGTTCTTAGGTGGCTGTACAGTCCAATACGAGAACCACAGTCTCTGTCACAGGTTGGACAGATAGTCGTTGAGGGAAAGGGTGAATGGGGAGCCTGGTTTGCCGCACGCTCCTTCCGCTGCCTGCGCTTGATTTCTGAATGCTCTCGGCGACGATACTCGAGGAGCTCAGCGCCCACCCGAATGGACTTCCTCCACTTAGGGCGGTCTATGGCCAAAGACTCCCAGGGTTTTATCAGGGAGGCTTTATCAGGGAGGCTTTGAGGGTGTCCTTGTAACGTTTCCTCTGCCCGCCTTTGGCTCGTTTGCCATGGACAAGTTCAGAGTAAAGAACTTGTTTTACAGAACAATAAGGATGATAGATATACAAAAAAATGGTTGGAGTGTGTTACAGATATGTAACACACATGCTGAAGTGTGTTATACAAAGGTAACTCAAAAGGTAGGGTGTGTTGTACAGAATGTAAGGCAAACTGGAATAGGAACAGTAAAAGCTGGAAATACACGCTTAATTAAGACTTTGAAAATATCTCCACATCTGTAAAGCAAAAAAGCTGTTTTTTGTCAGAACTGAAAGGTGAGTGAGTTCCTTAGTAGGGTGGGGAAGTAAAGTGACATTGTACAAGGGAGAGGGGTTTAAGGAGACAGTGGAGAAAAGAAGCCGGGGTTACCTTTGCTTTCCAAGATGATCCTCGAGTAGTGGGTGGCTTTGGCAGAAGAGAGTGAGGCCTTTGATGTGGTCCAACCAGATCTGTTGATGGATGGCTAACGTCTGCACCATTGGACTTGAGGGAGTGAAGATGATGATAATTCCAGAGAGTAAAGATTTTGCTGGGGACAAGGGCATCAAAGGTGTAGGTGAGGGAATGTTTGAGCAAATCGATAACGCTGAAATAGTGGCGAGTGGAGGCCCAAAGGCTAGGCTGTTGGGAGTTTGAAAATGTGGTTGGGGTGAGTTTCTTTTCAGGGGTGGATGTAGAAGGGAATATGGTTGGAAGTGGGTAGAGGGATGTGGGTGGTGGTAGATACGAGGGAGTGAGCAACGATGGAAAGGTCAAGTGGGTGGCCATGACTTTGAGTAGGAGAAACTGTTTGATGTTATAAAAGGTCATCTCAGTGAGGCAATGGAAAGACATTAAAAGAATGTATGAATGGCTATGGTGGTGAAAAGACATGGGAAATGCCCGTAGAAGGAAAAAGGCAAGAATATGGATGAAATCTGAGGGAAAAAATAGGAAAAAAAGCTGCAGGTGGTCTAAAATGAAAACAGAAATGCGGGAATTATTCGATAGTTCCACCTCTGCTGAAAAGGGCCCGTGCCCTGAGCACAACCCTTCCCCAAAAGGATGGCCAGGGTCACACTTGCCACTTTGCCAAACATCTCTATTCTGTCTGCCTTTGTGATCCTGATCACATCGCTCTACAATCTCTCGCCGCTCCTTCGCCCCGACCTCGCCGTTCCTGCTGTACCTGCCCACGCTCCAATCACCAACCTGGACCATGGTGACGTCCCTCTTCACTGCCGTTGCTCTCCTGCTCCAGCACGTGCTGCTCCCTGGAGTGGTACGCCGCCACGCTGCTCCTTCCGCTCCGCAGCCTGCTCCGATGGTGCTTGCAGGCCGGGGGCCACGCAGGCAGCGTGATCGGGGTCCAGGATAGGCGTGGGCCCAGGGGCAGCACGGGCCAGCCCACACTGCGATATGTGTGCGCACTAGGTCCATGCAGCAGAGCAGGTCTCCAGTCGTCTTGGTTAATCCTTGCCACTGGACCAAGACCTATCTCTGTCAAGCCCGTGTGGTGGCTGGTGTGCAACGGCCACCACATGTTAAAACATTCCATGCTCAGGCATCTTCCACCCTTCAAGATTTAGTTCGGGACCTGGAATTTTAGGTCCTTCATTGAAACACCTGTGACTTTTTGACGTGTAAGCAAGTCATCCTCGATTCAAGGGTCCTCCTATGATGGTGATCCTGAGCTCCCTGTGGCTCACCACTTTAACTCCTATCTCCCATTTCCACTCTGATCTCTCCAACCTTGATCTCTTACATTATTGCTTATTGGCCTGAATGTATACTAAAAGGTCATCTTTTTAATGAGATCAATATTTGGCCCATGTGGTAATATCCTGGCTCGCTGTGCTCATTCCCAAAGAGTTTGGGAACTCTGTGGGACATTACCAGAGTAGATCAGTGGCTTAGAGCCCTGCATCACCCAGACAGCAAACAAAAGGGAAGGTGTTTGTGACTTCTGTCCACATTGAATTCAAGGTGGATAATCCGAAGGAATTAGAATCGTATTTGCTTCACTCACCACCTTATTTTTGTTTTTTGTTTTTTCTTTAATGTTTGCTTTACACCTAAAAGTTTCCTCCAAAAAGCAATTGAGTCGTGTCTGAAAAAGAAAGACTTGTATTTATATAGCGCCTTTCACGGCCTCATGACGTCCCAAAGCGCTTTACAGCCAATAAAGTACTTCTGAAGTGTAGTCACTCTTGTAATGTAGGAAACGCTGCAGTCAATTTGTGCACGGCAAGCTCCCACAAATAACAACGTGACAATGACCAGATAATCTGTTTTTAGTGATGATGGTTCAGGGCTAAATATTGGCAGGACACCTGGAAAAACTCCTCCACTCTTCTTTGAAATACAGGAGCTTTGACATCCACCTGTGAGGGCAGACGGGGCCTCGGTCTAACGTCTCATCCGAAAGACGGCACCTCTGACAGTGCAGCACTCCCCGTGTCAATGTGCTCAAGTGTCTGGAGTGAGACTTGAATCCACAATATTCTGACTCCGATGCAAAAGTGCTACTCTCTGAGCCACAGTTGGTATTAGACCTGTGTTGATTTAATTTGGGCAACCATCTATAATTGTCCTCATCTTTATAACAGCCCGTAGAGCCTCTGAGAGATGTGTTCATTATTTATGGAGCTGTTTGTTTCTTTTGAACAGTGCTTTAGGGAGGGTTAAAAGAGCATTCTTTGTACTCCTGTAAAAGTGATAAAAGAAAGACTTGTATCTATGTAATGCCTTATCATGCCTCTCAGACACATTTTAACATGCTTCACTGACAATGAATTACTTTGAACTGCAGCAGCCATTTCGAACATAGCTAGATCCCACACAAAAAGCAATGATATGAATGACCAGTTAATCTGTTTTTGGAGGTCTTGGTCGAGGAGGGAATGTTGGCCACAACACTCAGAGAACTCCCTGCTCATCTTCAAATAGTGCCTTAGAAACTTTTCTGTCCAGCTGAATCATCAGAACAGGTAAACAAGACCTTGGTTTCAGCTGTCACCTAAAGGATGAAAATCAGAGATTGCCCCCTTATCTGAGTTAAAGTAGAAAATTAACTGAAAAACAGAGAGTCGGGATAAATGGTTCATTCTTGGGTTGGTAATCAGTAACTAGTGGGGTGCCGCAGGGTTCAGTGCTGGGACCCCAACTATTTACAATCTATATTAATGACTTGGAAGAAGGGACTGAGTGTAACAGATTTGCTGGTGATACAAAGATGGGAGGAAAAGCAATGTGTGAGGAAGACAAAAAAATCTGCAAAAGGACATCGACAGGCTAAGTGAAAGGGCAAAAATTTGGCAGATGGAGTATAATGTTGGAAAGTGTGAGGTCATGCACTTTGGCAGAAAAAAAATCAAAGAGCAAGTTATTATTTAAATGGAGAAAGATTGCAAAGTGCTGCAGTACAGAAGGACCTGGGGGTACTTGTGCATGAAACACAAAAGGATAGTATTATGTTTGTACTATACCTATGAATGACTCCACGAGGCAATGTGTTGTACTCAAACTGCAGTGACCTTGGTCCTTTATTCCTAACTCCAGAGTGAGGCAGCCACATGGTGGCTCCCCTTTTATACAGCTCCTGCCATCCGGGCAGGACTGGAAACCCCGGTCTCCACCAGTTGCACCCTCTAGTGGTGCCAGCATGTATATACACAGTGTAAACCTTATTGATAGTACATCAGGTAAATACGTCTCCATCTTATGCAACTATATAGTGACGATACAGAGAGTATATCTACAGTCTGCATATATAACATCACTCTCCCCCAAGTCCGTTGTGCCAATTACCTTTGCACTATGTGCTCTGGCTTAGCTCTCCCCAGACTTAAGTGCCAATAGCCCTTGCACCTTGGCTGTGCTTTGGCTTGGCTCTCTTCCTTTTAACCCCCAAGTTCTTTTGCCACAACATTGGGTAGTGGTTACGAGTTTGGATGGTAAGATGATGCAGTGGAGGTTTCAGAGAGATCTGGGTGTGATCCATGTGTGTGTCTATGGCTACATACATCAATTTCCCTCCCAATAGCGAGATCATGCAGCTGGCCTGTAACATAAACATACAGGATCAGACACAGTGCAAGTACAAAGAAAGCAAGATTTTTTTTTTAAGTTTGTATCGTGACACCTTGGTTCAGTGACTTACATTCATTGCGTTTTACGGTCGTGCGCCAGGATTGGGTAGATAACATAATTAGTTCAGTCATGGTCAGTACTGAGATAGCAGTATAGGTATGCGAGGATGCTAGTTCAAGAGTAACCGGACTGGGTCCTAGTCATCTGATGGCGGCGCTAGCGGGGTGGGCTTGGTTCACTCACCTTGCCAGGACTCTGGGCCTTTGCCATTGCCGAGTGCTGGGCAGAGCCACAGATGTGTGTGGCCACCCTGTCCTCCTTTCAGGGCTGCAGAATCTTCTGCCTGCTCTCTAACGGTGCTGTGAACCTGGTTATTCCAGGACCAGTTTGGGGCACTCGTTTCTGACCTTTCGCTCCCGGACATGGCCAAGGTAGTGACTGGGTCTGGGGACTGCGCCGTCTCCACCTGGGTGGTGGGCAACGGCGGCTGACTGCGTGTATTGGCGCCGTTTTTGTTTCCAGGTCCGTGGCGAATAGTGCCATCGGGTGCCTGCAGCGTGGGATAGACCTGGAACAGGATATCAGGATCAGTGCCTTCACCCTCCTGAGATTGCTGGCCTATAACTTGTGGGGACACCTGGGGCAGGGCATCAGGATCAGCGTCTTTACCCTCCCGAATTCGCTCGCTTGCTACTTTTGGGGACACTCTGTTCCCGACATCTTGCAACATTTTGTTCTTTACATTCTTAATCGGTTCGTTACATTGATTGCCATACATACAATGTCTCCAAGTTCAGTTGGTTGCAGGTCTCCTTTAAGAGAATCCTGCCATGCTGTAATGTCTGTAAGCTAGTAATGTTTGTAGCGCCACACTGTGGATGTGGACGTATTGTGTACTGCAACCGCACAGTTAATAACAAACAGAACCAGGCAGATTTCCGGAGGCTTCCGAGAGAGCTGCCTGCCATGTAGGAAGCTGTGTGTGCTGTGCTCTGTGAATATATCACATTTGGCGAATGAGATGAGATTTTTCAGATGATTTAAAGCTTAAATTTTGTTGGTGAAGGATTCAGCCAGCCAACAGAGAGACTTTGGAAGTTTCTGTCTTTGGAAAAAAAGCTACAAAAATCCAAGGTAAAATACAGCTCACGGTGTGAACAGCTAGAGATTAAAATGGCAGGTGTAATGGGACATTTGGGGGAATATAGACACGACCAGAAACGTTTTAAAGCATATGTGGATTGGCTAGAAATGTATTTCACTGCAAATAACATAATAGAAGTTCCAGACAATGCAGTCCAGAACCGGGCTGTGTTGGAACGTAAGAAAGCGACCTTCTTATCGGTGGCGGATCCGGCATTGTACGAAACCCTTGTAAATCTGCTTGTGCTTGAAGAGCCAAAGGACACAACACTTAAAGAGATTTTAACGAAGCTGGAGCAGCACTATAACCTCAAACCGTTAGAAATTGCTGAAAGCTATCGTTTCGGGATTCAGAATCAAAAGACTGATGAAAGTATCAGTGATTACATCGTAGCATTAAAAAAAGCTATCGATGCACTGTAATTTTGGAAACTTTCAAAACTGAGCATTACGGGATCGTTTTGTTTGTGGGGTGAAAAAAAGATGCGATCAGAAGGAAGTTATTGACAATGGATGACTTCACTTTTGAGATTGTTTGTCAGACAGCGAGATCGACGGGCATGGCCAAACAATATTCCTGACAATTAAATAATAATTACGGTTGTCAGTCAACCGAGGTAAATCACCTGCAGGTTCAAAGTAAAAGATGGTGAGGGCCCAAAGTCTCAGAAACTGGAAATTCTAACAGAGCGTCAAAGTCGTGCTATAGGTGCCTGGGACAACACATTACTCAAAATTGTCCATACGTGAAGGAAGAGTGTTTCTTCTACAGAAAGACTGGGCATCTTGCGAAGGCATGCCAACTGAAGGGTAAACCAGCTTTTAAAGCTATGAGTCCAGCGTTCAAAGCTATGAGTAGAAATCCCAAGAGACTACATAGCATGGAAGAACAACAACAGGATGAGGAGATGTTAGAATTACACGTCATCAGGAGCACGAGGTTAACGGACAGCGATTCGGAAAGCATCAAAATCCACATAGATGTTGCGGGATTCAAGATAACAATGGAAATTGACATGGGTGCATCTGTGAGTGTAATACCGGAGTCGCTGTAGCGCGACAAATTGCGTGATTTTCAACTGAAGAAATCCAAGATAGAGCTGCGAGGCTACTCGGGAGAGAAAATTCCTGTGGTAGGTCGTATCACCGTACCGGTGAAATATAAAGATCAATTTCAGAATTTGCCTCTAATAGTAGTGAAAGGAGACAAGTCTGCCTTACTAGGAAGAAATTGGTTGAGCTCACTGAAGCTGGATTGGAGTAAGATTTTCTGTATGGAAGCGAGATTTTCATCAACAGATGAGGTTATCAAGAAGTATCCGAAGGTGTTCTGCGAAACGGGCAGTTCGATCCAAGGCTTCAAGGCGAGTGTCAGGGTACAGAAGGACGCTAGATCGGTTTACTACAAGCCACGTTCCGTACCATATGCACTCAAGGAGAAAGTTGAGCAAGAACTCAAAAGACTAGAGACTGAGAACATTATTTGTAAGATAGATTGATGTAATTGGGCTACACCCATTGTTGATGTACCTAAGTCCGATGGTAAGGTAAGATTGTGTGGTGATTATAAAGTAACCGTAAACCAGGTTCTAGAGGGTAATGTCCCCAATACATTGCCAAATATAGAAGATTTGATCACAACACTGACAGGTGGTCAGATCTTCTCAAAACTGGATCTTACGAATGCTTCACAGCTTGTGAAGGAGGCCCTCATGGCCAATTCCTATAACGAAGATGTCTCGCAATGCTTCGTTGAGGTGCGTGCCAAAATCACACGGTGCCGCAAGTCTCCTGAGGTCGGCTGCATATTTTGCAATCTCCTGGCCCTCAGGTCTGCGGTGAGTGTGAAATCTGTGCCTTGCCGTGAGGATACTCTCTTTTGGTTTAAGTTGGTCGCGAATTAGTTCAGTCAGCTCAGCGTATGTCTTATCCTTGGCTTTCGTGGGTGCCAACAAGTCCCTGACGAGGCGGTAGACCTCGGGCCCACAACTGGTCAGCAGTATAGCCTTGCGCTTCTCCGCCAATGTGTCCGTCTCCCCTGCCAGGTAGTTTGCCACGAAATATAGCTCGAGCCTTTCCGTGAAGCATCCCAATCATCACCCTCTGTGAAGTCTTTTAGTGTGCCAAAGGTAGCCATAATATCGGGTGAAAGCCCTTATTTTCATCGCTAGTTATTATGTTTGTACTGTACCTATGAATGACTCCATGAAGCAATGCGTTGTACTCAAACTGTAGTGACCTTGTTCCTCGATTCCTAACTCCAGAGTGAGGCAGCCGCATGGTGGCTCCCCTTCTACACAGCCCCTGCCACCAGGGCAGGACAGGAAACCCTTGTCTCTGCCAGTTGCACCCTCTAGTGGTGTCAGCATGTATATACACAGTGCAAACCTTATTGATAGTACATCAGGTAAACAAGTCTCCATCTTATGCAACTATACAGTGACTACACAGAGAGTATATCTATAGTCTGCATATATAACAGATAGTATGCAGGTACAGCAAGTGATCAGGAAGGCCAATGGACTCTTGGCTTTTATTGCAAAGGGGATGGAGTATAAAAGCAGGGAAGTTTTGCTACATTTATACAGGGTATTGGTGAAGCCACACCTGGAATACTGCGTGCAGTTTTGGTTTCCATATTTACGAAAATATATACTTGCTTTGGAGGCAATTCAGAGAAGGTTCACTAGGTTGATTCTGGAGATGAGGGGGTTGATTTATGAGGAAATGTTGAGTAGGTTGGGCCTCTACTCATCGGAGTTCAGAAGAATGAGAGGTGATCTTATCGAAACATAAGATTATGAGGGGGCTTGACAAAGTGCATGCAGAGAGGATGGTTCCATCGATGGGGGAGACTAGAACTAGAGGGCATAATCTTAGAATAAGAGGCTGCCCATTTAAAACTGAGATGAGGAGAAATTTCTGCTCCATGGGTTGTAAATTTGTGGAATTCACTGCCTCAGAGAGCTGTGGAAGTTGGGACATTGAATAAATTTAAGACAGAAATAGACAGTATTTTAAACGATAAGGGATTAAGGGGTTATGGGGAATGGGCAGGGAAGTGGACCAGAGTCCATGACCGGATCAGCCATGATCGTATTAAATGGCGGAGCAGGCTCGAGGGGCCATATGGCCTACTCTTGCTCCTATTTCTTATGTCAGAATTTTACCGTCGTTGAGAGGGCATGTTTGGAGGCATGTCGGGAGCCTGCTGTCAACCTGCTTCCACGCTAGTCTCCCAGGGGTCGGGTCTGTCAGCAGATAGCAGACCCGACACCAAGCAGTGGGGGAGGCAATTTACATCATTAAGAGCTAAATAAAAGCCAATGAAAGACTATTTTACTCTCTGCTAACCATTTTCCCAGCTTTTTGATGAGGTTCACAGTGCTCGGGGTTCACGTCAGGTAAGTAGGTCGGATTTCAATGAATATACATTCTTCTGAATAGTTGATAGTTGCAGAAGTGGTATAAAAGCCACCGTTTCACAGCTGTTCACGTTCCAATCTCAGAAACATAGAAACATAGAAAATAGGTGCAGGAGCAGGCCATTCAGCCCTTCTAGCCTGCACTGCCATTCAATGAGTTCATGGCTGAACATGAAACTTCAGTACCCACTTCCTGCTTTCACGCCATACCCCTTGATCCCCCGAGTAGTAAGGACTTCATCTAACTCCCTTTTGAATATATTTAGTGAATTGGCCTCAACTACTTTCTGTGGTAGAGAATTCCACAGGTTCACCACTCTCTGGGTGAAGAAGTTTCTCCTTATCTCGGTCCTAAATGGCTTACCCCTTATCCTTAGACTGTGACCCCTGGTTCTGGACTTCCCCAACATTGGGAACATTCTTCCTGCATCCAACCTGTCCAAACCAGTCAGAATTTTAAACGTTTCTATGAGGTCCCCTCTCACTCTTCTGAACTCCAGTGAATACAAGCCCAGTTGATCCAGTCTTTCTTGATAGGTCAGTCCCACCATCCCGGGAATCAGTCTGGTGAATCTTCGCTGCACTCCCTCAATAGCAAGAATGTCCTTCCTCAAGTTAGGAGACCAAAACTGGACACAATACTCCAGGTGTGGCCTCACCAAGGCCCTGTACAACTGTAGCAACACCTCCCTGCCCCTGTACTCAAATCCCCTCGCTATGAAGGCCAACATGCCATTTGCTTTCTTAACCGCCTGCTGTACCTGCATGCCAACCTTCAATGACTGATGTACCATGACACCCAGGTCTCGTTGCACCTTCCCTTTTCCTAATCTGTCACCATTCAGATAATAGTCTGTCTCTCTGTTTTTACCACCAAAGTGGATAACCTCACATTTATCCACATTATACTTCATCTGCCATGCATTTGCCCACTCACCTAACCTATCCAAGTCACTCTGTAGCCTCATAGCATTCTCCTCGCAGCTCACACTGCCACCCAACTTAGTGTCATCCGCAAATTTGGAGATACTACATTTAATCCCCTCGTCTAAATCATTAATGTACAATGTAAACAGCTGGGGCCCCAGCACAGAACCCTGCGGTACCCCACTAGTCACTGCCTGCCATTCCGAAAAGTACCCATTTACTCCTACTCTTTGCTTCCTGTCTGACAACCAGTTCTCAATCCACGTCAGCACACTACCCCCAATCCCATGTGCTTTAACTTTGCACATTAATCTCCTGTGTGGGATCTTGTCGAAAGCCTTCTGAAAGTCCAAATATACCACATCAACTGGTACTCCTTTGTCCACTTTATTGGAAACATCCTCAAAAAATTCCAGAAGATTTGTCAAGCATGATCTCCCTTTCACAAATCCATGCTGACTTGGACCTATCATGTCACCATTTTCCAAATGCGCTGCTATGACATCCTTAATAATTGATTCCATCATTTTACCCACTACTGAGGTCAGGCTGACCGGTCTATAATTCCCTGCTTTCTCTCTCCCTCCTTTTTTAAAAAGTGGGGTTACATTGGCTACCCTCCACTCGATAGGAACTGATCCAGAGTCAATGGAATGTTGGAAAATGACTGTCAATGCATCCGCTATTTCCAAGGCCACCTCCTTAAGTACTCTGGGATGCAGTCCATCAGGCCCTGGGGATTTATCGGCTTTCAATCCCATCAATTTCCCCAACACAATTTCCCGACTAATAAAGATTTCCCTCAGTTCCTCCTCCTTAATAGACCCTCTGACCACTTTTATATCCGGAAGGTTGTTTGTGTCCTCCTTAGTGAATACTGAACCAAAGTACTTGTTCAATTGGTCTGCCATTTCTTTGTTCCCCGTTATGACTTCCCCTGATTCTGACTGCAGGGGACCTACGTTTGTCTTTACTAACCTTTTTCTCTTTACATACCTATAGAAACTTTTGCAATCCGCCTTAATGTTCCCTGCAAGCTTCTTCTCGTACTCCATTTTCCCTGCCCTAATCAAACCCTTTGTCCTCCTCTGCTGAGTTCTAAATTTCTCCCAGTCCCCAGGTTCGCTGCTATTTCTGGCCAATTTGTATGCCATTTCCTTGGCTTTAATACTATCCCTGATTTCCCTAGATAGCCACGGTTGAGCCACCTTCCCTTTTTTATTTTTACGCCAGACAGGAATGTACAATTGTTGTAATTCATCCATGCGGTCTCTAAATGTCTGCCATTGCCCATCCACAGTCAACCCTTTAAGAAGCTAGAGCCTTCAGGATTTGGAATACACTTTTGAGCTTTATGCACTTTGGAAGTGTTTGGAGTAAACTCTCTATCCACTATCACCTCCTTGCAACAACCTCTCTCACCATTGGCAGATCACGTCTATCATCTCAACTTCAGCTCCCATCTATTCCATCAGCATCAGTGCCCTTGAAAAAAATCTCACCTTGGTCCTCAGAATCGTACCACGATCAGCCCCAACACCAGCATCGCCAGACACACCAGCAGCCAGCACCAACAACAATATAAGAATATAAGCAGGAGTAGGCCATTTGGCTCCTTAAGCCTGCTCTGCCATTCAATAAGATCATGGCTGATCTTTTACCTCAACTCCACTTTTCTACACTATCCCAATATCCCTTAATTCCTTTAATATCCAACAATCTATCGATCTCTGTCTTGAATATACTCAACGACTGAGACTCTGCAGCTCTCTCGGGTGGGGAATTCAAAAGAAATTTCTCCTCATCTCAGTCCCAAATGGCCGATCCCTTATTCTGAGACTGTGACCCCTCGTTCTAGACTCCCCAGTCAGGGGAAACATCCTCTCTGCATCTACCCTGTCAAGGTAAGAATTTTGTATGTTTCAATGAGATCACCTCTCACTCTTCTACACTCTAGAGAATATCGGCCTAGTCTAATCAATCTCTCCTCATTGGACAATCCTCCCATCCCAGGAATCAGTCTGGTGAACCCTCGTTGCATTCCCTCTATGGCAAGTATATCCTTCCTTAGGTAAGGAGACCAAAACTGTACACAATACTCCAGGCGCGGTCTCACCAGGGCCCTATATAATTGCAATAAGACATCTTTACTCTTATACTCAAATCCTCTTGTAATAAAGACCAACATACCATTTGCTTTCTTAATTGCTTGCTGTACCTACATGTTAACATTCAGTGATTCGTGTACAAGGATACCCAGTTCCCTCTGAACACCAACATTTCCCAATCTCTCTCATTTAAAAATTACTCTGCTTTTCTATTTTTCCTTCACATTTCTCCACATTATATTCCATTGACCATGTTCTTGCCCAGTCACTTAGCCTGTCTATATCCCCTTGACGCCTCTTTGCATCTTCCTCACAACTTACATTCCCACTTAGCTTTGTACAATCAGCAAACTTGGATATATTACATTAGGTCCGCTCATCCAAATCATTGATATAAATTATGAATAGATGGGGCCCAAGCACTGATCCTTGCGGTAGTCTGCCGACCCGAAAATGACCCATTTATTCCTACTCTGTTTTCTGTCCGTTAACCAAATCTCAGTCCATGCTGGCATATTACCCCCAGTCCCATGAGCCCTAATTTTGTTTATTAGCCTCTTGTACGCTATCTTATTGAATGCCTTCTAAAAATCCAAATACACCACGTCCACTGGTTCCCCTTATCTATTCTGCTAGGTACAACCTCAAAAAACTCTGGATTCGTCAAATATGATTTCCCTTTCATAAATCCATGTTGACTGTGCCCAATCTTCGTATTATTTTCGAAGTGCCCTGTTACCACGTCCTTAATAATAGATTCTACCTAGTGCGCACGCATATTGCAGTGTGGGCTGGCCCGTGCTGCCCCATGGCCCTCGCCTCTTCTGGGTCCTGAACTCTCTAATCTCTTGGGGCCCCGATCACGTCGCTCCACGATCACTCGCCGCTCTGGCGCCCCAACCTTGCTGTAACTGCCCACGCTCCAATCACCGACCTGGACCTTGGTGACGTCCAATCCAGTCGCCCTCTTCACAGCTGCTAAATGTCAAGTGGCACACGGTGTCAAAGCAAGCGCTTCTCTCCACCTGCTCCAAACCAGGAGGCTGATCCCCACATATTTCCTGCGTGCTAGTCTCTTACCATAAATCTTTGTTTACCAATGAAATGCCCAATACTAGAAAATCTTTAAATGTTCAACACAGCGATTGGCTTTCCAAATTCCACGGTGCAGAGAGTGCGCATGTCCAGTAATTCAATCTACGACGGGGCTCAGTAATAAATCATCATCATCATAGGCAGTCCCTTGCAATCGAGGAATACTTGCTTCCACTCTTAAAATGAGTCCTTAGCTGGTTGTACAGTTCAATAAGAGAACCACAGTCCCTGTCACTGGTGGGACAGATAGTCTTTGAGGGAAGGGGTGGGTGAGGCTGGGGCTTGCCGCACGCTCTTTCCACTGCCTGCGCTTGATTTCTGCATGCTCTTCGCGACGAGACTCGAGGAGCTCAGCGCCCTCCCGGATGCACTTCCTCCACTTAGAACGGTCTTTGGCCAGAGTGATGGCAGTAATAAATAATGCATCCCAAGCTACAACTCAAGATACTTTCTCATGAGATTCACAAACTCATAATTCAACTGCCATCATAATGCAGGGACTCAAGTTGGATATTTTCCTTGCACAAACCCTTGTTTCTGCTGCTCACCCTTCCACACATCGATGTGACTAGAAGCCAAGCTGTTTACACAAGGTAGATTTGTGTGGCTCAATGGCCAAACCATCTCATGGGAGTTCCCAGCAGCTGGAGTGGAGACGAGGCATGGTTAGAGCTGGTCTCCAGTCGTCTTGGTTAATCCTTGCCACTGGAACAAGACCTAGCTCTGTCAAGCCCGTGTGTTGGCTGGTGCGCACTGGCCACCACACATTAAAATAAATCCACGCATGGCATCTTCCACCCTTCAACATGTAGTTCGGGACCTGGAATATTAGGTCCTTCATTGAAACATCTATGAACTCATCCCTTTTTGGCGTGGAAGCAAGTCATCCTCGATACGATGATGCCTATGATGATGATGAATAGATTCTAGCATTTTCCCTTCTACTGATGTCAGGCTAACTGGTCTGCAGTTCCCCATTTTCTCTCTCCCGCTTTTCTTAAATAACGGGGTTACATTTGCTACCAACCTTCTCCGCAATCACCTAATGCTGCGCAGGACACAGGGCATTAGCACCTGACCACAGTGTCTCAAGATTCATTGCAACTCACTAAGCCACTTGCAAAGGTGCACACAATCTGTCCAAGAAGGCTAAGTGTTGAAAATAAAGATTTCAATGTTTGACAACACATTAACAGAAACTTTACATAAACATTGGCTAAAAGACCCAAGTCCTTACCCTTGTATGTTGTTAGTTGGTATGATTGGACAAGGATGAGGGTGAGTGTGAGGAATGGCTAGTGAGATGGGGAAGTGACAATGTAGATAGAGAGAGGGATGAGAGGAGGTGCAAGGTAAATTGGTGTGAGTAAGTAGGGAATGCAGAGTGATGGGGATGTGATGAGTGGCACAGCAGGATGAGGTTGAGTGTGGCTTTGCAGTAACATTTCGTGATCTACTGAGATCATTGAAAAGTTTGTGCCACTGCAGCCAGGTCCTCCTGACCACATCCCTGCTTGTGCCCTCCTGTGCAATGTGCAACCAGGTTGCGTTGGTGTCCTGGGGAGGTCTCTTCTGCCCTTCGGAATAAAAGAGAACCTCCCTACGTGTTGTGACTCCCTCCATAAGCATAAGAACCTCAATGCTGCAGAATACTGACAGCACAACTTTCAAAATCAATGTGGCCATGGTACCTTTAAGGAAACTGGCTGATGACATGTCATCAAATGACGTCATCAGGCCCGCTTCCTTTTAAATGGCCAGGAATCTCGCTGGGCGGACTTAACAAGCCTCATTACTGTAAAATTACTTGGAGTGAGCGAGCTGCAGCCAAAAACAGGCCAAAACCTCGCTAAAGATCCCCGCCGCACTAGACTCGCCACAGTTGCTGAAATTCAGGCCATAGCTCCGAACTTGTTTTTTTATTCATTCACGGGATGTAGGCATCGCTGGCAAGGCCAGCATTTATTGCTCATCCCTAGTTGCCCTTGAGAAAGTAGTGGTGAGCCGCCATCTTGAACCGCTGTGGTCCATGTGGACTATTGGATTCTATGCTCTGATTGGCCCACTGTCTTCCCGCCACCCCCACCCCCTGGTGTACCACATATACCATACAAGGGTAATCTCGGATTTCTCGTCACATATATACTGAAAGGATTGATACCAAATGGCTGGCTAAGAAGATCAACTGCATTCTGGTGGCAATGGGAGTTGAGTTCAGATGACCTTAATTTAATGCCACTTGAAACCCGTACAAGAGTGAGAGACACTCCCCGCCCCGCTCTCCCCCCCCACCCCCCCATTATCATCATCATCATAAGCAATCCCTCGGAATCGAGGAAGACTTGCTTCCACGCTAAAAATAAGTCCTTAGGTGACTGAACAGTCCAATACGAGAACCACAGTCCCTGCCACAGGTGGGACAGATAGTCGATGAGGGAAGGGGTGGGTGGGACTGGTTTGCTGCACGCTCTTTCCGCTACCTGTGCCTGGTCTCTGCATGCTCTCGGCGATGAGACTCTTTCCCCGCCCCCCCCCCCCACACCTCTCAATATAGGCTGCCCTTCATCGTAAGCTGGCAGGGGTCTAGAGACATCCCCTAGGAACAATTACTCCATTAGTCTGAAAAGATGTCTGTGTCTTTCAAAAAGTCCTCTAGGGCCTACTGGCCTTCTCTGCAATCTGGTACAATGGTGCACACCCAGGTTCATTCACCACGGGCAGATTCCAGACCTGATGTGAGAAGGACATCACAAGATAGGATCCAGCCAGATTATGGCCTTCCAATAGACTCAACTTCACCAGCATTACTGGGGTTATTTCACCTGCATCAAAGTCCCATAATCAAAATGATTGAAGATGTGAACATTTTATTATGATTAACAACCCAGTAATGCACAGAAATAAGATACTCAGTTTTATATATTATTTAAAAAATGAAGGTGATAAAAATAAAATCTGGATATCCTTAAAATTGCCTTCCCCTCAAGTAACTGAGTTAAAAGTATCCCATTTATAAGTAATTAAAATATATATAGATATATATTTTGACATTTAAAATAGGACATAATGTTATACTGCCGTGCCGAGATAGGGACATTTTTCACTCAGTTTTGACTAACAGAATCCTTACACCAACTGAGTTTTTCTTGTTATTGAGAAGCCTAAGTGAAGGACCAAGGCATATAGTGCATAGCACCACAAAGGTTGTGAAGAGAAGTTGAGGTAGATCTGAGTGTCACAATGCAGAGAGATGACATTTTCTTGAGCTTTGCTCTCGCTCTCGCTGTCTGTCTGTCTGTCTGGCCGTATAGATGGCTAGTCCCTGATTAGCCCACCCTCTGCCCCGAGCCATCCAACTTGCGGTGTGACAGTGATAGAACGTGGACCAGCACAAGACAGTTTGCTGTGCTCTGTCAAGCAGGAGATCACACAGGTAAAACTGCAGACGTCTGATATGTGTAAAAAAAAATCTATACAGATTGAACCTCTCTTATCCGGGACTCCCTTGTCCGGCACCACCACTTGTCCGGTATCATTCCCGGACACCGGGTGGCGCATGCGCAGAACTCGGCTGGTCAAAATCCTTCCCTCCCCGGTCTCAGAAGATACATTAAAAATAAGTCGTACAGGGTACTCACCAATGTTCTCCTCGATGTTGGGGTAGTCGGCTGCCTCATCCTCATCGCCCTGCTGGAATTCCTGCAGCCACAGTCCTCGGGTCGGGCCGACCCTCCCCACAGCTCTCCCTCCGGGGGTTCAGGCCGGCCGCCCCAACCCACAACGCTCCCTCCGGGGGGGGGGGTCGGGCCAGTCGCCCCTCCCCACAGCGCTCCCTCCAGGGGGGTCGGGCCCCCCCTCCCCACAGCGCTCCCTCCGGGGGGGGGTCGTGTCGGGCCCCCCCTCCTCACAGCGCTCCCTCCGGGGGGGGTCAGGAGAGCCACCCCTCCCCACAGCGCTCCCTCCATGGGGGTCGGGCCGGCGGGCCTCGCCAACACTTCGGGCCCCGCTCCGGACGCGCCGACCTCCTTTCCCCCCGCCCTCCCCCCTCCCCAGGGGCGAAGACCTCCCCTCATCCGGCAATCCCTCATTTGGCACAGGCCAGGTCCCAAGAGTGCTAGATAAGGGAGGCTCATCTTGTAATGAGAAGTGCAACACATTATGCCACGTGTTAAAGCATGACATTCAGGTACATGGATGGACATGTCAGAACATTTTTTCCCATCTATCTGACGGTGGGACACAATGTTGTTGCTAGTGCTATTGGTACTGGTGCTATATGGGAAAGCTCATACTCAAGATAATATACTTTAATAGGAACAGAGGAATTGCTGTTCCAAAGTCCATCTAGTTCACTTTCTACCACCCTAGTAGTTGCAATACACGACGATAATAGAGTTGTTGACTATTCATAGCAATTGATCTCTATCAATTAGACCCAGGCTGTTGTGTACAGGTTGAACCTCCATTATCCAGAACTCCCTTATCCAGAGCCACCCCTCATCCAGAACACCATTCCCAGCCACCAGGTGGCGCATACGCTGAATTCTGACATGAATAAATTGAAGTCCTTCCTCGGTGCCGACTCCCGCAATCACTGGCCTGACCCCGCGATCCACTGCCCCCCCACCATGATCTCTCTGCTGCACTCCCAGCCCCGATATCCCCTTACTCAGTACTTGCACTATCTAATTTAAAGTGACCACCCCTCGTCCAGAAAAATCCTTATCCAGAACAGGCCAGGTCCCGAGGGTTCCGGATAAGGGAGGTTCGACCTCTACCTGTATTACTTTTCTTGTGTGATACTCTTAATTTATCACCTCAAATTGTGTCCACAGGAGTAAGCCTTTGGTGCAGTGGTAGCAATCCCATCTCTGGACAGAAGGTGTAGGATTCGAACCCCACTCCAGTCAGTCCTGGCGAGTGGATTCGGAGCTCTGGCTGTGAATTCTGGGTTGATATCCAATGAGATACTAGCATCTGGTGGGTGTGGGTGCGCCCTCCCCGCCTCATCGTATGGGTTGTGGGAGCCCATAAAACCCAATTTGTTTTAAATGGTTAATACCTCCATTAAAATAGTGGAGAGAGGAGTTTGAGATTAACGCATTAAGCCAAACAGACATAAAGCAGTGTTGCTAATAGCTCTACAACCCACAATTCCCTTTCTATATTTTAATTATAGGTGACAAAATCTGTATTCATATGTGTACCGGTATCAATGTACTGTCCCTGAAATTCCTGGGGCTGAAGAGGGCAAAACAGTTTATTTCTGACCGGTGGGGTGGGTGGCGGGTGCAGAATATGGGGTGGCACCCGGTTCCTCCAGGACTCATGTTTTTCCTGGCCTTTTAAATTCCATATTTACTCCACCATGACAGAGCTAGGTCTTGGTCCAGTGGCAAGGATTAACCAAGATTGCAAAGTGCCACAGTACAGCGGGACCTGGGGGTACTTGTGCATAAAACATAAAATGATAGTATGCAAGTACAGCAAGTGATCAGGAAGGCCAATGGTATCTTGGCCTTTATTGCAAAGGGGATGGAGTATAAAAGCAGAGAAGTCTTGCTACAGCTATACAAGGTATTGGTGAGGCCACACCTGGAATACTGCGTGCAGTTTTGGTTTCCATATTTACGAAAGGATATACTTGCTTTGGAGGCAGTTCAGAGAAGGTTCACTAGGTTGATTCCGGAGATGAGGGGGTTGACTGATGAGGAAAGGTTGAGTAGGTTGGGCCTCTACTCATTGGAATTAAGAAGAATGATAGGTGATCTTATTGAAACGTGTAAAATTATGAGGGGGCTTGACAAGGTGGATGCAGAGAGGATGTTTCCACTGATGGGGGAGACTAGAACTAGAGGGCATGAGCTTAGAAGAAGGGGCCGCCCATTTAAAACAGAGATGAGGAGGAATTTCTTCTCTGAGGGTTGTAAATCTGTGGAATTTGCTGCCTCAGAGAGCTGCGGAAGCTGGGATATTGAATACATTTAAGACAGAAATAGACAGTTTCTTGAGCGATTAGGGGTTATGGGGAGCGGGCGGAAAGTGGAGCTGAGTCCATGATCAAATAAGCCATGATCTTAATGAATGGCGGAGCAGGCTCGAGGGGCCTTATGGCCTACTCCTGTTCCTATTTCTGATGTTTTTATGACTGGAGACCAGCTCTGCTGCACGGATCTAGTGTGCACACATATCGCAGTGTGGGCTGGCCCGTGCTGCCCCTGAGCCTTGCCTCTTCTGGTCACGTCGCTCTCCAATCTCTCGCCGCTCCCTCGCCCCGACCTCACCGCTCCTGCTGCACCTGCCCATGCTCCAATCAGCGACTTAGATTATGGTGACGTCCAATCCAGCTGCCCTCTTCACTGCCGTCTCCCTCCTGCACTAGCTCGTGCTGCGACCCGGAGTGGTGTTCCCCTCGCAGGTCGGGGCCGTGCTGGATGCTGGGCCGCCACGCTCACCACTTCTTTTAATACCGCTGTTTGTATCGGTATCAACATCATCATCATCATAGGCAGTCCCTTGGAATCAAGGAAGACTTGCTTCCACTCTTAAAATAAGATCTTTGGTGGCTGAACATTCCAATACGAGAACCACAGTTTCTGTCACAGTTGGGACAGATAGTCATTGAGGGAAAGGGTGGGTGGGGAATCTGGTTTGCCGCACGCTCTTTCCGCTGCCTGCGCTTGTTTTCTGCATGCTCTCGGCGATGAGTCTCAAGGTGCTCAGCGCCCTCCTGGATACACTTCCTCCACTTAGGGCGCTCTTTGGTCAGGGTCTCCCAGGTGTCTGTGGGGATGTTGCCCTTTATCAGTGAGGTTTTGAGGGTGTCCATGTAACATTTCTTCTGCCCACCTTTGGCTCGTTTGACGTGAAGGAGTTCCGAGTAGAGCACTTGCTTTGGGGGTCTTGTGTCTGGCATGTGAAACATAGAAAATAGGTGCAGGAGCAGGCCATTCAGCCCTTCTAGCCTTCACCACCATTCAATGAGTTCATGGCTGAACATGAAACTTCAGTACCCCCTTCCTGCTTTCTCGCCATACCCCTTGATCCCCCGAGTAGTAAGGACTTCATCTAACTCCCTTTTGAATATATTTAGTGAATTGGCCTCAACTACTTTCTGTGGTAGAGAATTCCACAGGTTCACCACTCTCTGGGTGAAGAAGTTTCTCCTCATCTCGGTCCTAAATGGCTTACCCCTTATCCTTAGACTGTGACTCCTGGTTCTGGACTTCCCCAACATTGGGAACATTCTTCCTGCATCCAACCTGTCCAAACCCGTCAGAATTTTAAACGTTTCTATGAGGTCCCCTCTCATTCTTCTGAACTCCAGTGAATACAAGCCCAGTTGATCCAGTCTTTCTTGATAGGTCAGTCCCACCATCCCGGGAATCAGTCTGGTGAATCTTCGCTGCACTCCCTCAATAGCAAGAATGTCCTTCCTCAAGTTAGGAGACCAAAACTGTACACAATACTCCAGGTGTGGCCTCACCAAGGCCCTGTACAACTGTAGCAACACCTCCCTGCCCCTGTACTCAAATCCCCTCGCTATGAAGGCCAACATGCCATTTGCTTTCTTAACCGCCTGCTGTACCTGCATGCCAACCTTCAGTGACTGATGTACCATGACACCCAGGTCTCGTTGCACCTCCCCTTTTCCTAATCTGTCACCATTCAGATAATAGTCTGTTTCTCTGTTTTTACCACCAAAGTGGATAACCTCACATTTATCCACATTATACTTCATCTGCCACGCATTTGCCCACTCACCTAACCTATCCAAGTCACTCTGCAGCCTCATAGCATCCTCCTCGCAGCTCACACTGCCACCCAACTTAGTGTCATCTGCAAATTTGGAGATACTACATTTAATCCCCTCGTCTAAATCATTAATGTACAATGTAAACAGCTGGGGCCCCAGCACAGAACCTTGCGGTACCCCACTAGTCACTGCCTGCCATTCTGAAAAGTACCCATTTACTCCTACTCTTTGCTTCCTGTCTGCCAACCAGTTCTCAATCCACGTCAGCACACTACCCCCAATCCCATGTGCTTTAACTTTGCACATTAATCTCCTGTGTGGGACCTTGTCGAAAGCCTTATGAAAGTCCAAATATACCACATCAACTGGTTCTCCTTTGTCCACTTTACTGGAAACGTCCTCAAAAAATTCCAGAAGATTTGTCAAGCATGATTTCCCTTTCACAAATCCATGCTGACTTGGACCTATCATGTCACCATTTTCCAAATGTGCTGCTATGACATCCTTAATAATTGATTCCATCATTTTACCCACTACTGAGGTCAGGCTGACCGGTCTATAATTCCCTGCTTTCTCTCTCCCTCCTTTTTTAAAAAGTGGGGTTACATTGGCTACCCTCCACTCGATAGGAACTGATCCAGAGTCAATGGAATGTTGGAAAATAACTGTCAATGCATCCGCTATTTCCAAGGCCACCTCCTTAAGTACTCTGGGATGCAGTCCATCAGGCCCTGGGGATTTATCGGCCTTCAATCCCATCAATTTCCCCAACACAATTTCCCGACTAATAAAGATTTCCCTCAGTTCCTCCTCCTTACTAGACCCTCTGACCCCTTTTATATCCGGAAGGTTGTTTGTGTCCTCCTTAGTGAATACTGAACCAAAGTACTTGTTCAATTGGTCTGCCATTTCTTTGTTCCCTGTTATGACTTCCCCTGATTCTGACTGCAGGGGACCTACGTTTGTCTTTACTAACCTTTTTCTCTTTACATACCTATAGAAACTTTTGCAATCCGCCTTAATGTTCCCTGCAAGCTTCTTCTCGTACTCCATTTTTCCTGCCCTAATCAAACCCTTTGTCCTCCTCTGCTGAGTTCTAAATTTCTCCCAGTCCCCAGGTTCGCTGCTATTTCTGGCCAATTTGTATGCCACTTCCTTGGCTTTAATACTATCCCTGATTTCCCTAGATAACCACGGTTGAGCCACCTTCCCTTTTTTATTTTTACGCCAGACAGGAATGTACAATTGTTGTAATTCATCCATGCGTTCTCTAAATGTCTGCCATTGCCCATCCACAGTCAACCCCTTAAGTATCATTCGCCAATCTATCTTAGCCAATTCACGCCTCATACCTTCAAAGTTACCCTTCTTTAAGTTCTGGACCATGGTCTCTGAATTAACTGTTTCATTCTCCATCCTAATGCAGAATTCCACCATATTATGGTCACTCTTCCCCAAGGGGCCTCGCACAATTAGATTGCTAATTAATCCCCCCTCATTACACAACACCCAGTCTAAGATGGCCTCCCCCCTAGTTGGTTCCTCGACATATTGGTCTAGAAAACCATCCCTTATGCACTCCAGAAAATCCTCCTCCACCGTATTGCTTCCAGTTTGGCTAGCCCAATCTATGTGCATATTAAAGTCACCCATTATAACTGCTGCACTTTTATTGCATGCACTCCTAATTTCCTGTTTGATGCCCTCCCCAACATCACTACTATTGTTTGGAGGTCTGTACACAACTTCCACTAACGTTTTTGCCCTTTAATGTTCTGCAGCTCTACCCATATAGATTCCACATCATCCAAGCTAATGTCTTTCCTAACTATTGCATTAATCTCCTCTTTAACCAGCAATGCTACCCCACCTCCTTTTCCTTTTATTCTATCCTTCCTGAATGTTGAATACCCCTGGATGTTGAGTTCCCAGCCCTGATCATCCTGGAGCCACGTCTCCGTAATCCCAATCACATCATATTTGTTAACATCTATTTGCACAGTTAATTCATCCACCTTATTGCGGATACTCCTTGCATTAAGACACAAAGCCTTCAGGCTTGTTTTTTTAACACCCTTTGTCCTTTTAGAATTTTGCTGTACAGTGGCTCTTTTTGTTCTTTGCCTTGGGTTTCTCTGCCCTCCACTTTTCCTCATCTCCTTTCTGTCTTTTGCTTTTGTCTCCTTTTTGTCTCCCTCTGTCTCCCTGCATAGGTTCCCATCCCCCTGCAATATTAGTTTAACTCCTCCCCAACAGCACTAGCAAACAATGTGGCCTGCCCAGCGGAGCTGATCAAGTGTAGTTGGTGCTTCAATGCAGGGGATGTTGGCCTGGTCGAGGACGCTAATGTTGGTGCGTCCTCCCAGGAGATTTGTAGGATCTTGCGGAGTTATCGTTGGTGGTATTTCTCCAGCAAATTGAGGTGTCTACTCTACATGGTCCATGTCTCTGAGCCATACAGGAGGGCAGATTTTAACCAAAGCCCTGTACACCATGAGTTTGGTGACAGTTTTGAGGGCCTGGTCTTCAAACACTCTTTTCCTCAGGCGGCCGAAGGCTGCGCTGGCGCACTGGAGGCGGTGTTGAATCTCGTCGTCAATGTCTGCTCTTGTTGATGAGAGGCTCCCGAGGTATGGGTAATGGTCCACGTTGTCCAGGGCCGTGCCGTGGATCTTGATGACGGGGGAGGGGGGGCAGTGCTGTGCGGCGAGGACAGGCTGGTGGAGGACCTTTGTCTTACGGATGTTTAGCGTAAGGCCCATGCTTTCGTACGCCTCAGTAAATTGTATCGGTACAACAGAGAGCTGTGATGAAGCCTTCTATTTTAAGATTTTCAGAAAATATTTTCTGTGGAGGACAGCAGACAAAGTGCTGAGGATAGATTGATATTCAGGAGTTTTACTTTAGGCATTAGAAGCTATTGATACAGAACTTCCATTCAGATGGTTAAATAGGTGGGGTAGAGTCTATGACTGAGCTGATGGTCCATAGAGGAAGTGGGCTTGATTGCTGCGTGGCACTTTTTTTGTTCGGTGCTTTGTGATCGTATAGTCAGCTTGCATATCTTTCACCGCAGCTGTTAAGTACACAGACCTCCTCATTTGTTATTACCAGTGTGTGGTAGGTCGGTTAGTACCACAGTCAGCTTCAAACCGTGGCAGAGCTCAGCCTGGGCGGGATTGCAATTCAAGTAGAGGAATTCAGCTAAGAGTTGGGAATTGTGCAACTCCGAGTACTTGAAACTGTCTTGTTGCTGGGAATGCAGAACTGTATCATTCATTCAGTTACTAATTAAGGTGTATAAAATGATTAAAGGATTTGAAAGGCTCGATAGAGAGAAACTATTTCCTCTGATGAGGGTGTCCAGAATCAGGGACCTAACCTTAAAATTAGAGCTGGGCCATTGAGGGGTGATGTCAGGAAGCAGTTCTTCACACAAAGGGTAGTGGAAATCTGGAACTCTCTCCCCCACAAAATTTCAAAACTGAGATTGATAGATTTTTGTTGGGTAAAAGTATTAAGGGTTACGGAACCAAGGCAGGTAAATGAAGTTAAATATAGATCAGCCATGATTTAATTGAATGTTGGAACAGGATCAAGGGGCTGAATGGACTCCTCCTGTTCCCATATTCCTATGCTTAATTTCACAATGAGTTTAGAACTCAATAGTGCTTATGTTCCAAGCATTCCTTTCTAAGTGTCTGTTTGTCAGCACACGAGTCGCACTGTTGCAATAGAACGGAATTAAGCTGAGTAGGGAATGAGGACATCAGGAGTTTCATAACACTTAGCGGGGTAGCAGGAGAAATGAATTCAAACCCAGATATCTGAGTACTTTACACTAAAATGTTTGAAAGCTGTTCTTAAGAGTTTGTTGCAGTAAAGAAAAAACTCCAAACAGAATGAGTAATCATGATGAAAGTTAAAAATACTATTGATGTGTTTCAGGATTGAGCCTTGGGAGCATTACTCCATTGAATACAAATAAAAACTGGCAGAGACAGCGAGGGAGTTTTGGGCTGCTCTGCAGTTCCAATTAGGCCGAGATTGATCGGTAAACCTGCTTTACAATCTACATGGAGTTCGTGTGTGACTGATCAAGCTGTTGTGGAGTTTGAAAGTCCCTGAGTAACAAAGCAGTGCACACGCTTCACTGCCCCTGGGAGCGTGGAAGAGGAAAAAACATTTTATCCATGCTGTAATTAAGAAGTACAAGGCTTTTCTCAGAAGGTGCCCTCCTCTACTGAACACCCCCACTCCTTCTTGACAATGACACCAGCAAGCTTATTAGTATGATATTTTCGAGAGAAAAAACAATTAATTGATGTAACTGCTCAATGCCCTACAGCTCTTAAACTTTTTAATTTAGATTGTCCATTGTATGGATGGAGATTGATACTGTTTAAAAAAAGAAAGACTTGCATTTATAATGCGCCTTTCACGACCACCGGACGTCTCAAAGCGCTTTACAGCCAATGACGTAATTTTGGAGTGTAGTCACTGTTGTAATGTGGGAAATGCAGCAGCCAATATGCAGATTGCAAGCTCCCACAAACAGCAATGTGATAATGACCAGATAATCTGGTTTTGTTACGTTGATTGAAGGACACTTGGGATAACTCCCCTGCTCTTCTTTGAAATAGTGCCATGGGATCTTTTACATCCACCTGAGAGGGCAGACTGGGCCTCAGGTTATCGTCTCATCCGAACAACGGTATCTCCGACAGTGCAGCACTCCCTCAGCACTGCACTGGGAGTGTCAACCTAGATTTATGTGCTCATGTCTCTGGAGAGGGACTTTAACCCACAACCTTCTGACTCAGAGATGGAAGTGTCACTGTCGAAAGTGACATTGTTGATTTGTTAAATTTACTATCCTCATCATAGGCAGTCCCTGGAATCGAGGAAGACTTGCTTCCACTCCTGAAGTAAGTTCTTTGGTGGCTGAACAGTCCAATACACGAGCCACAGAGCCACAGGTGGGACAGATAGTCATTGAGGGAAGGAGTGGGTGGGACTGGTTTGCCGCACGCTCTTTCTGCTGCCTGCGCTTGATTTCTGCATGCTCTCGGCGATGAGACTCGAGGTGTTCAGCGCCCTCCCGGATGCACTTCCTCCACTTAAGGTGGTCTTGGGCCAGGGACTCCCAGGTGTCGGTGGGGATGTCGCACTTTATCAGGGAGGTTTTGAGGGTGTCCTTGTAGCGTTTCCGCTGCCCATCTTTGGCTTGTTTGCCATGAAGGCGCTCCGAGTAGAGCGCTTGCTTTGGGAGTCTCGTCTCTGGCATGCGAACAATGTGGCCTGCCCAGCAGAGCTGATCGAGTGTGGTCAGTGCTTCAATGCTGGGGATGTTGGCCTGGATGAGGACACTGATGTTGATGCGCCTGTCCTCCCAGGGGATTTGTCGGATCTTACAGAGACATCGTTGGTGATATTTCTCCAGCACCTTGCAGTGTCTTCTGTACATGGTCCATGTCTCTGAGCCATACAGGAGGGCGGGTATTACTACAGCCCTGTAGACCATGAGCTTGGTGGCAGTTTTGAGGGCCTGGTCTTCAAACACTCTTTTCCTCAGGCAGCCGAAGGCTGCACTGGCGCACTGGAGGCAGTGTTGGATCTCGTCGTCGATGACTGCTCTTGTTGATAGGAGGCTCTCGAGATATGGGAAGTGGTCCACGGTGTCCAGGGCCGTGTCGTGGGGCAGTGCTGTGCGATGAGGGCAGGCTGGTGGCGGACCTTTGTCTTACGGATGTTTAGCGTAAGGCCCATGCTTTTGTATGCCTCAGTAAATACGTCGACTTTGTTCTAGAGTTCAGCCTCTGTATGTGCGCAGACGCAGGGGTTGTCCGCGTACTGCAACTCGACGACAGAGGTTGGGATGGTCTTGGACCTGGCCTGGAGACGACGCAGGTTGAACAGGTTCCCACTGGTTCTGTAGTTTAGTTCCATTTCAGCGGGGAACTTGTTGACTGTGAGGTGGAACATGGCGGCGAGAAAGATTGAGAAGAGGGCTGGGGCGATGACGAAGCCATGTTTTACCCCGGTCCGGACGTGGATTGGGTCTGTCTTGGATTCGTTGATAAGGATCACGGCCTTCATGTTGTTGTGAAGCAGGCGGAGGATGGTGACAAACTTTTGGGGGCATCCGAAACGGAGGAGGATGCTCCATAGACCCTTGCAGTTGACAGTGTCAAAGGCCTTTGTGAGGTTGAAGAAGGCCATGTATAAGGGCTGGTGCTGTTCCCTGCATTTTTCTTGTAGCTGTCGTGCTGCAAAAATCATGTCCATTGTGCCCCGTAGGGGACAAAATCCGCACTGTGACTCCGGGAGGAGCTCCTCGGCAACGGGAAGACTCTAGCGACAACTTTCCCAGTGGCTGATAGCAGAGATACCTCTGTCGTTGCCGCAGTCGGACTTGTCCCCTTTTTTAAAGATGGTCACGATCACTGCATCTCTGAGATCTCCTGGCATGCTCTCCTCCCTCCAGATGAGAGAGATGAAGTGGAGTATTCGTGCCAGCAGTGCCCCTCCGCCATATTTCAGTGCCTCAGCAGGGATTCTGTCCGCACCCATAGCATTATTGTTTTTAAGCTGTCTTATGGTTTTTTTCTACCTCGTGCAGTGTCACTGAGGTGGTGGCGGGATGGAGTTGAGAACACTTGAGTCAAAGGCAGAGTCTCGATTATATCAGAGTTACTATATATTGTTGGCGAAAAGGTAGGTGTCTCTGTATATATGAGTGTATGCAGTATTTCTCTGTGCAGGTAAAGTTTCCATCAATACAAGAAATTTAGATCAAGATCACAATCTCCTACTTTGAAATTTACCCAAATATCTTTTTTTTAAAAAAAAAGAAGCTAGAGTTAAATGGTTTTAGACTTTTATCTTGGGTATTTTCCTTGTGATCAAAAACAAAGACCGCTGCTGTAAGTGGGGCCTCATTCTCTGTGAGGTGGAATGTACTTTACATGCCTAATGTCGATACAATTATAGTGAGCCCAGGGGCTGAACAGGAACCCTTGTCACTGTATTTGGCTTCCTGGTTGTAACATGTGCCCACACCTGATCTCCTTGAGTTTGGTGCAATAAACACACTATCAGTCTATTGTTTAAGTTCTAAACTTACCAGATTTATGAACTGTACGTAAACAGCAGATTTGCAGTAATATACATACTAAACAGTTGCATGTCTTGTACTTAAACCCAATGCAATATTGGACCAGAAGCAAGGTCTTTGGCTAAATCTTTCTTGGGAGTTCACTGCTGACCTGCCATAGAGTCTCCAGGCGCCCACACTCGCTCTGCTCGCTCTCTCTCTCTCTCTCTCTCTCTCTCTCCCTCTTTCATGGCTTCAAAGGACTAATGAATTGGGGCATCTTGATGAACACAGGAAATCAAATATGCATCTCTCCTGATTGCATCACGCTGTCAAACAGCCATAGTATATCATAGATAATGGCTGAGCTTCCCAGAAACTGTCTCCAAGGAGATAACACAATTAGGTATTGAAATGTAATAGTCTGCATATGAGAAGTTTACCATTATATGCAAATACTCCTAATCAGAAGGCCAGGATGGGCCACTGCACACCTAATTGTTGTTCAACAATCTAATTGACACATAATTGGGACAGTGAAATAAGCTGTTTGAATACTAATATCTCCCTGTACCTACCTGCCAGAGACATACTATCTGTTTCCTGGGCTGTTGTGTGTCAAACAAATTGGTTTATTTTCATGAAGTGAATCTGGTTTTAACTTCGAGGTACCAGAATAAAATGACAGAACAAGGAATAATAAACTAGACAAAATACTACATTTGATCACAGCCAGCTGTGCCACTGTCACTGAAAGAAAGACTTGGATTTATATAGCGCCTTTCATGACCATCATTATCATCATAGGCAGTCCCTCGAGATCGAGGAAGACTTGCTTCCACTCTAAAAATGAGTTCTCAGGTGACTGAACAGTCCAATACGGGAATTACAGTCTCTGTCACAGGTGAGACATTCAGTCGTTGAAGGAAAGGGTGGGTGGGGAGTCTGGTTTGCCGCACGCTCCTTCCGCTGCCTGCACTTGCTTTCTGCGTGCTCTCGGCAACAAGACTCGGTGCTCAGCGCCCTCCCGGATGCTATTCCGCCACTTAGGGCGGTCTTTGGCCAGGGGTTCCCAGGCGTCGGTGGGGGTGTCGCACTTCATCAAGGAGGCTTTGAGGGTGTCCTTGAAATGTTTCCTCTGTCCACCTGGAGATCATTTGCCGTGTAGGAGTTCCGAGTAGAGCGCTTGCTTTCGGGCATGCGGACAATGTGGCCTGCCCAATGGAGCTGGTCGAGTGTGGTCAGTGCTCCGATGCTGGGGATGTTGGCCCGATCGAGAACACTAATGTTGGTGCGTCTATCCTCCCAGGGAATTTGCAGGATCTTGGGGAGACATCGTTGGTGGTATTTCTCCAGTAATTTGAGGTGTCTACTGTATATGGTCCACATCTCTGAGCCATACAGGAGGGCGGGTATCACTACAGCCCTGTAGACCATAAGCTTGGTGCTAGATTTGAGGGCCTGGCCTTTTGAATACTCTCTTCCTCAGGCGATTAAAGGCTGCGCTGGCGCACTGGAGGCGGTGTTGGACCTAGTCGTTGATGTCTTGCTGATAGTAGGCTTCCGAGGTATGGAAAGTGGTCCACATTGTCCATGGTCACGCCGTGGATTTCATTGGATGTCTGAAGGCGCTTTACAGTCAATGAAGTACTTTTGGAGTGTAGCCACTGTTGTAAAGTAGGAAACGCGGCAGCCAATTTGTGCACAGCAAGCTTCCACAGACAGCAATGTGATAATGACCTGATAATCTGCTTTTTTTGTTATGTTGATTGAGGGATAAATATTGCCGGGACACCGGGGATAACTCCCCTGCTCTTCGAAATAGTGCCATGACACCGGGGATAACTCCCCTGCTCTTCGAAATAGTGATCTTTTGCGTCCAGTTGAGAGAGCAGACGGGGCCTCGGTTTAACGTCTCATCCGAAAGATAGCACCTCCGACAGTGCAGCACTCACTCAGCACTGCACTGGAGCGTCAGCCTAGATTTATGTGCTCAAGTTCCTAGAGTGGGACTTAAACCCACAATCTTCTGACTGCTGCAAGAAAGGGATGAGTGCTCTCCGTAGAGCAGAGAAAGTTAAGGGGAGATCTGATCGAGGTGTTCAAAATTACATCAGTGAATGTAAAGTCCTAACAGCATTCTGCACCAAGTACTGAAGCAGCACAACCATTTTATATTGAAAAAGGAAATACCTGCCTATCTCTTAGGATAGAGAGCAGCAACTCTCCTGTCACACCAAGTTTTGTTTCAGTGCAGTCTGCCCTTGACCTGTACCTCCCACTATTGGAGGAAATCTGTCTGCAAAGCTCTCTGACATTCATTTACATGTAATTTGCTCTACTTGATCCAGTATGTACCTTCGCCGATTTAGACCGTGCAGCTTTGTTTGAGCTCGAAGAGCTCGTGTAGCTGTGGGGAGCAACTGGAATTTGTTTATCATTGGTTATTTTCCTTTATGTTGCATCAGACATTCCATTTATTGCTGGATAGACAGAGCAGTGGACACAGCATCAGCTCTGTAACTTTTGAGGTGGTGTCTGAAAGAAGAAATAATTATCTGCCGCGATTTTGGTATTAACTTTAATTGTGAAGCTCCAACTTCCTCCTGCAAGTGGGCCCAGTGGATTCTCCAGATAATCAACATCTCTGTCACCTTAAAGGAGAGAGTTCAGGTTTGTACTGTGAAGGGGAAGTGCGTATCTTTATTGGCTTCCAGGCACTTCATTCAGTTCTTTTTCTGATGTTACTAGTGAATCTCCCATGGCATTGCTCATGGTAACTCCGAGTGTACAGTCTCTCTGTTGCCCTTGTGCTGGGGCTGCTGTCGTGTGCCGTCCCTCCCTCTCTCTTTGCTTTTGGGCTGGCAGTTGATGGTTGCTGTTGAATGGTGGTGGAGGACCTGTTGCATCTTCTCCCTCCTTCCTGCTTCTATCCCACCTGCTCACCTCCATCGCCTCATCCTGCCCATCCCATAAACTCCTTGTCTCATTGCCTCCCCTACACCTTACCCTTTGCATTATCCCTGTATCATCACCCGACCATTCATTTAAATAAACCTCAAATAAAACTTACGATGGCAAATCATAAAAGATAATTAATTTAAAAAGAAACTAACTCCACTGCCACGTAGAAAAACTGTACTGGGAGACATAGCTTGGAGAAGGAGCAGTGCCAAGTTTTGGGAGGACTGAAAGTTAAGTCTAATGGTAATTATGCACCTTACAGTTAAAAGTCATACGCAGGTGGCCCAGATGTTACAACAATGCATGGTAACATTGTAGCACAGGAAGTAAGTGTGGCAAACAGGAAATGCTCCCTAGAAGCAAGACATACATAACCTATGGATGCTTTATTTTCTCTCTGATTTCAACAAGGGCTTCTGAGTGGCCTGTTCTCAGGTTTCCAGCAATGCTGCACTGAAACATCTTGTTAGGAGCTGAGCACAATGCAGGGCTTCCTCTCCCCTGTGATTCCTTTTTTCCCTCCTTCTATCCCCATATGAAAGCAGACAGCCTTTGCTCAATCCAATACAATATGAATAATTATATCCAATGAATAGTTAAGACCAGGAAGGTCCCAGCCACAATAGTGGTAAGGATATTTTTTTTTTTTTGAAATTCGTAGCCAATCGTTCCAATTCTTTGTCAAATCACAAACGCCAGAGGTCACCTTGGGCCCATTCAAGGATCACTCTGCGCCAATGCTCTTAGCCAAAAGGCCTAGAGCCACTGCACCGTTCCTGGAAGTACTGCAATACCAGGTTCGTGCCATGGAGGTGGATGGGTCAGGTCCCCCACACACCTCCGTGGAGGTGGATGGGTCAAGCCACCCCACCCACCTCCTATTTCCAAAAAAGCAAGCATATACCTTCCTGATCCAGGGAGAACCACCTTGGGGTTATGGTGGTTACTCCCCTGTCAGGTCAGTTACGCATGATCTTAGCCAAAAGGCCAATAGTGGTAAGGATATGCTGCAGTGCACCTTGATGCGGCAGAGTTAGGGATCGGAGAAGCAGCCTGCTTATTGTCATTTATTGACTCCTGTTTGAAAGCACATGTGTGTGGATAATGGATGAGAACAGGATCAGATTCTACTGTGCTGCCCTGTGGCACAAGTCTGCTGACACACACCTTCAGTGCTGGCACGTGAATGATGGTCACTTTAGTGAGGTACCAGAGGGCACTTGACACTGGTGGAATCGTACCTCAATAAGGCAGCAACGGAGGAATGAGAAAATATTGGTATAAAAAATACCTTATTCTATGATGGAGTGACAGCCTGCCTGCTCCCGAGGGTCTGTCAATGTGAAGTAGTCAAACTTGCTGATGAAGCCAAACTAGGAGGGGAGGTGGAATTCGAGGAGGCAGTTCAGAAATCACAGCATGAGTTGGACAAACTATGTAAGTGGGCAGAACAATAGCAGGTGAAATTAACGCAGACAAGTGTAAAGTACAGCATGTAGGTAGGAAGTTAAATGACACCCATGTTGCATGAGTGATGTTGAAATAGCTAAGGATGAAACTTAAAGAAACCTTAGGACTCTTAGTAGACTCCATCATCATCATCATAGGCCGTCCCTTGGAATTGAGGAAGACTTGCTTCCACTCCTGAAGTGAGTTCTTTGGTGGCTGAACAGTCCAATACGAGAGCCACAGTCCCTGTCACAGGTGGGACAGATAGTCGTTGAGGGAAGGGGTGGGTGGGACTGGTTTGCCGCAGGCTCTTTCTGCTGCCTGCACTTGATTTCTGCATGCTCTCGGCGTTGAGACATGAGATGCTCAACGTCCTCTCGGATGCACTTCCTCCACTTAGGGCGGTCTTGGGCCAGGGACTCCCAGGTATCAGTGGGGATGTCGCACTTTGTCAGGGAGGCTTTGAGGGTGTCCTTGTAGCGTTTCCGCTGCTCACCTTTGGCTGGTTTGCCGTGAAGGAGTTCCGAGTAGAGCACTTGCTTTGGGAGTCTCATGTCTGGCATGCGGACAATGTGTTCAGTGAAGGCTTGGTCCCACCAGGCTGTGTAAATGCAGTGATCTCTTTTTTAAACAACATCTAGATCATTTACACTAGCACTGATTGCAAGACTTCAGGAAAGGATTACCACCCTATGATCGATCTTGTAGAATTTGTACTGTTGTGAGCTCAGTGACAACCACTGAGGTTGACAGAAATGAGACAGGGCCAGCACTGGTGCTTGCCTGAGTAATAACTTTGTGCAGGAGTATCAACTTCTGAACCCACATTTTAGTAGAGTGCTCAGCAGAATCCAGATGGATGCTGGGAGATATACCTGCTTCCCAAATTCAACAGATGATCTGGGTTTAAGGAATGTTGATAAATACCACATTCCTTTTCAGTTAAAGTTGTATTTTAAATTGACTTTAATTTAAGTGCATTTGTTCAGTATTCTGGGGATGGGCCAAATGACATGTAAATGTTATTGATGATTGAGTTTGCCCTTGACAAGTGAAGTTCATAAATCTTGCACAATTAAAAAAAAAATCCTGGGAGTAGATGCCTAAGATACTGTAGCAGCCAAAGGAAGGGCCTGATTTTAGCATCAAAGCTGGACGAGTGGCACAATCTGAGTCCCAAACATTACTGCCTTGCTCATAAACCTTGCACTTTGTGTTTTACCTGTTGGCAGCAAGCAAGAAGCATAAACTTAGCAGCACTGCTGTCACTATGGTAGTAGTGGAGGCGACCTGCGAGAGACCATCAGCGGCAAGTCGGGGCCATAAAAGGAGCGGGGAGCGGCGGCCATGGGCAGCATGGAGTCCACTGCAAGGTACAGCGCGAGCTGGTGCAGGAGGGCAACGACAGCGAAGAGTGACGTCAGCAAGGTCCAGGTCGGTGATTGGCGCATGGGCAGGTGCAGCAGGAGCGACGAGATCGGGGCGAAGGAGCTGTTCGAGACTGTGGAGGGATGTGATCGGGGCCCAGGGGAGGCATGAGTTCGGGGCCAGGACGGGCCTGCCCACACTGCGATAGATGTGTGCACTGGGTCTGTGCAGCAGAGCAGGTCTCCAGTGGTCTTGGGTAATCCTTGCCACTGGACCAAGACCTAGCTCTGTCAGGCCCGTGTGGTGGCTGGTGTGCAGCGGCCACCACACGTTAAAAAAAATCCACGCACAGGCATCATCCACCCTTGAGGATGTAGTTCGGGTTCTTCTTTCAAAACACCTGTGAACTCATCCTTTTTTTTTGGCATGGAAGCAAGTCATCCTCGTTTCGAGGGACCGCCTATGATGATGATGTGGCCTGCCCAGGGGAGCTGATCGAGTGTGGTCAGTGCTTCCTTCAATGATGAGGATGTTAGCCTGAATGAGGACGCTGATGTTGTGCGTCTGTCCTCTCGGGATTTGTAGGATCTTGCGGAAACATCATTGGTGGTATTTCTCCAGCAACTTGGTGTCTACTGTACATGGTCCATGTCTCTGAGCCATACAGGAGTGCCTGTAGACCATGAGCTCAACACTAAACATGTCCAACCAATGCAGAGCAACAATCAACAAGGCCAATAGAATGTTGCATTACATCGCCTAACAGTGAGTTCAAATCATAGGAAATGGTGACCAAATTGTACAGTGCTCTGATCAGGCCACAGCTGGAATACTGCATACATTTCTAGTTACCAAGGCACAAGAGAGACATTCAATCACTGGAGACAGTGCAGAGAAGAGTTACGAGCCTGATCTCTTGAGTGAGGAGTCTGAGTTATGAGGAGACCCTGGAGAAACCTGAGCTTTTCACCCTGAAAATTAGGCGCCTGAGAAGTGATCTTCTGGAAGTGCACAAAATCGTTAAGGGTATGAAAAGGTGAACCCGGATAATTATTTCAAATTACATTTCAAGAGTAGAGATAGGTGCCACAGTTCAAACTAGTGAAAGTTAAATTCAGGACTGATTACCAAGAAATACTTCTACACACAGAGAGTGACCAACAGCTGAAATACCACAGAGGAGGTGAAAACCATGGTATCATTTAAACTGTAAAGTCCTGTCCCCTCAGTACAGATTCACACGAGGCATGTAGTGAAGTCAAGGTCACTCTGGACCTGCACCTTTATTTCACAGCTCTGGAATGCTGCACTTGCCTGAGACCTGCCCCTTATATACCTGTCTCTTGCAAGTGCACCCCTGGTGGTAAGGTATGCTGGTGGTTACAGGTCATATCTTATTACAGTCATGTATAGCATGTTAGGATACAGTTATATATAATAATGTAAGATACATGACATAAACAACAATTGGATGCTATCGTTTTTGACTTTAGCATTTGAATCGTTTTGGACACATCAATTAGGATTTGCTGAATGGCTTTCCTTTTCCGTAATTATCTTGTGAAATGATAATGACCTGCATAACTCGCTCAACAATGTATTCTCCTGAGTGTAAGTGGTTAACCTCTGCATTGTCTCTCCTCTAACTATGAAATGTTCCTCGTCTTGGCGGGCCCAGTGTGGCTGGTGTCTTTGATGGGTCACGAGTCCACTGCTGGTTCCATCTTGTTGTAGAAAATGAACTTACCTTAATAGGGCCTAGCGCATTACCGGCCCAATTAGATGGAGTGGATCTGGTGTCGTCATTCATGACACGTTTTAAGTCAGGATCCTTAAAGGGACCCTGGCTACTTTAAATTTTAAGTTTAATCTAATGCAGTGGGTGTTGATGAGAATGTGTACAGAAGGATTGTGAATGTGGCAGAGGGATGGAGATAGGGAATCATGGGAAAATAGCTAAAGAAATGTCAAGATGCAGACAATTGCAGAATCGACAGAAAAAAAGGGTTACTGAGAGTTGAGGTTAAACACGGGTCACGGGAAAGAAAAAGCAATCACGGATAGGAGAGGGTAACGTAATGGTTTTTACTGATAAGGAAGGATAATTTAACGAAGCTATAAACAAGCTGACCTTGGGACCAGCCCTAATTAGGAGACTTCCTCACCTGCCATTGGACATACTCGGGTGGTGCGGGGGGGGGAGGGGAGGAAGAAAGGGAGTGGATAGACCAAGTGCTAATCAAATGTGTTATGTTTTGAAAATGTATAACTGCTGTGTTTTCACGCTGTAAAGGGGCGAAGGTGAACAAGCTCTGACAGAGAGTGTTCCTTTGTCTTGACAAGTCCCGGCCGGAGAATCTTCAATAAAGGTCTTTTACAGAAAAGGCAACAAGGTGTTCGTGTGTCAGTGTATTCGCTGAAACAGATTGAGGGAAAAAGAATCCATATTAACATTGAATCTTCACTATATATAATAAAAGTTATATGTGAGTGACAAAGAAATATTTAAATAATATTATCATTCAGTAATATGACACCGTCTAAAAATATGATCAAGAACATAATTTTAAAAATACATTAATTGGGAAATTGTGCTTTAGTCACAAATCTATAGACTTTTGCATCAGTAACTGGTACAAATAAAAGATGTGTGTGTATAGGTAAGACATAAAATTAAGCAGATTTTAAATGTAATTGTAAATAGGTGGATTTACAATCTTATGCAAGTTCAGTGGAAGAGCTGCGGAATCCCTGACAAACCGTGTCAGTGGTGCTTACAATGTCTTTCTGGGATTTCTGCAATTCTTCCATTGAAGTTAAAAATGGACAAGTGAGAGAACCTCTGCAGAAATTCACCCTAAAGTATCAGGCTGAAAATTAAATTTGTTATAGTCAGAGACTGAAAGCAAATTGAACGAGTGAAATGAGTGATGAGAATGAAATTGTTATGGTTGATGACTTGATTTAATGTGTAACTGGACAATCACAGTATACTGTGAGGAAAAACCTGACCAGAAACAGCACAAAAATGTATTTAAGTGGTATGTGTCATTCATTATAGTGCAGATCAATTCACTGCAATTACTGTTGAGTTGGAAGGTAACAGCTGAGAATGGCCAGTGAAAAATGTATTTCCATCATTTACATCCCTTCAGAAATTTCTGAATTTACCAGTAGTTTTACAAGTAGAACAGAATCTGCATCAATCGGTTAGCTGATATCAACATGTTTTTGTTTTCCCATGCTGTCAAGTAATCAGCTGGAGCAATGGCTACGGAACTCACGCCTTAGGTTGACAGACGTGGTTCCCGAGCTGCTTGAATCCCATGGCCATGCAGGAAAATTTTAAAAGTAGGGGCAAGAGGCTCTTAAGTGTCTGTAAAGTACCTCATAATGATCTCCATTGGGCCTCCTGCCGCTGTAGTTCGGGTCAGCTCCACAGTGACAGACGTACCTGTGGGAAAGGTGCATGGGAGCAAGATGACAGCATGTTCCCGACTCACTGTCAAAAAAAAATGTTCCCACCCGACCCGCCACCGATCGCGCCCGATACCTCTCTGGAAAATTCAGCCCAATATGTTTGACATTGGGGAATTGCAGGCATACAAACATTGGCGTACCAGCGTGCCTTATCATGATATTTTGGGATGGTTTGTAAGGAGTATTGATATTTCCTGGAGTATGTTAGAGCTAAGTAACCACAATAAAAAATCACGTCCAGGTGCTGAAATTGCCCTGTTTTGTGCCTCCTGTTAGCACCTCCAGAGGACGCTAACGGGGCCTGTAACTGTGTTCACCCAGGTGCAGAGGGGACGCTACCGGCTCCCGTGAAATTACGCGGGAGTTTGGGGAGGCGCTGACACGGTAGGGCCGCGACCCGCCGGTAGCGTTCCGGGCCAGCGATGACGTCATCGGCGATAACCCCTTAGCGCTGCGCAGCAACCCCTTTCCACCCTATGGAAGAGGAGAGGCATTGAAATGCGTCAGCGCTACGTGGAACAGCCACGTAGCACCGAGTAGCACCCCCGAACCTGCCCCAACAGGAAGTGGACTGTGAGACATTGCGCTCCACTTCCCGTGAGCGCTCCACTTCCCGTGAGGGGCGGTAACCAAACTTTTGCAACCAGGGCAGGACTTCCGCGTTGGGCACAGAAAGTCCCTGACTGGGTTACTGCCCCCAAACGGGGTGCTGGAGAATTTCGCCCCCCTACTGTTTATGACTGACCAGCAGTAACACGGATGAGCTTGTGATCAGCCGATATGTGTCTGGGCAAACAGTGCTATAACGATCCACAAATCCTTTGGTAAATGGCCTGCTACATTGCTGAGCTTGATTGGTGTTCATTTTGATAATCTAATTCAGGAATTATACAGAAATGATTCCCAAAGTTTGGGGGCTGAGTTCCTTGGTGTTGCAGAAAGTTGCGACTGACAGTTGGGCAGTGCAGCAATCATGAGGGGAACCGAAGCTGCATCCATATGGGACTTAGTGTTGGAATTTGGTTTGTTTGCTACTTTTTAAAATCATTATTATTTCTGCGTTAATCATGAGAGCAATAAAACCAAAGACCAGAGAATATAAAAATCGCACACTGTGGCTTCAGACAGATGGACGTGTATAAGTGGATAAGGCAGATGTACTCTCTCATGATATTTCATGCTAGCTTTCAAAATACAGTGCACAGTATATGCCTAACAGATATGTTCAACTATGAAACAGGCCTCTCAGAACTGGAGGTGAGATGGCAAGAGAAGATTGGTAAAGGTTCAGCAAGACTCATCATGGGCAGTGTCCCTCTGAGACAGCTGCTTCACTGAAATGAGAGACACCTCAGGCTACAGGGGAACCTTCCCAGACACACAACATTGTCTCATTAAGGGCGCGCCTCATAGAGATAGTAGACTAGGAGCTATGCGTAATTGAGGTTGTTGGTTCAAAGGGCCGACACAGTGGTGAGAGTTTAGAGATGGAGGGGGAGTGAAGAAATTTGCATGGCTGTTTGCGCCTCCAGGGGGCGCTAAGGGGGCACAAACCATTTCTCGCCCGGGGGGGGGGGGGGTCGCACTACCAGCTCCCGTGAAATTATGCGGGAGTTAGCAGATACGCAAAACCGGTCGCGCCCCTGTGCCTCCAGCGATTATGTCATCACTGTGCATGGCACCCTGTTTTTGCCATGTGGCGGAAATTGGCAAGCTCCCCATGGCCGCCGCGTGTGTTATTAGCACCAGCCTTGTGGGTCATAAATCGGGCCACTCACCGCTCGTGGGGCTAAATTTAAAGGGGAGGTGCGCGCTGCCATTTTGCACTACCTTCCGACTCATTCGGAGTTAATTGTCGCGGAGTCCGTGCCGCGATCGTGCAGCCCGGCACTCTGTTTCGGTGCCAGGCTGTGGCCATGGCAACCTGCATCCCCAGAGGCCTAGTAGAGACCCATCAAAGGCCCTGCAGAGCTTGCAGCGTCCCTCCCCTTTAACAGAAGGGGAGGGCCCTTGGAACGTGTCAGCACTAAGTTGAGAGGCCGCATAGGGCTCCGATGTTCGCCTGGGTAGCACCCGCAAGCTCGCCCGAGAGGAAGTGGAGTACCCAACTTTGCACTCCTCTTCCTGCCGGGGCGGTAACCAGGGTGGCGCAGAATGTCCACCCGAAAAGGTTACCGCCCCCAAAACACGGTGCTTGCAATTTTGGCCCCAGGTGTATGGATTTGTTGCCACCTTTTGGTAAATGTTGTTTTGGAAAGTAATCGTGACTTGACCTCAGACCTAATTTCTGTGTATGTTTGCAACTTTTTGGAGTTGGATGATAGCATATGAATTTTAGAGTTCTGTCTTATAAAGGAAATAGTCAGAATTCTTTGATAGCGAAGGACATGGTGAGGATGGGGATGGAGCAGGAACAGGCAGGTGGTGAAATTACTTTATTTGGTGTGTCAACCTTTCCTCATTGAAAGCACTGGTCTGTAATTTCTCTCCTTTCTCTGGATGCTGCCTTCTTGTCCCACGCCCTCTCCTTCCTGCACTCTCTCCTCCTGTGCGAATGGAGGTCCTTCCCCACCAGTAACGTAAACCTTCAACTCCAGAAAACTGCCACGGTAGTCTCACTACCATCATGTTTATGCCTAAAAATGGGACGGTAGTTAAGCGAAACTTGGGCTGGAAAGTGCTGCTGATTTTCCCCATAGTTCTGATTTTCGGGCAGATCTCAATTCAGGGATTGTGCGCTCTTAACTGTCTCATTTAACTCCTGAAACAGGCTGGGGGCCACATTAATGTACACACATAGGAGTTAAATGACACAATTAAGACCCCAAATTCTATTTTCATTTGACAGTCCTGGTGAGATTGTGAAATTTCTTCCTGTACTGCAGCCACGTCCTTGAAACTATGCTGCTGGCATTGCTGTGCTCAGCCTCCTCTCTCCACTGCTTCTGGATAATTTCCCAGGACACCTGTTGAACATCGGAGGACCTCCTTCCTTTTCCCCCACTTGCTCCCCGAGCACCACCACAGCTGCATCAGAGAATCGCGGCCCTGGATATTAATGCTGCCTACTGCCTCAGTATTGCACTCTCCATGGACCACCTTTGACAGTGCATTGCCTCTTTAAGGATGGCAGGGCCTCCTAGATTTCCCAAACAACAAGCTGCCGAAAAGCAGTGCAATTAGCGCTGGCAGCTTGCCCGTTGTATTTAAGTGAGGGCCAACTATGAAAATTGATTGGGAGTACCACTGATATCGGGTGGCTGGAGCGGATTCCCTGCCTACCGTTCGCCCGGGAATGTAACAGTGGAGCGCCCTTGTGATCTGGACCAGATAGGCATGACTTTTGCTTGTGTAATTTTTCAATCTCTCTGAAAGTGGACCAAATTAACACTAGATGAAGCAAAGTTTAGTTCATAATCTATTTTAACCACAGTAAATTGAAATGTATAGAGCCATAGGTATGATTGGAGTTACTTAATAAAAACATTTTTAAAGTAACTCATACCTAGATGTTTTCTGTCGAAGAATGGTCACAAAATCCAGAAATGTGAACCCCCCCACATACTATACCCAGCACCACCTTCCTCCCTTTGCCTGTGTCTCAGTGAGGTTGAGAACATATCATGCTTATCAAAATTTTGGTGTCACAATCTCCACCTGCTGCTTTTCCGACTTCCATCAGGTCACTGTGAGGGCAGTGCCAAATGCATGGTCCATTGGTTTTCCACAGTAAGGGAGAGAAAATCAGGGAATCGCTCCAGACTGGTGGCTGGCTTTGTAGCAGGACTGGCCATCCATTAACAACCTAGCTTCTTAGCCAGGGGCACAAGAAAGGAAAAAAATACCTTAAACCTAAAGTCACCAATTCATTATCAAACGTACAGATCAATGTTCCCTCTAATTTTTTTAATGCAAGTCGTGTATCACTTCCAGCAGCAACAGCTGGTGAGCGGCCTGTGTGGGGCCTCCCGATTGATGCGTGCCCATGCACCTTAAACAGGTTTTCATCCTTTAAACACACACCGCACACACGCCCACACCACACACCACACACGGAATAATACTGCCATAGAGTTATCCCAGTGCTGCTTAAGCCAGTGAGCAGCTGAGCTACACAGACCAGGAAAGTTGCAAGTTTAATCTCTGGTCTCTGCCGAGTTAGCTAATCCATTTGGCTTCTACACCCCTGGGTTATTGAGGGGAAAATTAGCCTTGGCTCCTGATCTTCGTCATTATCTCGTAACTCCAGCTGTAAGTACATGGAACAAGATAAGCTTGACTTTGTGGCCCACTACACCCAAGCTGAATGGATAGCCTATTAATACTAGCTTCCTAAGCTCACACTTGGTAGCGAGGGGTGCCTGCTACTTGTGGAACCATACAGGAGTCGGCTCCTTCACTGGAGTAGGAGGGAGAAAATTAGTGGAAAAGGGTAAGAAGCGAGCAGCTTTGAGATGGTTAAAAATAGGCTGAATTGTCTGACAATTTTTTAAAAATTGCTTGTCTTTAATTAAACTCTTAAATATTTTAGCATTTGATGAATGATTATCTGCGATTTGAAGGATGTGAAGCATTTTATTTATTACGGGCCCTCCTTTTAACATGTAAGGAAAGGAGCAGTCAGAATAAACCTGCCTGGCTTCCAATGTGTCTCAAACACTTTGCCAGACATGGTGAGCAGAAGATAATGAGCACCACACCATGAGCAATCATTCTCCTTTAAATGTTGTTTATCTTTCACGTGCTCTCTGCACTTTGCAAGCAATTCCAACACAGTAAGGACATTTTTTTAAATAAAGGAATGAAATTGACCTGGAAAGGGCCAGAAATGTATTAAAAACAAATATATTATTGTGTTACAGATCATTCACCCAGACATAGGGCCCAAGTTTCCACATGATTTGCGCCTGATTTTTAGGAGCAACTGGTGGAGAACGGACTATCTTAGAAATCGCAATTCCCCACATTTTTTTTTCTGCAGTTCTAGTGAGGTAGAACAGTTCTACTTTGGAACAGAATTTTTTCTTCAAAAGGGGGCGTGTCCGGCCACTGACGCCTGATTTCAAAGTTTCCACAGTGAAAACGTACTCCAAACTAAAGTAGAATGGAGCAAGTGAAGATTTTTGTAGAACTGAAAAAACCTGTTCTACACATTAAAAAATCAGGCGCAGGTTACAAATTAGGCGTCCAGAACGAGGAAGGGGGGGGAAGGGAACTCATTAAATTCTACAATAAATCCTTATTTATACTTCTACAAATATTATACAAATAAATCCAACCTGAATAAACATTTATAAGCAAAGAAAAGATTAATTAAACCATCTTCCTACCTGTGTGAAAGTGCTTCAGGCACGGAGAATTCTGCAGTCAGCCTGAGGCGCCCGTTCTTCCCGCGGGGGGGGGGGGGAGGCGCCCGTTCTGCCCGCGGGGGAGAGGAGGCGCCCGTTCTTTCCCGCGGAGGGGAGGGAGGGGAAGGAGACAGCGGTTTGTTGCCGCGGAGGGGAGGGAGGGGAAGGAGACAGCAGTTTGCCGCCGCGGAGGGGAGGGAGGGGAAGGAGACAGCGGTTTGTTGCCGCGGAGGGGAGGGAAGGGAAGGAGGCAGCGGTTTGCCGCCGTGGAGGAGAGGGAGGGGAAGGAGACAGCGGTTTGTTGCTGCGGAGGGGAGGAAGGGGAAGGAGACAGCGGTTTGTTGCCGCGGAGGGGAGGGAGGGGAAGGAGGCAGCGGTTTGCTGCCGTGGAGGGGAGGGAGGGGAAGGAGACAGCGGTTTGTTGCTGCGGAGGGGAATGAGACAGCGATTTGTTGCCGCGGAGGGGAGGGAGGGGAAGGAGACAGCGGTTTGCCGCCGCGGAGGGGAGGGAGCGGAAGGAGACAGCGGTTTGTTGCCGCGGAGGGGAGGGAGGGGAAGGAGTCAGCGGTTTGCCGCCGCGGAGGGGAGGGAGGGGAAGGAAACAGCGGTTTGTTGCCATGGAGGGTGGGGAGGGGAAGGAGACAGTGAGAAGGCTGCAAGTGCTGATGTGCTGATGGCAATGTGCTTTTATTAAAAAAAATTTCAAAAATTAAACAGCTACAAAGAACTACAAAAATGGCCAAGTGCCAATGTTTTTTTCACACTGAGCATGCACGAACGCTCCAACGCGCACGCGCAGCGTTGCCGGCAGGAAAAAAACTAATTTAAATAGTACCCGCTCCCTCCCACTTATAAAATCGGCGCGAGTGTAGGCTCCGCCCCCCTGGGCGCCGCGCCAAACAGACAAGGAGCTGCAAAGCACTCAAGAATAGCGCGTTTTTTTTCTGGCGCCGTTTTAGGCGCGAAAAACGGGTGCCCAGCTCGGGGGGCTCCCGTTTTTTATCCTGTGGAAACTTGGGCCCAATGAGTGTGAGCTGAATCCTATATTTTAGTCAGGAATGAGCAAATGAAGAGAGAGAGAGAAAACCTCCCTGTGGCTAAAATGGTAAATTCACTGGGCAGGAAATGGTCAGTTGTGGATTTTACACACCACCTGCTTTATGTTACATTTCAATTTATTTGTTGATTTCAGCATGTAACATTAGCAAGCTCCTTGTCTTGTTTGCCATGCACAGGGCAATTTTAAAATCACATCCATTATTTTTGTATTAAATGGGTTCCAAGTTTTATGCGTCTCAGGAAATCTTCATGCTGAAGCTGCATTCATCATCTTTATTATATTTCAGTTACATAAGAACACAAGAAGGAGGCCATTTGGCCCCTCAAGCCTGCTCCGCCATTTAATAAGATCATGGCTGATCTGATCATGGACTCAGCTCCCCATAACCCTTTACTCCCTTATCGCTCAAAAATCTGTCTATCTCCGCCTTAAATATATTCAATGACCCAGCATTCACAGCTTTCTGGGGCAGAGAATTCCACAGATTTACAACCCTCCGAGAAGAAATTCCTCCTTATCTCAGTTTTAAGTGGGCGACTCCTTGTTTTGAGACTATGTCCCCTAGTTTTAGTTTCCCCTATGAGTGGAAATATACTCTCTGAATCCAACTTGTCTAGCTCTCTCATTATCTTACATGTTTCGATAAGATCACCTCTCATTCTTCTGAATTCTAATGTGTATATACCCAACCTACTCAACCTGTCTTCATAAGTCAACCCCCTCATCTCCGGAATCAACCTAGTGAACCTTCACTGAACAGGCTCCAATGCAAGTATATCCTTTTTTAAATACGGAGACCAAAACTGTACGCAGTGCTCCAGGTGTGGCCTCACCAATACTCTGTACAGTTGTAGCAGGACTTCTCTGCTTTTCTACTCTATCCCCCTTGCAATAAAGGCCAACATTTCATTTGCCTTCCTGCTTACTTGCTGTACCTGAATACTAACTTGTTTTGTTTCATGCACAAGGACCTCTGTACTGAAGCACTTGCAATTTTTCTCCATTTAAATTATAATCTGCTTTTCTAATTTTTCTGCCAAAGTGGATAATCTTACAGAATGTTGGCGCTTGGTGTAGGCAGAAAAAAAACTTCAACATTTTAAGCACCTATTGATGTCCCACAAAAATAAACTTTTGGTAAAACCATCACTAAACAGAGATTAGCAAATTGGATTGTAGAATGTATCTGAGATTTTCTTCTTTGCAGCACCAGCGGAACATTCAGTTTCCAGGAGCAGCAATGGTCTAGGTTAACCCAGACTATGTGGTCTGGCATCATGTACTATTTTGGTGTATATCCATACAGGAAACCACAATACATTCTTCATCTCTTTGAACCATCAGAAAAACACCATGTTGCCAGACCACATAGTCTGGGTTAACCTAACTGATTTACATTTATTGCAAGAAGTAAGTTGCTTACTTGAAGTACCTGATATAATACTAAATTTCTATTTTGCTGTGTTATTTACATTGTTTAATTTGTTTATTTTTTGTACAATAAAGGAGTTTGAATTAGCAGGAGAAAGCTATCTAAATGTAACCCAGTGACGCACTGTTCCATATATTTTGCATAAAAGGTCAGGTTTGATTGATAGGAAGTGTAGGCTTTCCCATTGAAGGTGATTTTTGTGGAGAGCACAGAGTGCGGGAAAGTAGTCCAAATTTTAATACCAGATCAAAATGGAGCAGTTTGATGTGGGTGCTATGATGCATGGATTTCAGGCCCGTCTATTAGTAATGAACTGAAGTTATCTGCACTGTAAACTGTGACAGTCAGGTCGCTATTGAATTATAAGTTAGCACTGGGAATTAAACGCAAAGCTTTCAAAGAGAAATTTCAGTGGGCACAAAAGCGCATATTAGGCAAATGTCACCACACCACAATGGTTTCCATGGAGTATAAAGTTTTTAATCAAATGTTCAAGAACTTTGCATTTGTTTCTTTTTGCTTTTAACTCTCATTTTTGTCACCTAGAAGAATAAAATCCAGCGCTGTGAGATTTCATCTTTAATACCTTAATTCCTTTGTCGCCCTTCTATTTTTCATCCTTAGCAAAGTCACTGCCAAAGAATGGAGCATTTTCCATTTTGGGTATCCAGAGTCAGCATCGGGCACTCGGGTCAGGCATAGCATGATTGGATGTAGAGTAAAGCTCCATGTCCAGGTATATTTCTTTATTCTAACCCTAACCTTAACTCTAACCCCAACTCAACCACAGTGCACCAGTGTGACTATTTCAATTTCCCATAACCTTTATTGAAGCTAGATCTCGTGTGTTTGATACAGGATGCCAAAAGTCGATTACCCCTTAATATTTGAGGATCATGATGAGGACTCTTTTGAAGGAAAAGGAAACAAAGCCTGTGCAAAGAGAGCCATTAATGTCAGCTAGCATTGGGGTAAAGAGAGGTGTTTCAGTGGTTAGGAGTTGGGTATGGGGGAAAGACAAGGGAGCAGCAAATAGTTCTAGAGAAGATGACTCTGGTGAGAGTGGAAGCAGCTACAGAATGAGGGTGGCTGGAAGTTTGGATATTGGTAAGGAGAACGCATTGCCTTGAGACAGGTCTACAGACAGTCTCCGGCTCAGAGATAAAAATTGCATAAGCTCTTTGAAACTTGGCGTTGGAGGTGAGGAAGGAAGGGGAAGCAAAAGGATGTAGAGGAGGACTTTGGTCATTGAGAAAAGGAATCTGGGATTGTTGTTACCCTCTAGAAGTAGTAAGGGGTTTTGGCCATAGAGAAGAAGGTGCAGTGTTGCACAAGATGGTCAAGCAAGATCTGATAGTGAACAACCAGGTCAATTATGCATCAGAGGCACTTGGCTGCAGGCCTCAGAATTGAGGGAGCAGAGGTGAGAACTGTACTGGAGGAGCACCAGGGCTGGAAGGCTATCTGACTTGGGTTTGAGGGAATCATTGGCAGAGCTAAGGGAACTGTTGGGATGGTCAACTGAGGCAATGGATGAAGAGCAATGATCCCTCTTATTTTTTTTTTTGTCTTAGGCGACCCCTTCAACTGGCTGCGCAGCCCATTCAAATTTTCACGCATACGCAGTTTCTTCCATATAAAAGCCGGTGAGCGGTCTGTGCGGGACTTCCAGACCGCCGTGCAACTTAGCAAGAACGTTTGTGGAGAGGCAGAAGAGAGGGAGTTCAGGAGTGTGTTGGTGAGGATACTGCATGGGGAGTTTTTTCTCGCGGTGGAAGGTGAGGTGAGGATAGTGAGGTTAGAGATGTTCATGGAGCTGTGGATGGTGAGGGAGATGAGGAAGTGATCTAACATGGCTTTGTCTATGATTGAAACTTAATGGCAAATTTGAGGGGTACAGCATAGGTATGGGTGGGGAAGTTAATATGTAGACTGTGAATAAGGGCAGTAGGACAGAAAAGTTGGAAGAGAGGGCAAGGGAAATTTAAATAAACATTTAAGTCGCTGAGGATAAGGAGTCACTCTCGGCGGTGAAAATTACTATGCACTTAGAGGGTGATCAATAATAATTACTTTAAAGGAGAGATGGGAAGGGTGGAAGTATTTGTGCCAAAGCAGAAAGGGGAGAGGTCATAATGGAACGTGGTGATGAGAGTCCCGCCATCATCATTGTGATTTGGATGTCAGATCTGGAGGTGGAATTCTGGAGCTAATTTGGCAGTGGAAAGTTCAGAAGATGAGTTCCAAGACTGGTGTAGTGATCATGGGCCAGGGCTTATTGGTAGACGGAGAGAGAGAGGAGGCTTGACTAAGTTCTGTTTTTCCTTTTTATTCTGCCTTGTTTCCACATTTCCAATCTCTCTTCTACCATCTTCAAGATCTTGGTCTTAAGTCCCTTTCTTCTTGGCTCCTTTGATTTCCCTTTGTGTCACGTTCAATTCCATTTATGCTACTTGCTTTGGTAGTCTCGTGTTGGGCTTGCGGACGATGTGGCCCGCCCAACAGAGCTGGTTGAGTGTGGTCAGTGCTTCGCTGCTGGGGATGTTGGCTTGATCGAGAACACTGATGTTGGTGCATCTATCCTCCCAGGGGATTTGCAGGATCTTGCAGAGGCAGCGCTGGTGGTACTTCCCCAGCGCTTTGAAACATCTGTTGTATATGGTCTACGTCTCTGAGCCATATAGGAGGGCAGGTATCACTACTGCCTATAGACCATAAGTTTGGTGTCAGATTTGAGGTCCTGTTCTTCAAACACACTTTTCCTCAGACGACGTCTGCCCTTGCTGATAGTAGGCTCCCGAGCTATGGAAATTGGGCCACGTTGTCCAGAGCAGCGCCATGGATTTAGAGCCGTGCTCTACTTGGAAGTGCTACAAAGCAGGCGAGCCCCAGGTGGGCAGAGGAAACGTTTCAAGAACACCCTCAAAGCCTCCTTGATAAAGTGCAACATCCCCACCAGCACCTGTGAATCCCTGGCCCTAAGTGGAGGAAGAGCATCCGGGAGGGCGCTGAGCATCTCAAGTCTCGTCGCCGAGAGCATGCAGAAACCAAACGCAGACAGCGGATGAAGCATGCGGAAAACCAGACTCCCCATCCACCCTTTCCTCCAACGACTGTCCCACCTGTGGCAGAGACTATAATTCCTGTATTGGACTGTTCAGTCACCTGAGAACTGACTTTTAGAGTGGAAGCAAGTCTTCCTCGATTTCGAGGGACTGCCTATGATGATGATGATTCTGCTACTATTCTCTATTTTTCTCTGTCTTCATATGTGCAGGTGATTGGTGCAGATAGTATCCAGTTCAAGAGACCAATAGGTGTGTTTCTGGAGTGGCAAAGAATTAAGGAGTCTGGCACAAATGTGGGTCGGCGGGGCATGATCTGTGGGGGGGAAAAAAGGGTCCGGCTTGTTCAGCCTAATGAATTTTTTCTATTTCTTTAAGAGTCCCCTGTTCTAGTTAATGAGTTTGTTATTTTTTGTCCAGATACAATCAGTGGATATTTATGCTCTATAATACTAGGCTCAATTAAAGAAAAACCTGATCTGTAGAAAAGCTTTAGGGGATTATTTTCCCTGCTGTAGCGCCAGTGGTTTAGCCGCTAAAGAGCCTCCGATATGACCACCGAGGATGATTCAGCCTCTGATTATCAGTTAAATTGGCCCCAACGTTCATTAAAAGAGGCTGCATGCCATTTTGCTGGCTAGCGCTGCAATTATTGACCTCGCCTAACAGTGACCAGTTGAATAGGAAAAGAAGTCGTTGGTGAGATTTGCGAGAGCCACTTAAAGCCATGCTCAGCTTTTGCTGTTCACTTTCTGATTGAGATCAACTGACTACACTGTGTTTGAAGAGGACTTTTGCTGCACATCGGGACACTTTGTCAAGACTTCAACACTCTTATCAACATTTGTTCCAGAAATTCTCTGAGGATTTCACCTAAAAAGAGTCAGTGCAGTGCTACTCTACCTTATTGGAAACCTTATAGGGGTCAACAGGAGAAAGGGAGTGATTGATCATGCAGATCTTGCTAGGGGTCCCCCTTGGTCTGGAGGAGGAATGGAAGGAGGAGAGGAGGTTAGGCAGAGCAGCACCAGCTCCTGAAGGAGAGGCAGAAGGGCTCTCAGCAGGACGCCCTGTGCACCCAGGGTCTTCAGAGAGCACTACTCCTACATTCCTATCACCCAAGCCCAGTGCATGAGGAGGCTGTGCTTTACCAAGGATATGTTTAAAAATTTGTTCCCGTATGTGGACGTTGTTGACAAAGCCAGCATTTATTGCCCATCCCTGATTGCCCTTGAGAAGCTGGTGGTAACCCGCCTTCTTGAACTGTTACAGTCAGTGGTGAAGGTGCTTCCACAGTGCTGTTAGGGAGGGAGTTCCAGGATTTGGACATAGCGATGATGAAGGAAAGCCAATATGTTTCCAAGTGAGGATGGTGTGTAACTTGGTGCGAACTTGCAAGTGATGGTGCTCCCATGTGCCTGCTGCCCTTGACCTTCTATAAAGTTTGCGAGTTTAGGAGGTGCTGCCAAAGAAGCCTTGGCGAGTTGCTGCAGTGTATCTTGTAGATGGTATACACTGCAGCCACGTTGCGCCGGAGGTGGAGGGAGTGAATGTTAAAGGTGGTGGTTGGGGTACCAATCAAGCAGGCTGTTTTGTCCTGGATGGTGTCGAGCTCCTAGTTGTTGGAGCTGCACTCATCCAGGCAATTGGAGAGTATTCCATCACACTCCTGCCTTGTAGCTGGTGGAAAGGCTTTGGGGAGTCAGGAGGTGAGACATTCGCAGCAGAATACCCAGCCTCTGAGCTGCTCTTGTTGCCACAGTATTTATGTGGCTCGTCCAGTTAAGTTTCTGGTCAATGGTTACACCCAGGATGTTGATGGTGGGGGATTTGGCGATGGTAATGTCATTCAGTATCAAGGAGCGGTGGTTAGACTCGCACTGCTTCATTATCTGAGGAGTTGCGAATGGCACTGAATGGTGCAATCATCAGCGAACATCCCCACTTCTGACCTTATGATGGAGGGAAGGTCATTGATGAAACAGCTGAAGATGGTTGGGCCTAGGACACTGCCCTGAGGAACTCCTGCAGCGATGTCCTGGGGCTGGGATGATTGACCTCCAACAACCACAACTATCTTCCTTTGTGCTAGGTATGAATCCAGCCAGTGGAGAGTTTTCCCCCTGATTCCCATTGACTTCAGTTTTACTCGGTTCCTTGATGCCACACTCATTCAAATTCTGCCTTGATGTGAAGGACAGTCACTCTCGCCTCACCTCTGGAATTCAGCTCTTTTGTCCATGTTTGGACCAAGACTGTAATGAGGTCTGGAGCCGAGTGGTTCCAGTGGAACCCAAACTGAGCATCGGTGAGCAGGTTATTGGTGAGTAAGTGCTGCTTGATAGCACTGCCAACGACACCTTCCATCACTTTGCTGATGATTGGGAATAGACTGATGGGGCAGTAATTGGCCGGATTGGATTGGTCCTGCTTGTTGTGGAAAGGACATACCTGGGCAGTTTTCCACATTGTCGGATAGATGCTAGTATTGTAGCTATACTGGAACAGCTTGGCCAGAGGTGCGGCTAGTTCTAGAGCACAAGTCTTCAGCACGACAGCCTGGATGTTGTCGGGGCCCAAAGCCTTTGCTGTATCGTCAGAGATCTGTGGCCTTGTGGAATGAACACTCTGACCTCGCAGCACAGCCAGGATTGCTTTGCAGTGAAGGCCACAGTAGCACTTAATTTTATACTACTGAAACCTTCCAGGCTGCCACAGGTGTCACGTATCATAATCATCTGTGCACTTCTGTAAAAAGGAGGTCGCTGAGGCGTTATACGTTCAGAGGAATTACTATATAATCATTCCCTATTGCCAGAGAAGACCAGAGGCAGAGAGCTCCAGGATTCAACAGCATTGCAGGTTTCCCCATGGTCCAGGAAGCCATTGATTGCACATGTGGCCATGCAGACCCCTCATTTAAACTCCCAGGTGTTCAGGTGACAGAAGGGATTCCATTCCCTCAATGTGCAGTTCTTGTGCTTCATGCAGATAAGGACTCTGCTGCTCCCCTGCTCTTCTTCAAAAGTGCCATGGGATCTTTTATGTTCACCTGAGAGGGCAGACTTGTTTTAACGTCTCATCCGAAACACAGTGCCTCCGACAGTGCAGTGCCCCCTCAGTACTATACTGGAGTGTCAGCCTAGCTTTTGTGCTCCAGTCCCTGGAGTGGGACTTGAACCTGCAACCTTTTGACCGCTGACCGTATACTATGGTAGTACTTCTGGATATTTTCCACAGTTCAAATTGACGTGTCATATGAAAATTTCACCTACCCATCATTACATTAACTGAAATCCTAGTGACAACACTGCAGATCAAATACAGGTAAAAGCAAGAACAATGAGGTTGGTTGTTAATTTAAATCTAGGTGGACGAATATAATGGACAAGAAGGGAGCAGTCTCAATTAGATTATTTCCTGTGCACAAAGTTGAAAATAATATCAGAATATTAATAACAGACTCTGCACAGAACCATACTCCAAGCTCTGATTACATTATGATGCCTGTAATATAAGAAGTTGATCTAAGGAATTCAGTTTGCTCCTAATTAGTTTAGTGATGCTGTACATAGCCATAGACCCATCAGAGTGCACTGGCAAATTACTCTTGTGGGTGAAGGTACTGTGACTGCATGTTGATGGGACAATGAGAGCAGAGACTTGATTAGCTAATCACAAACATAACTTTCACTTGTGTTGGCTGACACCTTCAAATTACTGTTAGGGACCGATTAAGATGAAAGTCTCCACTTTTTGCTGGTTGTAAGCATCTTATGTGAAATGAATTTAGACAATCTTGACCAAGTTCCTCGTGGGCTTGAGCTCACAGCACACCCCTTTTTGGCACTAAATATGGCAATCTCACTCAGACAGGCCACAAGGTGGTGGGGAAAATACCGCACTGGTGCAGTAAGGAGCATTCCTCTGAAGTTGGTCTGAGGCAGAGCAGTGGGAGCTTTACTCTGTATCTAACTGTGCTATATCGGACCGCAGAGTGACATAGCAGTGAGGAGCCATGCCGACCCCTGTCTGTATCGCAGTGAGGGATCGCAGTGCCGACCCCGGTCTGTATCGCAGTGAGGGATCGCAATGCCGACCCCTGTCTGTATCGCAGTGAGGGATCGCAATGCCGACCCCGGTCTGTATCGCAGTGAGGGATCGCAGTGCTGACCCCTGTCTGTATCGCAGTGAGGGATCGCAGTGCCGACCCCGGTCTGTATCGCAGTGAGGGATCGCAGTGCCGACCCCGGTCTGTATCGCAGTGAGGGATCGCAGTGCCGACCCCTGTCTGTATCGCAGTGAGGGATCGCAATGCCGACCCCGGTCTGTATCGCAGTGAGGGATCGCAGTGCTGACCCCTGTCTGTATCGCAGTGAGGGATCGCAGTGCCGACCCCGGTCTGTATCGCAGTGAGGGATCGCAGTGCCGACCCCGGTCTGTATCGCAGTGAGGGATCGCAGTGCCGACCCCTGTCTGTATCGCAGTGAGGGATCGCAGTGCCGACCCCGGTCTGTATCGCAGCGAGGGATCGCAGTGCTGACCCCTGTCTGTATCGCAGTGAGGGATCGCAGTGCCGACCCCTGTCTGTATCGCAGTGAGTGATCGCAGTGCCGACCCCGGTCTGTATCGCAGTGAGGAATCGCAGTGCCGACCCTGGTCTGTATCGCAGTGAGGGATCGCAGTGCTGACCCCTGTCTGTATTGCAGTGAGGGATCGCAGTGCCGACCCCTGTCTGTATCGCAGTGAGGGATCGCAATGCCGACCCCGGTCTGTATCGCAGTGAGGGATCGCAGTGCCGACCCCTGTCTGTATCGCAGTGAGGGGGGTATGTTTACATGCAGTGAAAGCTGGCTATGTGAATTTGGCACGTTGTAATTCTGCCCCCTGGCCATTGGTGATTCTGGAGCACCTCAGTGTTGTGTCTTCCAGATCCTCAGCCTGCACTGCACAGAGACTTCAAATTGCTGCAAGTAACAATATCAAATCAAACATTGGATAAAAGAAGGACTAAATGTCTGACTTTAAAATGGTACTGAATTATATCTGTCTGTCCTGGTCTCGAATCAACTTTCCCAACCGCCAGAAAAGATAGGAGGGAAGGCAAAGAAAAAAGGGGAAGAAAGAGAAGGAAAAACACGTTGGATTTAAAAAAAAAAGAATTACCCGTCCATGAATGTGAGACAAGCGCAACTCCTCTTTATTTCTCTCTCAGCCCATCTCTGCCTGTCCTTCTCCATGTCACTGTGTGGTTCCCGCCTTTCCCTTTTATTTATGTACTCAGTATTGGTTTAGTGTTTATTCATGAGCAGTAACTGTTTTTCCCACTTTTCTCTTCTCTTGAAGGCACGGTCTCTTGCCAACTGTCTGTTTCTCAAGTGTGAGCCTTGTCATGGCAGGTACTCAACCATGGCGTGCATCAGAGTCGAGCCCCATCTTGTCCTCTCCAGATCCTGCCCTCACCTAATGACCACATGCTCATATGTCCAACTGGGGTTAATAGATAGCAATCAGGAGCAGGAACTGGTTAAATGACTTCCCTCCCTAGTCCAGGATTGCTGAAGCCAGTTTATTGAGTCTCAATCCCTGCCCTATCTGAGGTCAGGCTTAGATTCACTGCTTTGTATCCGATAGTTCCCTTACCCCCAGTGTCATTTGGAGAGCCTCATGGGTCTAACAGTTGACACTGGCCTTCCCCCGTCCACAGAGAGAGGACTGCAGTGTCACAGCAAATCTTTGCCTGATACCCGATTACAGCTGCAATGTGAGCGAGCGGCTTCTTTAATGAGTTTCTGCACAAGAAAAGCCTTCCTCCAGAGTGTAATTAAAATTTCAAAGTACAGAATCCAGCTGGGGCAGGAATTGGAAAGCCCAGTTGATGAAAATGGAAAGGAGCAGTTTTGTGGCATTAAAATCCCTGCGGTCGACCAAGCCCGGCACTGTCACTCATTGCATGCAAAACTAATCTGCACTACATATGACAGGGGGCACAAATCCTATTGACCAAAGCTTGTATAGAAGCTTTGCCGGATAAATGGTTCATTCTCTGGTTGGCAACCAGTAACGAGTGGGGTGCCGCAGGGATCAATGCTGGGACCCCAACTATTTACAATCTATATTAATGACTTGGAAGAGGGGACGGAGTGTAACGTAGCCAAGTTTGCAGACGATATAAAGATGGGAGGAAGAGCAATGTGTGAGGAGGACATAAAGAGACTGCAGGAGGGCATAGACAGGCTAAGTGAGTGGGCAAGAATTTGGCAGGTGGAGCATAATGTTGGAAAGTGTGAGGTCATGCACTTTGGCAGAAAAAATCAAAGAGCAAGTTATTATTTAAATGGAGAAAGATTGCAAAGTGCCGCAGTACAGCGGAACCTGGAGGTACTTGTACATGAAACACAAAAGGATAGTATGCAGGTACAGCAAGTGATCAGGAAGACCAATGGAATCTTGGCCTTTATTGCAAAGGGGATGAAGTATAAAAGCAGGGAAGTCTTGTTACAGCTGTACAGGGTATTGGTGAGGCCACACCTGGAATACTGCGTGCAGTTTTGGTTTCCATATTTACGAAAGGATATACTTGCTGTAGAGGCAGTTCAGAGAGGGTTCACTAGGTTGATTCCGGGGATGAGGGGATTGACTTATGAGGAAAGGTTGAGTAGGTTGGGCCTCTAATCATTGGAATTCAGAAGAATGAGAGGTAATCTTATCGAAACATCTAAGATTATGAGGGGGCTTGACAAGGTGGATGCAGAGAGGATTTTTCCACTGATGGGGGAGACTAGAACTAGAGGGCATGATCTTAGAATAAGGGGCCGCCCATTTAGAACTGAGATGAGGAGAAATTTCTTCTCTGAGGCTTGTGAATCTGTGGAATTCGCTGCCTCGGAGAGCTGGAGACATTAAATAAATTTAAGACAGAGATAGACAGTTTCTTAACTGATAAGGGAATAAGGGTTATGGGGAGTGGGCAGGGAAGTGGAGCTGATTCCATGATCAGATCAGCCATGATCTTATTGAATGGTGGAGCAGGCTCGAGGGGCCTTATGGCCTACTCCTGTTCCTATTTCTTATGTTCTTATGTTCTATGCATACTCTCTGAGAGATCACTTCTGCTGGGAAACAGTTTCCAAGCTGACTATCTGGAAAGTGCCATTCTTGATACAGAGTATGAAAAGACGTCCTGTTACATTATGAAATGTTAAATGGTCTTGTGATATAGATAGTTGCTTCTAATCAAATGGTGACACCTGTTGCTTGTCCGTGAATGTGGAGTTAACTTATGCTCGTCCGAGCCTGGTTTAAAATAATCGATCTAATACATGGGGATTTAGAGGTCTTTATGCATATGTTCTTTTCTGCCTCTTTTGTTTTGTCTGTCTTCGGTCCAATTTTCACCCTTCCTCTCTGCAAGGTCCTGACTCTATCTAAAGGACGGTTTTATAAGCACTGGCAGCTCTCCTGTACCACATCCAAATGGCCATTCATCATGTGTCAGCCAAGACATTGAGTGTTGGTCATTTAACTGTGGAAAATACTGTGGCTGCGTCCAATCCCATTTTAATCTTCACAATAGGAGTCATTGGATCGTAGTCAAGAGTGACAAATGTGCCTTATTGTTTGTCCCCTTGAAGTACCAGGGCCAGTTACCGCTCTATTGTTACCCCATTTCAAATCAGTTAAACCAGCACACAGCAGGGGTTGAATATGGGAATTAATCAACTATATGACACAGTGATAACCAGATGATAACCTTTACCCATTCAGTCAAGAAGGAACCCTTCTTTCCTTTGCCCTTAGAATTTATATTTTCTTCCTGCATGATATCTTGTGTCTGGATGGGTCGTGGATGGTTGGTCTGCGCATAAGGAGGCGCTGTACGACAGTCCTCCAATTCTGGCCTCTTGCACATCCCTCATTTTTCTCATTTTTATTGTTCCACTATTGGCGGCTGTGCCTTCAGCTGCCGAGGTCCTAAACTCTGGAATTCCCTCCCTAAACCTCTCCACCTCTCTTCCTCTCTGTCCTCTTTTAAGATGCTCCTTATAACCTATCTCTTTCACCAAGCTTTTGGTCATTAGCCCTAATTTCTCCTTATGTGGCTCGGCGTCAAATTTTGTTTGATTACACTCCTGAGCAGCGCCTTGGGATGTTTTACTACATTAAAGGCGCTATATAAATACAAGTTGTTGTCCTGGGTGATTCTCTCTCCAGTATTAACTCTATGTTTCTTGGAACATGCCTAGGTCTCTGTCTGGCAGCTCCCTACAATGGCATGGCTAAAATCTGCAAACTCAACATGCGGGGAATTACCCAATCCAACCCAGCCACTTCTTCCCGATTGTAAAAGCAAGTATGACTGGTGGAAGAGAGGGAAGGATCTTCATTGTGCAGTAGTGTCCTCCCCTCCCTGCACCCCCTATATCATTGGTTAATTCGATCTATCTATTTGAAGAGATCTCTGAATTTCCCAATTTGCCAGGATCCTGCGGGAACTCCAAATTGCGCGTCGAGGTTAAAGAGTTGCACAGCTGATGTGTGCGCAGGTCTGTCAGTGAGTCATCATCGTCATAGGCAGTCCCTTGGAATCGAGGAAGACTTGCTTCCATTCTTAAAATGAGTCCTTAGGTGGCTGTATAGTCCAATACGAGAACCACAGACTCTGTCACAGGTGGGACAGATAGGGACGTTGAGGGTAAGGCAGGTGGGACAGGTTTGCCATATGCTCTATCCGCTGCCTGCGCTTGTTTTCTGCATGCTCTCGACGATGAGACTCGAGGTGCTCAGCGCCCTCCCGGATGCATTTCCTCCACTTAGGGCGGTCTTTGGCCAGGGACTCCCAGGTGTCAGTGGGGATGTTGCACTTTATCGGGGAGGCTTTGAGGGTGTCCATGTAACGTTTTCTCTGCCCACCTTTGACTCATTTTCCGTGAAGGAGTTCCGAGTAGAGCGCTTGCTTTGGGAGTAGCTTTCAGTGAGTAGCTTTCTTTGCAATAGCACGGATTATTATGCTTTGCTCCCCAGACCTGCCCATTGAACTGGTCTCTTGACAAACCTGCACAGAAACCAGAACAAGGCAGCAGCACAAAAATTAGACAGTAGCGCAAACGTCTTTAATCTCATTTTCTCTGATATATTAAGGTGAAGGATCCTATAAACAGCCACTATATAAGAAAAGCGATGCAGGGGCTTGTTAAGGGTATTGCAGATTGCACTTTTGTGCTCAGTTTTTGGTTTCCCATGGCAGACTATTAAAATCTAAGTTTGAAAAATGCCTGCTTGATCTCTTTAAAAAGAACAAACAAAATAACATAAATGGAACTAAAATGAGAAGCTTCATGTAAATCACATTTATAAAATGTATTGGATAGTAGAGAGCAAAGCTGCACAGGGGAAAGGCAAGAGTGCTTGTTTTCTAATTTTGCATCCGCTTAACCTCCTTATGGTCTTTCCAGCCCATCAGTGCCTGCAGCCAAGAAAGTGGAACTAAGCTAAATTCTCCATATCACAAGGTCCACAGACTCGGGTATCCTGGGACTCCCAGTATTTTTCTATATCCCATACTGTTCTGGTTCTGACCCAGATCTGCCATACTCTAACTTTCGCAAGCACTGTGAGATAGAATTTTCAACAGAATCCCATCCTACTATCAGGCCTAGGCCGTGAAGTATCCTGGCTGGTGTGTTGGCAGAACTCTTCCCCCATTGTGAAGGCACATTGTAACTGCCCTCATTTACAAGATTCAAATCAGGAATTCATTTTATAAGGAGACACGTACAGTCCTTGTCTAAGAGCACCAGGACATGTTCTAATAATCCTCTGTGAAAAAACTAATAGCTTACCTCTTCGTTCCTCTATTGATAATCCTGAATCTATGGCCCTTGTTACTAATTTCTCAGAAAATATGCACAATTGTATGGGGCTTGGCCATTCACCTAGGTTTCTAAATTTAAATGAAACAAGCTCAGAAAATTCTGCATCTGTAAACTCAGGAGTGGTGGAGCCACATCCATCTACTCCATGTCATCAGAGCACCAACAGTTAAACCACATCTAATCAGGCTAATTTACAATAAACGGCTCAGAGAAGCACAGAGAAGTTGATGTTGGCAAACAAGAGAACTGTCTGTTCACTCCCGCTGTGCGAAGGTGTCTCCCATTAGTCAGGGCACTGATTTCTGTACTGTTAACCAGCAAGTTTGACAAGTTTACAGAATAGGTTCAGATGAAAAAGTTCCTTCAGCCCTTTTGATCTCATTGTTCCATTGAGCCATCTCCTCAACCTGTAACTTTTGCAGCCTGGATCAGTCTGTTTTTCATATTTCCGAGGAGTGTGAGAGGCTTCAGGCCCCTCTTCCACTATTTGAAGGGGCTGCTCCTCAACTTCTGGCTCCACTTCAATCTGATGTTCCTGATCTTTGGTTGCCCAGTGTGATTGGGGGGGGGGTCGAGTCGAGGGGCAAGTTGTAGGACCTCCTCGTGGGTCTACTCCTGGGCCTAGCCAAGGGGGCTATCCACAGGTTCAGATTGGACGCAGCCCATGGAGGCTACCTGTCTCTCTTCCATGGTTTTGTCTGCGCCCTGGTGGCCATGGTGAAGGAGCATGCAGTGTCCCCTGGTACATTTGAGGCCTTCCGCAAATGGTGGGCACAGCAGGGACTGGGGTGCATTGTAGACACGGGTGGCAATATTATTTATTTTGTTTTTTATTATTTAACTTTTTATTAGTTGTGCCCCTCTAAAAAGAGGCACCTTTGTTGGTTTTGTTTGATGACATTGGGGCAACCCAGCATCTCCTTATGGATTTTATAAGAAAAGGCATCTGGTTGTCGTTGGCTGTCAATATGAAGTCCAGTGGTATCATTAGAGCTCACTGGTCCGGAAATTCCTTGGATCTGTTCCTGTCTTGCTGGCATTACTTTGCCGGAAGTGCAGCAGGAACCTCGTTGAAACATTAAACAGTGTTTCCACCGCACTTCATGTCCAGGAAGTGGCAGTAGATCAAAGGAACTTCCCAGCCACAGTGTCCTCGTCGCGCCTGCCAGTTTGGGAACCTCTGCTGTGTTCCATTAAAGTGGTCTGCATGTCCCCTATGAGATGCCTCTTTACAATGGTGAGCAGTCCTTGCTTAACCTTGCCATTCCTCATTGCTGATTCTTCCAACACAGAACAGCTTCATTATTCCTCTTTCTCAAACAGGTTTGCAGGCAAACCTTGTTGGTGAACAGCAGACAAAAGATGTAATACAGCAAATACAAACAAATGGCGTACTTATTGACATTCATTTTAATTGAAATGTATTGTGGAATTCTTCTGTATACGTTAAACAACCCCCTTTGGAGTTTTTGACTGGGGTTAATTAGACATTCCCACCTCATTACTTCAGCCTGTGCAAGTTGCAGTTCTGATTCCTTTTCATTAATTCCATGCATTTGACAAAAACACCTGGTGTGTGGAATTATAAATGTCAGACATGAAAGGGATCTTCACTCAGGAGAGGAATAAATAGTCTTTCCTCCGCCTAACGAATGAATAGTGCTGTCTGGTGTAATCACATGGTATGCTAATCCAGGACTTGTGTCGTGCTACATAATACATATCAGTGGCTTTTAAAGATGGAGTTTAACATTTTTAAGAAAATTCAACTGTAACTAAGAATTTGGATTAACTTTAACATCCTTTTTATTTTTTTACTTACTGGCAGGGCCTGGAAATTTGTTTCCCACATATTGCGGAAACTAAGTAGGTGGATAGTGTCAGCAAACTCGAGCAAGAGCCCGATTGTTTTCTGTTGAAAGAACATGTTGCTATTAGTGAACACACTATATGTACAACACATTCGCTCTGCAATGAGTTTGCATTTTCTGAATGCTGATATTCTAAGTTAGTACAATTACAATCTATCTGTAGGGAGAACTATACTCTGCTGATACAAGTCCAGAAACCTTCAATATGAAGATGGTAGTGAGATTGATGGTCACATCCACTGTTGCAGACCCTGTCACAAGATTACGGTGTCTCAGTAAACTCTGTGCAGCATCCTGAAATTGAGCCGCCTTGCCACTCAATAGCTGACTGTGGACCCTGTTTTGAGTTTTTACTCTAAATATGTTTCTCGTGTTCAGGGTCTCTCACTCCTGCAGGTGAGCCCTCACTCCCTATTACCAGGAGAATGCCATAACCTGCACCATATCTGGGTCACTTGTAGCACGTCCAAGGATTGAACAGAAAAATCCTCATTACTGTATTTTGGCTACTGGTTATATCACGTGCCCTTGGGTGATCTCCTTTGACTGAAATGGAATAGAATAAAGACTTGAGGGTAGACTTGGAATCTGTGTGATGGTGTAAAACAGGTGATAGCAAATTGCCGGCCCATTTTATACCTCTCGCGATTTTTATTTCCATTGACTTCAGATTCGCTATCACCCATTTTATGCTATCGCAAAAAGTCAAAATCTACCCCTCCATTCGCGCCTTAAGTAATAAATTGCCAAATAGAATTCTTAAACAATAAATGGATAGGTGAACAGAAGCAATGACACACTATGAACATTAGATACATGCTTACCCATCCTTCCTGATGGATAATGGCTTCAGACAGCCCGCCCAATTTTAACAATGGGTGGGCAAGGACAGGTGGGGATGGAAAATGGGGAGGAACCCAGCAACACCAAGTCGGCAGCCCAAAGACACTGACGTGGGTTATCCTCTGGGGCGGGGCAGGCATTAGTTGAATTTAAAAGGAGTCAGCATTGGCGGAATGGTGTTATCCGTCAGAATTCCCACTGGTTCTTCCTCCTGTGCCCCCAGTGTACTGTCGTCGTCATCATCATCATAGGCAGTCCCTCGGAATCGAGGAAGACTTGCTTCCACTCTTAAAATGAGTTCTTAGGTGGCTGAACAGTCCATATGGGAATTACAGTCTCTGTCACAGGTGGGAGAGATAGTCGTTGAGGGAAGGGTTGGGTGGGACTGGTTTGCCGCACGTTCCTTCCGTTGCCTGCGCTTGATTTTTGCATGCTCTCGACGATGGGATTCAAGGTGCCCAGCACCCTCCCGGATGCACTTCCTCCACTTAGGGTGGTCTCTGGCCAGGGACTCCCAGGTGTCGGTGGGGATGTTGCACTTTTTCAGTGAGGCTTTGAGGGTGTCCTTGTAACGTTTCCTCTGCCCACCTTTGGCTCGTTTGCCGTGAAGGAGTTCCGAGTAGAGCGCTTGCTTTGGGAGTCTCGTGTCTGGCATGCGAACAATGTGGCCTGCCCAGCGGAGCTGATCAAGTGTGGTCGGTGCTTCAATGCTGGGGATGTTGGCCTGGTCGAAGACGCTAATGTTCTGTGCTGTATTGTACATTGATGAGATATAGGCATAAAGGATATTGAAATGGTGCAAGCGGGTCCATCAGTGGGGGTTCATGGCCGAGAACACTTTGAGATTGAACCTCTGGCCCTGTGAAATGAACTTATAAAGGGGCCAATTTCACATGTTTTCTACATTTTCCAGTCACACCATAAGCAGCTATCGGCACTGCTTTATGCTGCCCCCTCTGGTGGCAGGGCCAAGTGGGTGCCTGCAAATGGCCTGACCCCAGGAACTCTGACACAGTCAGGCACTTGGGTCACTGTAGGGTGCAACCTCTGCTCCACCATAATTACAGTGGTGCACTTGGATCATGGGTTTCTGGGTCCAATGTCTATGTCTATTTTGCTGGACAGTTTTCAGTGAAGGAACCTGGTTTTTAATCCCATATATACAGTGAGGTGCCAACAGAATTAATTAAAAACTTGGGAGAGGAGGAAACAAACAAACTCACAGCCATTTATTTGAAAGGGGAATAGCCAGAGGTTTTCATGAAAAGATGAATCATAATACGTCTGGGGGAAAAAGAACGCTAAATGCTAGCAAATGTGACGAGTTTTGTACCATCAGTTGATTCCACATGCCTCAAAGATTATACTCAGATTACTTACAAGAAGGTTAGGAGCAAAAGCAGATCTAAGCAAAGATGTATTTGACTTTCGCAGAAGATATGGAACAAGAGACAATAAGAGTTCTGTGTGAGAGGAGTACAGAGCATAATCAAATGTGTATTTGCTTTGTCGATTTTGAAAATCTCTTCAGTAGAATGAACTAGGTCAAATTAATAGAGGTATTGTGGAATATTGCTGTGGATTGGGGAGGCAGATGCCTGATTAAGGCTTTGTATATGAAACAAACTGCAAGTGTCAGGGTATCAAATGGAGAGTCAGAGCCAGGAGTGATTGGAAAAGGAGTGTGACAAGGATGCTACTTGCCCCTTGCTGTTCAACGCGTCTGCAGAAGCAATGTTAAGAAAAACCCTTAATAAAGTAGAGGCAGGAGTGAAAGTTCAAAGTCAGCTAGTGAAAGCTTTCAAATTTGTTGATGAGAAAGCCTTGGTAGCAAGTACAGTTGTTGGTAGATAGCCTCAATACTGAAGTAATGGATTAGGGAATGAAGATCAAAGTGGGTAAGACCAAGGTTTCTAGAAGGGCTGGTGAAACAGTGAGAATTATAATAAACAAGGAACAGTTGGGGCTACTGAAATATTTGGCTAGTATATTGACGGAAGATGGCAGATGTGTCAATGAGGTGAGAACTAGGATTACAATGGTAAAAGTTGCATTTAACAGAAGGAAGCAGATATTGACTAGACAACTGAATAGAGAGCTAAAGAAAAGATTAGTGAAGACTTTTGTTATAGAGTGTAGTGTTGAATGATGGAGGTTGAGGAAAGAGTAGGTCAGGCTTCTAGAGAGCTGAGAGTTTGGTGAACCACGAATAAGAAAAGTGACTGGGAAGTTTTGGCAATAATACAAGAAGAACATAGTTTAACTGAGGTTATTAGAAAAAAGCACCGGAATGGGATTGGGCATGTGCTGAGAGCGGATTGGATGTTGAAAGTGGTATTGGAAGGAATGATGGAAAGAACAAGACCGGTCAGGATCATCTGAAGACTAGGAAATTGTATGGAGATTTGAAGAGAGAAGCACAAGTCAGAGTGGTTCGGTAAAGAGAGAATTGAGCATTTGGATAATGAATTCAACTTTCTTCTTGACCATCTGAATTTCAAGACATTACTGTATTTCCTGTGGTTTTGAGGCATAGATATTTTTCTTATTGGTCATGCTGGGTGCGTTCATTCTCTCACCTGGAATGAATATAGAAACACAAACATAGAAAATAGGAGCAGTAGTAGGCCATTCGGCCCTTCGAGTCTGCACCGCCATTCAATATGATCATGGCTGATCCTCTATCTCAACACACTATTCCCGCTTTTTCCCCATACCCCTTGATGTCTTTTGTGTCTAGAAATCTATATCTCCTTCTTAAATATATTCAGTGACTTGGCTTCCACAGCCTTTTGTGGTAGAGAATTCCACAGGTTCACCACCCTCTGAATGAAAACATTTCTCCTCATTTCGGTCCTAAATTTCCTACCCCGTATCCTGAGACTTGTGACCCCTTGTTCTAGACTTCCCAGCCCAGGGAAACATCCTCCCCGCATCCAGTCTATCCAACCCCGACAGAATTTTATACGTTTCAATGATATCCTCTCTCATTCTTCTAAACTCGAGTGAATACAGGCCTAGTCAACCCAATCTTCCCTCATATGACGGTCCTGCCATCACAGGAATCAGTCTGGTGAACCTATGCTGCACTCCCTCTATGGCAAGTATATCCTTTCTTAGGTAAGGAGACCAAAATTCCGCACACTACTCCAGGTGTGGTCTCACCAAGGTCCTGTATAACTGTAGTAAGACATCCTTGCTCCTGTACTCAAATCCTCTTGCAATGAAGCCCAACATACCATTTGCCGTCCTAACTGCTTGCTGCACCTGCATATTTGCTTTCAATGACTGGTGTACAAGGATACCCAGGTCCCTTTGTACATCAACACTTCCCAAGCAATCATCATTTAAATAATACTTTGAATTTTATTAATACATTCTGCAACTTCTGCTCAACTCCAATTTGGAAATTAGGGGTGCGTGCAATAAAGGTGCAGCAGTTATAATGGGTGACTTTAATATGCACATAGATTGGGCTAACCAAACTGGAAGCAATACGGTGGAGGAGGATTTTCTGGAGTGCATAAGGGATGGTTTTTTAGACCAATATGTCGAGGAACCAACTAGGGGGGAGGCCATCTTAGACTGGGTGTTATGTAATGAGAAAGGATTAATTAGCAATCTCGTTGTGCGAGGCCCCTTGGGGAAGAGTGACCATAATATGGTGGAATTCTGCATTAGGATGGAGAATGAAACAGTTAATTCAGAGACCATGGTCCAGAACTTAAAGAAGGCTAACTTTGAAGGTATGAGGCGTGAATTGGCTGAGATGGATTGGCGAATGATACTTAAGGGGTTGACTGTGGATGGGCAATGGCAGACATTTAGAGACCGCATGGATGAACTACAACAATTGTACATTCCTGTCTGGCATAGAAATAAAAAAGGGAAGGTGGCTCAACCGTGGCTATCAAGGGAAATCAGGGATAGTATTAAAGCCAAGGAAGTGGCATACAAATTGGCCAGAAATAGCAGCGAACCTGGGGACTGGGAGAAATTTAGAACTCAGCAGAGGAGGACAAAGGGTTTGATTAGGGCAGGGAAAATGGAGTATGAGAAGAAGCTTGCAGGGAACATTAAGACGGATTGCAAAAGTTTCTATAGATATGTAAAGAGAAAAAGGTTAGTAAAGACAAATGTAGGTCCCCTGCAGTCAGAATCAGGGGAAGTCATAACGGGGAACAAAGAAATGGCGGACCAATTGAACAAGTACTTTGGTTCGGTATTCACGAAGGAGGACACGAACAACCTTCCGGTTATAAAAGGGGTCGGGGGGTCTAGTAAGGAGGAGGAACTGAGGGAAATCCTTATTAGCCGGGAAATTGTGTTGGGGAAATTGATGGGATTGAAGACCGATAAATCCCCAGGGCCTGATGGACTGCATCCCAGAGTACTTAAGGAGGTGGCCTTGGAAATAGTGGATGCGTTGACAGTCATTTTCCAACATTCCATTGACTCTGGATCAGTTCCTATGGAGTGGAGGGTAGCCAATGTAACCCCACTTTTTAAAAAAGGAGGGAGAGAGAAAACAGGGAATTATAGACCGGTCAGCCTGACATCGGTAGTGGGTAAAATGATGGAATCAATTATTAAGGATGTCATAGCAGTGCATTTGGAAAGAGGTGACATGATAGGTCCAAGTCAGCATGGATTTGTGAAAGGGAAATCATGCTTGACAAATCTTCTGGAATTTTTTGAGGATGTTTCCAGTAGAGTGGATAAGGGAGAACCAGTTGATGTGGTATATTTGGACTTTCAGAAGGCGTTCGACAAGGTCCCACACAAGAGATTGATGTGCAAAGTTAGAGCACATGGGATTGGGGGTAGTGTACTGACATGGATTGAGAACTGGTTGTCAGACAGGAAGCAAAGAGTAGGAGTAAATGGGTACTTTTCAGAATGGCAGGCAGTGACTAGTGGGGTACCGCAAGGTTCTGTGCTGGGGCCCCAGCTGTTTACACTGTACATTAATGATTTAGATGAGGGGATTAAATGTAGTATCTCCAAATTTGCGGATGACACTAAGTTGGGTGGCAGTGTGAGCTGCGAGGAGGATGCTGTGAGGCTGCAGAGCGACTTGGATAGGTTAGGTGAGTGGGCAAATGCATGGCAGATGAAGTATAATGTGGATAAATGTGAGGTTATCCACTTTGGTGGTAAAAACAGAGAGACAGACTATTATCTGAATGGTGACAGATTAGGAAAAGGGGAGGTGCAAAGAGACCTGGGTGTCATGGTACATCAGTCATTGAAGGTTGGCATGCAGGTGCAGCAGGCGGTTAAGAAAGCAAATGGCATGTTGGCCTTCATAGCAAGGGGATTTGAGTACAGGGGCAGGGAGGTGTTGCTACAGTTGTACAGGGCATTGGTGAGGCCACACCTGGAGTATTGTGTACAGTTTTGGTCTCCTAACCTGAGGAAGGACATTCTTGCTATTGAGGGAGTGCAGCGAAGGTTCACCAGACTGATTCCCGGGATGGCGGGACTGACCTATCAAGAAAGACTGGATCAACTGGGCTTGTATTCACTGGAGTTCAGAAGAATGAGAGGGGACCTCATAGAAACATATAAAATTCTGACGGGGTTAGACAGGTTAGATGCAGGAAGAATGTTCCCAATGTTGGGGAAGTCCAGAACCAGGGGTCACAGTCTAAGGATAAGGGGTAAGCCATTTAGGACCGAGATGCGGAGGAACTTCTTCACTCAGAGAGTGGTGAACCTGTGGAATTCTCTACCACAGAAAGTTGTTGAGGCCAATTCACTAAATATATTCAAAAAGGAGTTAGATGAGGTCCTTACTGCTAGGGGGATCAAGGGGTATGGCGAGAAAGCAGGAATGGGGTACTGAAGTTGAATGTTCAGCCATGAACTCATTGAATGGCGGTGCAGGCTAGAAGGGCCGAATGGCCTACTCCTGCACCTATTTTCTATGTTTCTATGTTTCTATGTGCCTTAGCCATAAGTCCACCTGAAGCATATTTTTCTGTTTTTATTATATTTTTAATTAATTGAGTGCTGGAATCAAAGAACAGTTGCCATGGAAATGGAAGTGTGTCTGGGTGGGAGTTCAAACTGCAGGCATGTTGACATTGCCTCTCCATAATAAATTCAAGTACTCTTTATAATAAATTACCTTGCTGGAAGTGTACACTCCATCTTTGTACTGCCTGTAATAGAAGTGATTGGATGAAGAGATAATTATTCCATCAGACACGGGGTTCCCTTGAAGCAGTGACCCCCCCCCACCCCCCGAGTAAATATTATTTCAAGTAACAATATGCTATTCTCCCAGGACTTGTACAATCTACTCCAATATGACAACCCTGACAAGTCATGGCTCATCAAAAGGACATTCTTTCATAAGAACATAAGAATTAGGAACAGGAGTAAGCCAAAGGGCCCTTTGAGCCTGCTCCACCATTCAATAAGACTATGGCTGATCTTCGACCTCACTGCCCGATCTCCATATCCCTTGATTCTCCAGAGCCCAAAAATCTATCTATCTCAGCCTTGAATATACTCAATGACTGAGCATCCACAGCCCTCTGGGGCAGAGAATTCCAAAAATTCACAACCCTCTGAGTGAAGAAATTCCTCCTCATCTCTGTCTTAAATGGCTGACCCCTTACCCTGAGACTATGCCCCCTATTCTAGACTCCCCAGCCAGGGGAAACAACTTCTCAGCATCTACCCTGTCAATCCCCCTCAGAATTCTATATGTTTCAATGAGATCATCTCTCATTCTTCTGAATTCCAGACAGTATAGGCCCAATATACTCAATCTCTCCTCATAGGACAACCCTCTCATCCCAAGGATCAATCTAGTGAACCTTCATTGCACTGCCTCTAAGGCAAGTGTATTGTTCCTCAGATAAGGAGACAAAAACTCCTGGTGTGGTCTCACCAAAGCCTTGTACAATTGTTCCCTGATAATGCGACACAAGTGTCAATAGAAGGGTTATGAGCTTCTATTAAAGATGTTTCCCTGGGTAAATATACTGCTGGTGCAGTACTGTGCCATACAGATCATGGAGGTTCTAGGTTTGATCTGCTGATTGCAGTTGGGGCACTGCTATTGATCTCCATGACCCTGGACTAGAAGTGGGAAAAGAAAGACAGGGTTCGGCATCTAATCATCATTGAGTGCTCCTTGCTGGAAAATGCACTAGTTTAGATGCTAGCTAAGAACAGGGTTGGGCTCAGTTCCGTTGCCCACAGCAACCATGGGTATGGGCGGTCCTCCAGTACTGTGCTTACATGTGAGCCAAGACGATGCACGTGACATTGCCACATGCAAAATTTCCTGCAGGAGTCACTACATCCTGATCAGGAATGAGAGTGCTGGCTGATTAATTGTTTTGCCTTTTCTTGCACCAAAGACACTAAGGCCATACAGACAGCTACAAATCCATAACTGGATGTTGAAAGAGTTCCATTGCTTCTTGCTGTGGACTTGTGAACCAGATCAAAAGATAGACTTTAAAGCATTCAAATGAGGGAGGAAATACAATCATCCCCTCTATGTGCATTACGTTTGCAGCCAGCTTGTGGAAGATTGTGCTCTAACACACTATGCCACTCATTCCCTTGCAAGTGTACCCGAATGGGCCCCAGCGCCCCAGTCCTGCCCCCTGTTTTAGTGGGATGCTGGGCATATTATGTTAATGCATGATTTGTTGTTGCACTGAGCCATACAGATCAGAAGGTCTCAGATTCAACCCCTTTCCTATGCTGTCAGCTGTTCTCAACTATGGTAGCCAGTTGGTTTCAGCACCACTGGGCAAGAGAGCCGAAAAGTCATCCGATTTCTGTCTGATGAACCCTGCTGGAAAGTATCTGTTTAAGAGTGTCGGATGAGGCTCTCTATCCCAGAGGGCTGTAGATACTCAGTCGTTAAGTATATTCAGGGCAGAGATCGATAGATTTTTGGATATTAAGGGAATCAAGTGGAGTTTAGGTAGAAGATCAGCCGTAATGTTATTAAGTGTCAGAGCAGGCTCGAGGGGCAGAATGGCCTACTCCTGCACCTATTTCTTATGTTCTTATGATGGAGTTTTCCTTTTATGGCTTCCACAGTCGAATAGCCTGGTGCCAGCCACTGCCCAGGGTGTCTCATGTAGAATGGGCACAGGACTGCAATACCCATGGAACTTTATCCGAACAGTCAGGAGAAGAGGGGGGTAAATTGAAGACAGAACTTTATTTTAGTCACAGTGACTTCAAAGGAAGGCGGGGTAATGGTGCCTAGTGATTTTGGTTAACTGATGTGTTTATGTACAGTGCAGAGGTTTGTTTCCTAATCCAGAACTTTGAATGTTTTAAACCACACAGGAAAAAAAGAGCAGGGCAGTTTTGTTTTGATTTGTTTACAGAATATGTCGACTAAACTCTTTTTTTTTTCTTTTGTTGTTCCAGGCTTTTCAAGTGGAGTGAAGCACACTGTCTGCCTGAGAAAGTCCCGAGTAACTGGCCAAACGGCAACATCCAGAAAAAAGGCTGGCGCGGGTTTAGAAAGCAGAGCACACCCGTCTAATTAGTTCTGCTGCTTGTGGAAGGGAAAAAATCTTGTTTAGCGTTGATGTAATCTCTCGCCTGACAGTGGATTAAGCAAACTGAATGGCAGCTACGAACATACAGAGGACTTGTGAGGTAGTAAGAGCAGATAGAGCTCTCATCGGCACGCTTTGATTTACCTCTTTTTTTAGCACCTATCAATAGTCACCTTGGCAACAGCTCTCTCACAGACATACCTCTCCACGAAAATAAGATACGCGCAAGAGATGCTATGAAATTTCTGAAGCAGCGATCTGGGCTGCGGTTAAGACGAGGAAAGACTTTTTGGGAGAGCTGGTTGGTGCCTCATGGTGCGAGAGTAAATCAAACAGCAGTTTTACCGAATTAATCGAATACTCTATCACGGAGAAATCAAACTGCTCACTTCATTTCTCAGAGGACTAAGGAACTAGCGAGTGAGCTGGCCGAGTCTGATTCTGTCGAGCTTGTTCCAAAGGATGATGGAGCATTTTTAACTGTCACTAAATCTGAGTCAAGAAGGAGATTTAGCAGAACCTGCAGCTACGCTTACAAAGGGGAGAAGAGAGAAGTAAGTAAAAGCAGAGGCTGAATGTCTGACTGAAAGAGAAATTGCCATCCAGCAAGCAGTCTCGGTTGGACATCTTTAACTGCTACATGCCGGGGTTTAATGGAACAGCTGAAGTATTCTCTGAGGATCTCCAATTAAAACCAGCAGCAAGGCTCCACTAAATTAGTCGGCGATAAACAGGCAGTTGATTTTTGGCACTATTCCTCTTTTGACCTCTGCCCTCCCTGCTGAAGTCACTCCACAGTACATCAGAATCAGCAGCGAGAACTTCTTGTCACAACGAGAGGCCCGAGCCTAAAGGGCAACAGTGCGACAATGAAGTGCTCGCTGCGGGTATGCATCCTCTTCCTCGCACTACTCATTGCCTTTCTGACTTCGCTGTTTTTCACCTACACGCTGACGGGCGTGACCAACATGGCCTACCTGGAGACCCAGGGTGTGGAGGATGCCCATCGGGTCAAACTGGTGCCCAGCTACTTGGGCGTGCAGAAGCTGAGCAAGGACCTTGTGGGTCAGAAGACGTGTGCTTGTGATCATTGCGTGGGTGATCCCAGCGTGTCGCCGTGGTTTGATGAGCATTTTGATCAGGACATTCTGCCGCTTTGGACGAAAGCTAACATGAAATTGGACCCCGATGTGTACAACTGGTGGGTGGTGAGTATCGTCAAACTGAGAGAAGCAGTGATCTGAATATGAATATTTTTAAAATTTTGCCCCCTCATCTTCTGAAGGCATTGACTCTTCCATGGGTGCTGGCTATATTCCAGTCTTCATCCAAATGCCAGTGTGGAGGGCATCTCAAATAACCATGATTTTGTCCTCACCTGACATCCACACAAATGCAAGGGTCACTTAGATTGTAATTAGGAGCAGCAATCCTGGCTGATTCTAGCACTCCCACCCCGCTTTCTCCTGGGAGTATTGAGGTTAATTATGGCAACCACACTACCACCTTGGCTGAGATCAGCTAACTCGCTAAATTGGCAATTTCACAGAGACCAGAAGGGTACCTGCTATTGGAAATGGAAAAGTCACATTGGTGCAGTTGAGGATGCTTACCTGAGGTTTCAGCTAAGGCAGTTGTGACAAAGTAGAGGAAAATTATTCTCCTTCGAACCATGTTATGTAGAATCATACAGCACAGGATGAGGCCATTCAGCCCATCGTGCCTATGCCAGCTTTTTCGACATAGCCCTGCAAATTCTTTCTTTTCATGTATTTATCTAATTCCCTTTTGAAAGTTGCAATTTAATCTGCTTCCGCCGCCCTTTCAGGCAGTGCATTCCAGATCACAACAACTCACTCTATCAAATAAATTTATCCTCATCTTGCCTTTGGTTCTTTTGCCAATTATCTTACATCTGTGTCCTCTGGTTACCCATTCCCCTGCCGCTGGAAACTGTTTCTTATTTACTTATTAAAACCCTTCATACTTTTGAACACCTCTATTAAAACTTCACTTAAGCTTCTCTACTCTAAAGAGAACATGCACCAGCTTCTCTAGCCCCTCCACATAACTGAAGTCACTGATCCCTAGTATCATTCTAATATCCTCTGCACCTACTCTAAAGCCTTGACATCCTTTCTAAAATGTAGTGCCCAGAAATGGACACAATATTCAAGCTGAGACCTAACCAGTGATTTATAAAGGTTTAGCATAACTTCCTTGCTTTTGTACTCTCTGCCTTTATTTATAAAACCAAGGATCCTGTACGCCTCACCAATATAAGATAGTCGCTAAGAAATCAAATAGAGAATTAGAAGAAACTTCTTTACCCAGAAAGTGGTGAAAATTGGAACTCGCTACCACAAGGAGTAATTGAGGTGAATAGTATAGATACATTTAAGGGGAAGCATATGAGGGAGAAGGGAATAGAGGCTTATGCTGATAGATTTAGATGAGGAAGGATGGGAGGAGGCTTGAGTGGAGCATAAAAGCTGGCATGGACTGGTTGGGCGGAATGGCCTGTTTCTGTGATGTATATTCTATGCAAATCTATGTATGCTTTTTTTTAAACAGCTTTATCAACTTGTACTGCCAGCTTCAAATATGTGCATGTAAACCTCCAGGTCCATCTGTTCCTGCACCCCCTTTAAAATTGTACCGTTTAATTTATATCCGACCTAAGATTGCTTGATGTTGATATTGGATGTCAAAAGTGTCCCTTTTCCCAGCACTGACAGCCCTCAGCTCAATAGTTTCATCATTAATGGCAGAATATGTAAAAATATCAATTGATAAATACACTGCCGAGGGTGGTGCTGCACAATATAGCCCAGGAAGGTCCCAGATTTGCTCCCTGGCCTGTGCATGGAGCCACTGCTACTTGGCCCTTACTTAAACTGGTGTTGTGGGTGCATGTACAAGGTTAGGCTTGGTTGTGATTCCCCATACAATCAAATAGTTGTGCCAGCACTCCCTGTCGAGACTCACCTGAAGAGAGGACACATGGACGAGGTGCTGACTGGCTGATAGCACCAGTTTAAATGTGCCTCTTCAGTCCAGCAAAGATCAGCAGAAGAGGAAAATTTGGCTAAGAAATAATGGCCTGGAATTTGCGGTCAACGGTGAAGCAAAGCAAAGGCCCCAAAGAAATTTGCCTTTTTTGACGCGCAAATGATTTCAGTGCGCTATAATGGGGAATCCCTAACGCAATCTGCTATGACATCAACAAGCTGTCCCAGTAGCCAATCAAATTGCAGGACACTCACAGACAGGGAAGCAGGAAATGAGAACATGCTTTTATTTCGACTTAAAAAAATGTTACAGATAGCAAAACAAAGAATGGGGTTCTCACATGGGAATAAGGTAGAATCTGAATCATGAACAAACTTATAAAAAAAAAATTAAATTTTTTTTTGTTTCTTAAAAATTGTAATTTTTTATCATAATGGAAAAAATTTGACACTCCACAAAATTAAAATTAGTTTTTCAGGAGCATAACATTTCTCTTATCAACTCCAAACTGTCCAGCCTTTGGCCCTCCATTCACCATGATATTTCTGCAGCCACCTACCTGCTCAACCACACCCTCATCACCTTTGATGCCCTAGTCCCTATTGAAACTATAACTCTCTCTTACCCTGACCATTCCCCCTGGTACAGCCCCCATCTTCGTTCCCTCTAGTCCAAGGGGCGCAGACTTGAACGAATATGGCGGACAACTGGTTTCGCCATTCACCGTCAGATCTGGCTGGACCACATAAAGCATTATTGGGTCCTACTCTTGTCTTCAAAAACTGCTCACTATTCTAGGATCATTCTGAAATGTAAAGATAACTTCCGGCTACTATTCTCTACTGCTAACTGTCTTCTTAAACCCCTCTCCCCAGTCTCCAACACACTCACCTCCAATAACAAGTGCGAGGAGCTCATAGATTTCTTTGTCTCAAAGATTGAGACCATCCGATCAGCTGCCTCTGCCACTTCCCTTCCTTCCCCTAGCCCACAGGGTCAAACTTCCTCTGTGGTTCCCCCCTGTCCTAGCCCTAAACTCGCACCTTTCTCTAGTTTCTCTCTGATCTCTCCTCTTGACCTCTCCACACTCATCCTCCCAAAGAGACCCATTTCCTGCTCCCTTGACCCTATTCCCACCAAACTGCTGACAGCCCAACTTCTTTTACTGGCTCCCATGTTAGCCGACATTGGTAACGGTTCTTTCTCCTCAGGTACTGTGCCCCTCTCTCTCAAATCTGCCGTCATCACCCCTCTGCTCAAAAAACCAACCCTTGACCCCACTGTACTTACTAGCTACCGTCCCATCTCCAACCTCCCTTTCCTCTCCAAAGTCCTTGAACGTGTTGTCGCCTCCCAAATCCATACCCATCTTTCCCGGAACTCATGTTTGAATCCCTTCAACAGGGTTTCCGCCCCGCCACAGTACTCATCAGAGTTATAAATGACATCCTTTGTGACTGTGACAAAGGGAAACTATCCCTCCTCGACCTGTCTGCAGCCTTTGACACGGTTGACCACTCCATCCTCCTCCATCGCCTCTCCACCATTGTCCAGCTGGGTGGGACTGCACTCGCCTGGTTCCATTCTTATCTATCTAATCGTAGCCAGAGAATCACCTGCAATGGCTTCTCTTCCCACTCCCGCATCGTTACCTCTGGTGTCCCCCAAGGATCTGTCCTTGGCACCCTCCTATTTCTCATCTACATGCTGCCCCTTGGCGATATCATCCGAAAGCATGGAGTCACTTTCCACATGTACACTGACGACACCCAGCTCTACCTCACCACCACTTCTCTCGACCCCTCCATGGTCTCTAAATTGCTAGATTGCTTGTCCGACATCCAGTATTGGATGAGCAGAAACTTTCTCCAATTAAATATTGGGAAGACCAAAGCTATTACTTTGGTCTCCCGCCACAAATTGCGTTCCCTAGCCACCGACTCCCAACCTCTCTCTAGCATCTATCTGAGGCTAAACCAGAGAGTTCGCAACCTAGGTGTCATATTTGGCCCTGAAATGAGCTTCCAACCACATATCCGCGGCATAACTAAAACCGCCTATTTCCACCTCCGCCCCCGCCCCTGGCTCAGCTCATCTGCTGCTGAAACCCTCATCCATGACTTTGTTACCTCTAAACTTGACTACTACAACGCACTGCTGGTTAGCCTTCTCCATTCTACCCTACATAAACTTGAGGTGATCCAAAAGTCGGCTGCCCGTGTCCTAACTCGCACCAAGTCCCGATCACCCATCATCTCTGTGCTCGCCGACCTATATTACCTCTTTTACCAAGCCTTTGGTCATCTGCCTTAATTTCTTCTTATGTGGCTCGGTGTCAATTTTTTTTTGTCTTATAACACTGTGAAGCGCCTTGGGATGATTTACTATGTTAAAGGTTCTAAATAAATACTAGTTGTTGTTGTTGTAGAGAGTTCCACATTCTCACCTCTCTTTGGGTAATGAAGTTTCTTCTGAATTCCCTATTGGATTTCTCGGTGATTACCTTATACTGATGGCCTCTAGTTATACTCTTCCCCGCAAGTGGAAACATTCTCTCTGTATCCATTGTATCAAAACCTTTCATAATTTTAATGACCTCTATTAGGTCATCCCTCAGCTTTTTTTCAAGGGAAAAGGGATCCAACCTGTTCATAATAAAAACAGAAAATGCTGGAAATACTCAACAGCCCCAGTAGCATTTGTGGAGGGAGAATCCGAGTTAACGTTTCAGATCGCTGACCCTTCGTCAGAACTGGAAAAAGTTAGAGATGTAACAGATTTTTAAGCAAGCATAGGGGCAGAGAAAGTGGGAGGGGAGGAAAGAACAAAAGGGAAGGTCTGTGACAGGGTGGAAGGCAGAAGAGATTAAGAGACAAAACTGATAATGGTGCAAGGCAAAAGGAGATGGTCGGTAGAACAAGTTAAGAAACAAAAGATAAGTCTAGATAGGGTTTAAATGGAGATGGCAGAATGACTATGGCTGTATCGGTGTCGTTTACTGCTCTTACTCTGAACTAGAAAATTTCATTTACTTGGCTTCCAATTTCCACCCTTCCCTCACCTTCACATGGTCCATCTCTGACTCTTCCCTTCCCTTCCCTTCTCTTTTTCAATTTCTGGTGATAGGCTACTGACAAACATTCACTACAAGCCCACTAACTCTCACAACTACCTGGACTACACTTCCTCCCACCCTGCATCCTGTAAGGACTCCATTTCATTCTCCCAGTTTCACCATCTCTGTTGCATCTGTTCTGACAATGCCACCGACCATACTAGCGCTTCCGATATGTCTTCCTTTTTCCTCGACCGAGGATTCCCCTCTACCATGGTTGACATGGCCCTTGACCATGTCCCATGTCCCTTCTATTTCTCGCACTTCCGCTCTCACCCCTTTCTCTCCCTCCCCGAACCACGATAGGGTTCTCCTTGTCCTCATTATTCACCCCACCAACCTCCACGTTCAACGGATCATCCTTCACTATTTCCGCCACCTCCAGCGTGTTCCCACCATCAAACACATCTTCCCCTCCCCTCCCCTTCCCTTTCAGCATTCCGAAGGGACTGATGTCTCCGTGACACCCTGGTCCACTCCTCAATCACCCCCAGCATCCCTTCCCCTTCCCGCGGCACCTTCCCATGCAAGTTACGGGAAAAAGCTAATTTTGTTAAGTTAAGGAGTAATTTGGCCATAATAGACTGGAAACAGCTATTTGTGGGTAAATCAGTGTCGGAACAGTGGGAGGCATTCAAGGAGGAGATCCGGAAGGCTCAGGCCAAACATGTGCCCTTAAAGAAAAAGGCTGGGAAAAATAATTCTCGAGCCCCCTGGATGTCTAGGAACTTAAAGGGGAGGATTAAGAAAAAAAGGGACGCTTATGTCATATACCAACAGCTAAATATTTTAGAATCTTTAGAGGAATATAGAAAGTTAAGAGGCAAAATTAAGAAGGATATCAGGAATGCTAAGAGAGAGCACGAGAAATTCTTGGCCAGTAAAATTAAGGAAAACCCCAAGATGTTCCATAAATATATTAAGAGTAAGAAGGTAACTAAGGAAAGGGTAGGGCTTATTAGAGACCATAAGGGTAATCTTTGTGTGGAGACGGAAGATGTTGGTAGGGTTCTTTGCATCTGTTTTCACAAAGGAAAGGGGTAATGCAGATACTGTTATCAAGGAGGAGTGTGATATTCTGGATGAAATAAATATAGTGAGAGAGGAAGTATTAAGGGGTTTAGCAGCTTTGAAAGTAGATAAGTCCCCAGGCCCAGGCTGTTGAGCGAAGTAAAAGAGGGAATAGCAGAGGCCTTGACCATAATTTTCCAGTCCTCTTTAGATCTGGGCATGGTGCCAGAAGATTGGACGACTGCTAATGTAGTACCCTTGCTTAAGAAGGGAAAAAGGGATAGGCAGAGTAATTACAGGCCTGTCAGCCTAACTTCAGTGGTGGGAAAATTATGGAAAAATTCCTGAAAGACAGGATAAATTTGCATTTGTAAAGGCAAGGATTAATTAGGGACAGTCAGCACGGATTTGTTAAGGGAAGATCGTGTTTGACTAACCTGATTGAATTTTTTGAGGAGGTAACCAAGAGGGTCGATGAGGGTAGTGTGTACGATGTAGTATATATGGACTTTAGCAAGGCTTTTGATAAGGTCCCACATGGTAGACTGGTCAGGAAGGTTAAAGCCCATGGGATACAGGGCAAAATGTCAAGTTGGATCCAAAATTGGCTTGGAGGTGGGAAGCAAAGGGTAATGATTGATGGATGTTTTTGTGACTGGAAGGATGTTTCCAGTGGGGTTTCGGCAGGGCTCAGTACTGGGTCCCTTGCTTCTTGTGGTTTTATATCAATGATTTAGGTTTTAATATAGGGAGTATGATCAAGAAATTTGCAGACGATACTAAAATTGGCTGTGTGGTTGATAATGAAGAGGAAAGTCATGGGCTGTAGGAGGATATCAATCTACTGGTCAGGTGGGCAGAGCAGTGGCAAATGGAATTTAATTCAGAGAAGTGTGAGGTGATGCACTTTGGGAGGGCTAATAAGGAAAGGGGATACACATTAAGCAGTAGGCCACTTAATAGCGTAGATGAACAAAGGCACCTTGGAGTGCTTGTCCGCAGATCCCTGAAAGTAGCAGGCCAGGTGGATAAGGTGATTAAGAAGGCATACGGAATGCTTGCCTTTATTGGCTGGGTCATAGAATATAAGAGCAGGGAGGTTATGCTTAAATTGTATAATACTTTGATTAGGCCACAGCTGGACTACTGCGTGCAGTTCTGGTCGCCGTATTATAGGAAGGACGTGATTGCACTAGAGAGGGTGCAGAGGAGATTTACTAGGATGCTGCCTGGAATGGAGAATCTTAGTAATGAGGACAAATTGGATAGGCTGGGTTTGTTCTTATTGGAACAGAGGAGGTTGAGAGGAGACCCCATTGAGGTGTACAAAATATTGAGGGGCCTGGACATAGTGGATAGTAAGGGTCTATTTCCATTGGTGGAGGGATCTATTATGAGGGGGCATAGTTTTAAGGTGGTTGGTGGAAGGTTTAGAGGGGATTTGAGGGGAGGGCTTATTTATGCAGAGGGCTGTGGGGATCTGGAACTCGCTGCCTGGAAGAGTGGTGGATGCAGAAACCCTCACCACTTTAAAGAAATGGTTGGATGGGCACTTATAGTGCAGTAACCTGCAGGGTTAAGGACCTGGAGCTGGTAATTGGGATTAGACTGGATGACCTGTTGTTGGACGGCGCAGATATAATGGTAAGTACTGCAGGGAATAGAATACGCCCAGGGTGATCTCCTGGACTAGTCTCGATCGCCTGGATGGGTTGGAGAGGAATTTTCCCGGATTTTTTCTCCCTAAATTGGCCTGGGGTTTTTATCTGTTTTTTGCCTCTCCCAGGAGATCACATGGCTCCAGTTGGGGAGGAGTGTAGAATGTTTTAGTATAAGGGGTGTCGCAGATGTGTGAGGCGGACTGGTTGGGCTGGGTGCTCTTTGCCTTTCCGTCACTGTTTATAGGTTAATATGTAACCTTTAGGGCTGCTGACCAAGGGCCGTGTGGCTCTTTGTTGGCTGGCGCAGACACGATGGGCTGAAATGGCCTCCTGTGTTGTAAATGTCTATGTTTCTAAGTGCAGGAGATGCAACACCTCCCCTTTTACCTCCTCCCTTCCCACTGTCCAGAGCCCCAAACACTCTTTCCAGGTGAAACAATGATTTACTTGTACGACTTGCAATTTAGTATACTGTATTCGCTGCTCACGATGTAGCCTCCTCTATATTGGGGAGACCAAACGCAGATTGGGCGACCATGTTGCAGAACATCTCCCTTCAGTCAGTAAGCGTGACCCTGAGCTTCCGGTCGCCTGTCATTTTAATTCTGTGCTCCATTCCCACTCTGACCTCTCCGTCCTCGGTCTCTTACACTGTTCCAAGGAAGCTCAACATAAGCTTGAGGAACAGAGCCTCATCTTTCGTTTAGGCACTTTACAGCCTTCTGGACTCAACATCGAGTTCAACAATTTCAAAACATAACATTTGGCCCTTTTTTTCCAGTTTTTTTTCTCTTTCCCACGGCAGCTAATTCTGCCACCTCCATTTACACCCTATCTAGACTCAGCTTTCGTTTATTAACTTGTTCCATTACCATCTCCCATTACCTCTCTTCTGCCTTCCACCCTATCACAGACATTCCTCTGTTCTTTCCTCCCCTCCCTCCTTTCCACTTTCTTAAAAACCTGTTACATCTCTTAACTTTTTCCAGTTCTGACAAAAGGTTATCGACCTGAAATGTTAACTCTGTTTCTCTCTCCACAGATGCTGCCTGACCCGCTGAGTATTTCCAGCATTTTCTGTTTTTATTTCAGATTCCAGCATCCGCAGTATTTTGTTTTTGTCCCAGTCTGTTCGTTCTTTCCTCATTGGTATACCATCGCATTTCTGTTATCATCCTTGTAAATCTTCTCTGCACCATCTCCAGTGCTTCGATATCCTTTTTGTGACCGGAACTGTACGCAGTATTCTAAGTGTGGTCGAACCAAGGTTCGAGACAGGTGTTTAGCATAATTTCCCTACTTTTCAGTTCTATACCTCGAGAAATAAACCTGAGTGTTTGATTTGCTTTTTTTATGGCCTTGCTAACCTGTGTCACAACTTTTAGTGATTTGTGTATTTGTACTCTGAGGCTTTGTTCCTCTACCCCACCCAAACTCGCACCCTCCAAGTAATAAGTGACCTCCCTATTCTTCCTACCAAAATGTAATACCTCATATTTATCTGTGTTGAACTTCATTTGCCAATTATATGCCCATTCTGCAAGTTTATTAATGTCCTCCTGTAATTTGTTGCAGTCCTCCTCAGTATTGCCTATCGCCCCCAATTTGGTGTCATCCGCAAATTTAGAAGTTGTTTTTGATTCCAAAATCTAAATAAATATAAATTGTGATCAACAGTGGTCCCAGCACTGATCCCTGTGGAACACCACTGCCCACTTTCTGCCACTGTGAATAGCTACCCTTTGCCCCTACTCTCTGCTTTCTGTCTTGAAGCCAGCTAGCTATCCATTTTGCTACTTGTCCCCTGACTCTGCATTCTCTGTCCCAGTTCATCAGTCTATTATGGGGTACCTTATCGAAGGCCTTTTGAAAATCCAGATAAATTACAGCTACTGCATTACCCTTGTCTACTCTCTGTTACCTCTTCAAAAAATTCAATGAAGTTGGTCAAGCAAGACTTTCCCTTTTGAAATCCATGCTGACTATTCATTATTATATTTTTGGTTTCTAGATGTTCTTCTATTTTCTCTCTCATTTTTCCTACCACCGATGTTAAGCTGACTGGTCTATAATTCCCTGGAAATGTTCGATCCCCCTTCTTAACTATGGGTATTACATCAGCTTTCCACCAGTCCTCTGGCACTACACCTTTTTCTACCGAATTATTAAATATGTGTAGTAATGCCTGTGCTATCTCTTCCCTAGATTATTTTAAAATGCATGGATGCAATCCATCCGGACCAGAGTTTTTTTTTCTGAGTTTGATTAGTGTATTTAATATATTCCCTCTTTTTATTTTAAATGCACCTATCTCATTACTAATCTCATCATCCAATGTCTAGTCCACCTGTTCTATCTCCCTGGTAAATACTGAAGCAAAATAATTATTTAATATTCTTTGAATAGTGCCACAGATTCTTTTATGTCCAGCTGAGAGGACATCTCGTCTGAAAGACGGCACCTCCAATAGTGCAGCAAAAAATTTTTTTTGGATTCTTGGGGTCCAGACTACTTCAACCTGTCCTAGTGGAGGCCATTGCACTTCCTATGACAATACTGACCATACCCGTGGCCACTCAACACGCTGGGCCCCGACTGTGGATCAGGAGTGGGAGCTCCCAGTTTAGGGAGGCTCCGCCCCAGCTCAACATTTGCATAATAAGGGGCAGCCGGAAGTTCCGTTCTTTACAAGTCAATTTGGAATCTCCTGGAGACCCAATGTTACCAGGTCTCTGCCGTTTTCCTGGCAGTTCTGTTAGTCTCTGGTAGAATTACATTGGGCAGAAGACCAACAGAACCACTGTAGAATTTCAGCCCATGTTTTTAGTAACAGGATGATGGAATTGTGAAACAGGTTACCAGTGGGATTGGGAAACAACAACAACAACACTTGCATTTATAAGTCCTCTTTAATGTAGTAAAATGTCCCAAGGCGTTATCAAACAATATATGCCACCAAGTCACAGAAGGAGATATCAGGACAGATGACCAAAAGCTTGGTCAGAGTGGTAGGTTTTAAGGAGTGTCTTAAAGGAGGAGAGAAGTAGTGAGACGAAGAGGTTTAGGAAAGGAATTGCAGAACCTAGGGCCTAGGCTGCTGAAAGCACAGCCACCAGTGATGGAGCGATTAAAATTAGGGATGTGCAAGATGCCAAGATTGGAAGAGCGCAGAGATCGCGCAGGCTTGTAGGGCTGGAGAAGGTTGCAGAGATAGGGAGGGGTGAGGCCATGGAGGGATTTGAAAATAAGGATGAGAATTTTAATATTGAGGCATTGCCCAACCGGGAAATAATGTATATCAGCAAGCACAGGGTGAATAGCACTTGGTGTGAGTTAAGATACGAGCAACAGAGTTTTGGATGGGCACAAGTTTATGTAGGATGTAAGATGGGAGGTTGGCCAGGAGAGAATTGGAATAATCATGTCTGGAGATAACAAAGGCATGGATGAGGGTTTCAGCAGCAGATGAGCTGAGGCAGGGTCGGAGCTACGCAATCTTGGTGATGGAGCTAAGACAAACAGAAAGCTAAGGCAGGATTTAAAAAGAACTGGATGAATTCCTATTAGGAAAAGTAAGGAACAAGCTAGAAATTTGAAAGAATAGCCAAGATGAACGAATCGTTTTTCCCTGCCCAAAACATTGGCAGACTAATCAGAAATGTAAAAACCCATGGGATCCAAGGTTAAGTGGCAAGTTTGATCCAAAATTCACTCAGTGGCAGGAAGCAAAGGGTAATGGTCTATGGGTGTTGTTGTGTGGCTCCGCTGGGCTCGGTATTAGTTCACTTGCTTTTCGTTTGGACTTAAATGTAGGATTAAGAAATTTGCAGATGTTCCAAAAATTGGCCGTGTGGTTGATAATGAGTAAGATAGCTGGAGATATCAGTGAACTGGTCAGGTGTGCAGAACAGTGACAAATGGAATTCAATCTGGAGAAGTGTAAGGTAATGCATTTGGGGAGGGCTAACAAGGCAAGGGAATCATTATCATAAGCAGTCCCTCGGAATCGAGGAAGTCTTGCTTTCGTTCGTAAAATGAGTCCTTAGATGGCTGTACAGTCCAATACGAGAACCACAGTCCCGGTCACAGGTGGGACAGACAGTCGTTGAGGGAAGAGGTGGGTGGGATAGGTTTGCCGCACGTTCTTTCCGCTGCCTGTGCTTGATTTCTGCATGCTCTCGGCGATGAGATTCGAAGTGCTCAGCACCCTCCTGGATGCATTTCCTCCACTTAGGGCGGTCTTTGGCCAGGGTCTCCCAGGTGTCAGCGGGGATATTGCACTTTTTCAAGGAGGCTTTGAGAGTGTCTTTGTAACGTTTCCTCTGCCCACCTTTGGCTCGTTTGCTGTGAAGGAGTTCCGAGTAGAGCGATTGCTTTGGGAGTCTCGTGTCTGACATGCGAAAGATGTGGCCTGCCCAGCGGAGCTGATCAGGTTGGTCAGTGCTTCAATGCTGGGGATGTTGGCCTGGTCGAGGATGCTAATAAATACACAATAAATGAGAAGTATAGAGGAACAGAGGGACCTTGGAGTGCATGCCTACAGATCCCTGAAGCTAGCAGGACAGGTAGATAAGGTGGTTAAGAAGGCATATGGAATATTTTCCTTTATTAACCCGAGACATGGAATATAAGAGCAGAGTGGTTACGCTTGAACTGTATAAAACACTAGTTAGAGTACTGCATATAGTTCTGGTTACCACATTACAGGAAGGATGTGATCGCACTAAAGGGCATTCAAAGGAGGTTTACGAGGGTGTTGCCAGGACTGGAACATTTTAGCTATGAGGAAAGTTTGTATAGGCTGGGCTTGTTTTGTTTGGAACAGAGGAGGCTGAGGAGAGATTTAATTGAGGTGTATAAAATTATGAGGGGCCTAGATAGTGTGGATTGGAAGGACCTATTTCCCTTAGCAGAGAGGTCAATAACCAGGGGGCATTACTTTAAAGTAATTGGTAGAAGGATTAGAGCAGAGTTGAGAAGAATGTTTTTCACCCAGAGGGTGGTGGGGGTCTGGAACTCACTGCCTGAAAGGGTGGTAGAAACAGAAACCCTCATCACATTTAAAAAGTACTTGGATGTGCACTTGAAGTGTCATAACCTACAGGGTTACGGACCTAGAGCTGGAAAGTGGGATTAGGCTGGATAGCTCTTTTTTGGCCGGCATAAACACAATGGGCCGAATGGCCTCCTGTGTCATTCTATGAGCAATTTTATTGGGCAATTGTAATTGTGTGACTTTTTCAATTGTTATTTTCCAGGAATCTCAATGGCCAGTAATGATCATTATATGAGATTACAAATGTTAGTGGTATTTTATAGTGACATTTTTAATGACTCAACTGGGCTCCACTTTACTGCAGAGAAGCCATAGCACCATAATTTGCTGTCAAAATAACAGTGAGGCTAATGGCGTCGCTATTATTTATGCGTAAATGGTACAGCAAGTTCAAGCAAGGAGCAGACCTCCAAACAGTAGTAGTGATGTTGGGGAGGGCATCAAACAGGAAATTAGGGGTGCGTGCAATAAAGGTGCAGCAGTTATAATGGGTGACTTTAATATGCACATAGATTGGGCTAACCAAACTGGAAGCAATACGGTGGAGGAGGATTTTCTGGAGTGCATAAGGGATGGTTTTTTAGACCAATATGTCGAGGAACCAACTAGGGGGGAGGCCATCTTAGACTGGGTGTTATGTAATGAGAAAGGATTAATTAGCAATCTCGTTGTGCGAGGCCCCTTGGGGAAGAGTGACCATAATATGGTGGAATTCTGCATTAGGATGGAGAATGAAACAGTTAATTCAGAGACCATGGTCCAGAACTTAAAGAAGGCTAACTTTGAAGGTATGAGGCGTGAATTGGCTGAGATGGATTGGCGAATGATACTTAAGGGGTTGACTGTGGATGGGCAATGGCAGACATTTAGAGACCGCATGGATGAACTACAACAATTGTACATTCCTGTCTGGCATAGAAATAAAAAAGGGAAGGTGGCTCAACCGTGGCTATCAAGGGAAATCAGGGATAGTATTAAAGCCAAGGAAGTGGCATACAAATTGGCCAGAAATAGCAGCGAACCTGGGGACTGGGAGAAATTTAGAACTCAGCAGAGGAGGACAAAGGGTTTGATTAGGGCAGGGAAAATGGAGTATGAGAAGAAGCTTGCAGGGAACATTAAGACGGATTGCAAAAGTTTCTATAGATATGTAAAGAGAAAAAGGTTAGTAAAGACAAATGTAGGTCCCCTGCAGTCAGAATCAGGGGAAGTCATAACGGGGAACAAAGAAATGGCGGACCAATTGAACAAGTACTTTGGTTCGGTATTCACGAAGGAGGACACGAACAACCTTCCGGTTATAAAAGGGGTCGGGGGGTCTAGTAAGGAGGAGGAACTGAGGGAAATCCTTATTAGCCGGGAAATTGTGTTGGGGAAATTGATGGGATTGAAGACCGATAAATCCCCAGGGCCTGATGGACTGCATCCCAGAGTACTTAAGGAGGTGGCCTTGGAAATAGTGGATGCGTTGACAGTCATTTTCCAACATTCCATTGACTCTGGATCAGTTCCTATGGAGTGGAGGGTAGCCAATGTAACCCCACTTTTTAAAAAAGGAGGGAGAGAGAAAACAGGGAATTATAGACCGGTCAGCCTGACATCGGTAGTGGGTAAAATGATGGAATCAATTATTAAGGATGTCATAGCAGTGCATTTGGAAAGAGGTGACATGATAGGTCCAAGTCAGCATGGATTTGTGAAAGGGAAATCATGCTTGACAAATCTTCTGGAATTTTTTGAGGATGTTTCCAGTAGAGTGGATAAGGGAGAACCAGTTGATGTGGTATATTTGGACTTTCAGAAGGCGTTCGACAAGGTCCCACACAAGAGATTGATGTGCAAAGTTAGAGCACATGGGATTGGGGGTAGTGTACTGACATGGATTGAGAACTGGTTGTCAGACAGGAAGCAAAGAGTAGGAGTAAATGGGTACTTTTCATAATGGCAGGCAGTGACTAGTGGGGTACCGCAAGGTTCTGTGCTGGGGCCCCAGCTGTTTACACTGTACATTAATGATTTAGATGAGGGGATTAAATGTAGTATCTCCAAATTTGCGGATGACACTAAGTTGGGTGGCAGTGTGAGCTGCGAGGAGGATGCTGTGAGGCTGCAGAGCGACTTGGATAGGTTAGGTGAGTGGGCAAATGCATGGCAGATGAAGTATAATGTGGATAAATGTGAGGTTATCCACTTTGGTGGTAAAAACAGAGAGACAGACTATTATCTGAATGGTGACAGATTAGGAAAAGGGGAGGTGCAAAGAGACCTGGGTGTCATGGTACATCAGTCATTGAAGGTTGGCATGCAGGTGCAGCAGGCGGTTAAGAAAGCAAATGGCATGTTGGCCTTCATAGCAAGGGGATTTGAGTACAGGGGCAGGGAGGTGTTGCTACAGTTGTACAGGGCATTGGTGAGGCCACACCTGGAGTATTGTGTACAGTTTTGGTCTCCTAACCTGAGGAAGGACATTCTTGCTATTGAGGGAGTGCAGCGAAGGTTCACCAGACTGATTCCCGGGATGGCGGGACTGACCTATCAAGAAAGACTGGATCAACTGGGCTTGTATTCACTGGAGTTCAGAAGAATGAGAGGGGACCTCATAGAAACATATAAAATTCTGACGGGGTTAGACAGGTTAGATGCAGGAAGAATGTTCCCAATGTTGGGGAAGTCCAGAACCAGGGGTCACAGTCTAAGGATAAGGGGTAAGCCATTTAGGACCGAGATGCGGAGGAACTTCTTCACCCAGAGAGTGGTGAACCTGTGGAATTCTCTACCACAGAAAGTTGTTGAGGCCAATTCACTAAATATATTCAAAAAGGAGTTAGATGAGGTCCTTACTGCTAGGGGGATCAAGGGGTATGGCGAGAAAGCAGGAATGGGGTACTGAAGTTGAATGTTCAGCCATGAACTCATTGAATGGCGGTGCAGGCTAGAAGGGCCGAATGGCCTACTCCTGCACCTATTTTCTATGTTTCTATGTTTCTATGTAAACTAAAAAAACAAATAGGTTGCTGTACAAGATACACCGCTCCACCATTAGCTTCGTGAAAACAGCATCTCGCTGTCTGCCGCACCATTGAAATGCATTGAATTGCGTGAAGTTGCTGTATTTGTGAGGTAGATACGAACTAAACTCACCACAAAAAGGTAAGTTTTGTCCATTTCAGTCTAAGTACCCTTTTATCAATGTGTTAAGTGTTAATTTATGGGCCAGCCCACACTGCAATATGTTTTCGCACTTATCATCATAGGCAGTCCCTGGGAATCGAGGAAGACTTGCTTCCACTCCTGAAGTGAGTTCTTTGGTGGCTGAACAGTCCAATACGAGAGCCACAGATTCTGTCACAGGTGGGACAGATAGTCGTTGAAGGAAAGGGTGGGTGGGGCTGGTTTGCTACACGCTCTTTCCGCTGCCTGCGCTTGATTTCTGCACACTCTCGGCGTTGGACGAGGATGCTGATGTTTGTGTGCCTGTCCTCCCAGGAGATTTGTAGGATCTTGCGGAGACATAGTTGGTATTGTTCCAGCGACTTGAGGTGTCTACTGTACATGGTCCATGTCTCTGAGCCAAGCAGGAGGGCGGGTATTACTACAGCCCTGTAGACCATGAGCTTGGTGGCAGTTTTGAGGGCCTGGTCTTCAAACACTCTTTTCCTCAGGCGGGCGAAGGCTGCACTGGCGCACTGGAGGCAGTGTTGGATCTCGTCGTCGATGCCTGCTCTTGTTGATAGGAGGCTCCCGAGATATGTGAAGTGGTCCACGGTGTCCAGGGCCACGCCGTGGATCTTGATGACTGGGGGGGGCAGTGCTGTGCGGCGAGGACAGGCTGGTAGAGGACCTTTGTCTTACGGATGTTTAGCGTAAGGCCCATGCTTTCATACGCCTCAGTAAATACGTCGACTATGCCCTGGAGTTCAGCCTCTGTATATGCGCAAACACAGGCGTTGTCCGCTTACTGTAGCTCGACGACACAGGTTGGGGTGGTCTTGGACCTGGCCTGGAGATGGCGCAGGTTGAACAGTTCCCACTGGTTCTGTAGTTTGGTTCCTCTCCAGTGCGGAGCTTGTTGACTCTGAGGTGGAACATGGCGGCGAGAAAGATTGAGAAGAGGGTTGGGGCGATGACGCTGCCCTGTTTGACCCCGGTCCGGACGTGGATTGGGTCTGTGATGGATCCATTGGTAAGGATCACGGCCTGCATGTCGTCGTGGAGTAGGCGGAGGATGATGACAAACTTTTGGGGGCATCCGAAACGAAGGAGGACGCTCCATAGACCCTCACTAACAGAGCAGGTCTCCAGTTGTCCTGGTTAACCCTTGCCACAGGATAAAGACGTACCTCTGTCAAGCCCGTGTGGTGGCTGGTGTGCAACAGTCACCACACATTAAAAAAAATCCACGCACAGGCATCTTCCACCCCTTCAATTGGAGTTCAGGACTGGAACATCGGGTCCTTCATTGAAACATCTGTGAACTCATGTGGAAGCAAGTCATCCTCGTTCAAGGGACCACCTATGATGATGATGTAGTGTTAATTATTGCCGGTCAACCTCTTGGCACTGAAAATGAATTATTACAAGTGTGGAGTCTCATTCCTTCAGCTTTGTTGTTGGAGGCTTTAAAAATATAATATTTAAAATTTAAATGTTTTTTTTTTAATTTTTCTGTCTTTTTTTTCTCTCAAACCAATCTTTCTTCCCTTTCTTTATTTCTCTTTCTCTACCTGATTTGACATTGAATTCACCCACTCTAATTTACACTTCCTTCTCAGTCCATGCACTGTTAATTTCACAATCCTTTAATCTGATTGGTTAAGGAGATACAGTTGCCTGCCCTGTTCACTCAGGTCCCAGATGCCCAGTTTCCCTCGCTGTGATGTTATCAGCTCGCACTTTCAGCAGCTTGCCACGCAAAAAAATTAAAAAACCTAAATGTGCAAGAGCAAGTCTAACTAATGCCTGATGCCGTTAGATGCCCTGCTATGGCAAAATATGGCTGATTATGAAAAATAAGCAGAGTGTCTATGCCAAAGAGAACACCTCATTGATAATGATGTGAATGTTCCAGTCATGTCCATTTCTAGCAATCTCATTTGCAGTTCATAAGCACATAGTCAATCTGATTGCTCCGTAACAGGACTCTGAGCAACTACAGTAAAATCGGACTGAATGGGGGCAGGGCAATCATTTGGTGAGTTTCTTTTCACATAGCAATGCATTGATCTCTGAGAACCATGTGACCACTTCACAGTAAACACTCTTCAGTCCTTTTGATTGCTCCATGGCAACAATGTGACAGAATAATCCCATCTGTCATCACTTCTTGATAAAACCTGCATATTAATCTCTTGTAATGAAGTCACTGTGATACGAATCAATATTGAGTGGATTGAACCTATACTCTCTTGAGTTTAGAAGAATGAGAGGTGATCTCATTGAAACATACAAGATTCTAAGGGGTTTGACAGGGTAGATGCTGAGAGGTTGTTTCTCCTGGCTGGAGAATCTAGAACTAGGAGGTCATTGTCACAGGTTAAGGGGTCAACCATTTAAGACTTATTTGGAATTTCTTCACTCAAGAGGGTTGTGAATCTTTGGAATTCTCTACTCCAAAGGGCTGTGGTTGCTGAGTCATTTAGTATATTCAAGGCTGACAGAGATAGATTTTTGAATTCTACAGGAATCAAGGGATATGGGGATCGGGCGGGAAAGTTGAGTTGAGGTTGAAGATCAGCCATGATCTTATTGAATGGTGGAACAGGCTCGAGGGGCCCTATGGCTTACTCCTGCTCCTGTTTCTTATGTTCTTAAAGTGATCTCATGAACTAGTTCAGCTCACCTTTCTTGATCATGAAAAATAATTTATTTCATAAATGTGTTATCGGGTCATATATGGAATAAAATGGGAGGGGAGGGTTCAATATTTTCTTCATATTTACTCTAAAATTAGTAGAGATATAAAGATATAATACAGTGATGAGCAATGGAATAGTAGGATACATATCCAAATAATATTGTGCAATTTATATAATACTTTGAATATACTTTAAAAAAAATATTTTCCAGGAGCAGCATCACTGAAGGTCGACTAGTAATGTACTGTTTCATAAAATGATTGGCTAATAAGTACATTTTTATTATACTAAAAAAAAATCCCAGACCAATCTCCATCCCTCTGTTAACTCTAAATGAGTACGCATATCAAACATTAAGCCACCAGTGTCAAGCAGTGTCCCATCTGGTAGGGCAGTAGGCATTCCCTTGGGAGCACACACTCTGTTTCTTCACGTTGTAATGACGTGTGTACAGGAAATTGGAATTCAGTTCAGTCATTTTAAAATCTCTGGAAGGCAGAGCTAGCTCACATTTGAACAGGAAACCAGCATTTGATCAGCAGGAGACCAATTAAGACAGCTATGTTTTTCTAACAGTGCGTTATGTGTGGGTTGTCTCAATTAAATTGGTTACATTTGTGTGGATCAAAAAGTTATCAAAACCGTACAAGAGAAAACAATATGAAATGTCCCTGTGCTGATAATGTGCAATAGACGGTTGTAGTTCCTAACTGTTGGTAAAAAAAAAGTGAAGGAAATTAAACCTATTCTCATTATAGAGAAAGCAGAGTAAAGGGAGATATGATTGATTCAAGCTCTTATGATATTTTGTGCAACCCCAAAAGGCATAATGAAACCATGAGCTCAAATTAGCAAGATAAATTTATTTTAAACGGAGGGGGAAAAAATGGAAAATTTGCACTTAAGTAGCCCGTTTTCATTGTTGAACATTACAAAACACTTCACACAATGAATAACTGCTGCCATGTACTTATCAACTATAGAGCACTTTGCACCAAACTATCTGAATTCAGCTCCTTTCTAAGTAACTGCTACCATTATTCCCCCTCTTCCCCCCCCCCCCCCCCCCCCACCGGCCAATTATTCAAAGAAAAATATTGAAAGCTAAGTACAGAAACAAAAGACATTAAATGATTTTTTCTTCTCACCAATGTATCTCCCCCACTGAAGTTGTTGACTGTGTATGATTGCATTGGCAGTGAGTGCCCTTAATAATAAACATCAGCGTGTCACAGCCATGTCTGATACTGTCCTCACCCAACATCCCTGCACCTATACTTCTAGCAAGGGTCTTTGGATAGTGCTCAAGACAAGGAACCATTTCTGATTATCCCCTCCCCAAATCAGGGACAAATGAGGTCAGTTGCAGCATCCACAACTGTGACTACAACAAATTCAGCAGCTGCAGAGAATCAAACCTGGCACCTTACTGGTCTGCATGGCTTAGCTACTCACTGAATCACGTTTCTAAACCATGATCAGATTAAGATTAATCCAAGATGTTTTTATGACTGTCTTTTTAAGAGGGGTCATGGTAGACCACCCTCCACATTTAAATATTGATAAGCATGTTCTCTTTTTGACCAGTGTTCTGCTCTTGTCGGATGGCAAGGGATGCCAACACTAAAATGGGGAATTTTCACAGCTCAGGCACCAAGTTTTCAGCATCTTGCACTACATGGGCAGGTATAGAATAATGTAGAGGACGACCCCTTCTACTCCCTCCCCAACAACATGCCTCAGAAGAATCCTCCCACTACCAGTGTGACATTTCCACTTCTGCACAAACCATCTTTGTGACCTTTCAGAGTGAGATTCCAAATTTGAAACTACTGAGTTAAAAATGCTCCTTTCATGTGGGACCTTAGCAGCCAGCAAGAGAGGAATCTTTCCTTCCTCACTCTGGGCTGGATTCTAACTTGGGTTCCTGGGGTAAAAGGACAAATTGTTAACCCTTTGCGATACCCAATCTTTAGCTGTGACAATGTATTGCATACACCAGTAACTCACAGTGAAAGGGCTGAACAGATAGCTCTTGTGTATTGAATTTAATATTTTGCCATAAGCACACAGTGAAATTCAGACTGGAAACATCACCAGTGAATATCCCAGTCCCTCTGGTTTAGAAGGGACAATCAATCTTCACAAGATCACAGAGAATACACCAAGGAGTGAGTCAATGTTCCTTGTACATTTTTGAATGATGTATAGAATCATCAATTCCCATTGTTTCTCAGTATCCTTTTCAAAGAGGCAGAGGATACTGTTGTGATTGTCGTGGACAATATTGTCTCTGTCTCTCCCCTCATTTCCCCCACTACCATCACCCTCCCAGCTATGAGAATTCAGTGTGTTTGTATAGGTTTTATAGCACATAACTGGGGAGCGTATTTCCAAATGCCACAAAGCTGAGGTTATATTTCTCCTCTTTTGTGGTCTCTTGTGGACGTTGTATGATAATCCAAAGGGATTTGGACAGGTCAGTGGGCAGAGATATGGCAGAAGAAGCAAGGATATAACTTTTGAAGTTACGGGTAATTCATAAATTACCTGCTAATTTCAAAAGCTCAAGTCCCACAGTGCTCTGGGTTGTCGATGCTTCAGTAACCATGACAGATGCAAAGATGCAAGTTACTGTAATAAACACTCCAAGTGCGCGAGTGATCTCAAAACCGAGGAGAGCTATAGTTCCCACATAAGCATAACGTTATCTGAAATTGCTCTATCCAACAATAAATTAAGTTTTATTCCATGAACAAAATCTTCAACAGAGCATGTAACTTTGATTATGTTTCAATTCATTCTCAAGGAAGCAATGTGGTTGATGTAACAGAGCTGTTGCGTGTTTACAGACGATCAAGAAATTAAGAAAAATGTTGGGTTGTATGGCTACGGGTATGACAGTTAAATCAAAGGAGGTGATGTTGAAGATGTATCTAGCCTTGGTTAGGCTGCATCTGGAGCACCATGTTCCAGTTTTGGTCACTGTATTACAGGAGAGGTATGGGATGTTGAAGCCAGCCAAGAGGAGTGCTGTGAGAGTGGCTCCGAGACATAAAGTGCTGAGTTATGAGGAAGGATTGTTGACTCTGGGATTTGATTCTGCGGAGAGGAGGAGAATGAGGGGAGACTTAATTGAAGACTTTTAAGTCTTTCATGGTATGAAGAATCTGAATCCAGGAAAGTTACTTTAACCATTGATAGGTACAGAATTCAAGAAGTAGGGAACATAGTTTAAAGTTAAGGGTGTCAAAGAAAAATATGAAAGTTGATGCCCATGTTTTTAGTAAGAGGATGATAGAATTGTGCACATATTACCAGTTGGATGTTGAACAGTAAACCAGGACAGCTTAAAAAGGACTGGATGAATTTCTATTGGAAAAGGAATACATAAGAACATAAGAAATAGGAGCAGGAGTAGGCCATTTGGCCCTTCGAGCCTGCTCCACTATTTAATAAGATCATGGCTGATCTGATCATGGACTCAGCTCCACATTGAAATGGATTGTAAACCTATGGAGAATTTAGAATGAGTAATGTTTGTCCTCTACCTTAACCTGTGGAATTACCAAGCAGTCTTGGGACCCTTCCTTCCTGAAGGTCTATACAACAAGAACCAGCTCTTAAGTTCTGCAATGCTCACACATAACACAGGAGCAGGCTGAGGTGAAGGAAGACCAGGGTAAAACTGTACTTGTTGAGGTAAGGAGATAGAATATTATTAGGTATTGCTAGTAACTAAATCACTTTTCTTCTCTCTAAACACAGTATCAGGATATGTATATATGTTAAATGGAGACTAGCATGGGTATTTGTTCATTAAATAAAGAATAGTGCAGGCACTATGTGTATTGAGTAGGCAAGTAATATGGGCACTCTATGGGCCCAAGTTTCGGGCCGTGCCTAAAACGGTGCAGCCCGGACCTGGACGCCCGTTTTTCGCGCCAAAAAGTGCGGCTAAAAAAAACTTACCTATTCTCCGGCTCCCTGCAGGTCTTCTGCAGCTGGGCGTAGCGCAGCATGAGCTGTTGGGGGCGGAGCCAGGTCCCTGCGCTGAAAACAGTGCCGGGACCTCTGCACATGCACGCTACAGTGGGCGCGCATGTGCAGTAGCTCCAGGCGCCCAAAAGTGTGGAAGTGGCCCGAAGCATGCAGCCCCTAGCCCTGGCCGAATGGCCTCACTGGGGCTGCGCGAATAAGGCTCCTCCCACCCGACCCGACCCCCGCTCACCCCCCCCCCCCCCCACCGGACCTCCGCGACTCTCTCTTCCCCCCCCCCCCCCCCCCCCACCCCGGACCTCCGCGACTCTCTCTCTCTCTCTCTCTCTCTCGCTCCCTCCCCCCCCCGTCCCAGGACCTCCGAGACACTCTCTCCCCTCTTTCCACACCCCCCCGGACCTCTGCGACTCTCTCTTTCCCGCCCCCCGACCTCTGTGACACTTCCCGCCCCCACCCCCTGGACCTCCGCGACTCTCTCCCCCCCACCCCCGGACCTCCGCGACTCTCTCTCCCCTCCCCTTCCCACCCCCCCCCCGACCTCCGCGACTCTCTTTCCCCCCCCCCCCCCCCCCCGACCTCTGCGACCTCCCCCCCGAGACCCGACGCCACCTACCTGTAAATCCAGCCCGAGGTCTTGGGCCCGGCCGTTCAGCCTCCTTCTCTCCTTCCCTCCCTCCCTCCTTCCCTCCTTTCCTCCTCTCTCCTTCCCTCCTCTCTCCTTCTCTCCCTTCCCTCCCTCCCTCCTCTCTTCTTCTCTCCCTTCCCTCCCTCCCTCCTCTCTCCTTCCCTCCTCTCTCCTTCCCTCCCTCCCTCCTCCTTCCCTCCCTCCCTCCTCTCTCCTTCCCTCCTTCCCTCCCCTCTCCTTCCCTCCCCTCTCCTTCCCTCCCTCCCTCCCTCCTCTCTCCCTCCCTCCCTCCTCTCTCCTTCCCTCCCTCCTCTCTCCTTCCCTCCCTCACTCACTCCTCTCTCCTTCACTCCCTCCCTCCCTCCTCTCTCCTTCCCTCACTCCCTCCCTCCCTCCTCTCTCCTTCCCTCCTTCCCTCCCTCCCTCCCTCCTTTCTCCTTGCCTCCCTCCCTCCTCTCTCCTTCCCTCCCTCCCTCCCTCCTCTCTCCTTCCCTCCCTCCCTCCCTCCTCCCTCCCTCCTCTCTCCTTCCCTCCCTCCCTCCCTCCTCTCTCCTTCCCTCCCTCCCTCCCTCCTCTCTCCTTCCCTCCCTCCCTCCCCTCTCCTTCCCTCCCTCCCTCCCTCCCTCCCTCGTCTCTCCTTCCCTCTCTCCCTCCCTCCGCTCTCCTTCCCTCCCTCCCTCCTCTCTCAGTCCCTCCCTCCCTCCTTCCCTCTCTCCTTCCCTCGCTCCCTCCTCTCTCCTTCCCTCCCTCCCTCCTCTCTCCTTCCCTCCCTCCCTCCTCGCACCTTCCCTCCCTCCCTCCTCTCTCCTTCCCTCCCTCTCTCCTCGCACCTTCACTCCCTCCTCTCTCCCTCCCTCCCTCCTCTCTCCCTCCCTCCCTCCTCTCTCCTTCCCTCCCTTCCCTTTCCTTCCCTCCCTACATCCCGTCTCCTTCCCTACATCCTCTCTCCTTTTCTCCCCCTCCCCATCCCCCTTCTCCCCCATCCCCCTTCTCCCCACCCCATCCCCCTTCTCCCCACCCCATCCCCTTACTCCTCCTTCTCCCCCTCGCCCCCACCCCCTTCTCCCCCTCCCCCCCACCCCCTTCTCCCCACCCCCTTCTCCCCCTCCCCCCACCCCCTTTCTCTCCCCCCACCTCCCTTCTCCCCCTCCCCCTCCCTCTCCCACCCCCCTTCTCCCCCTCCCCTCGCTGTCAAAAACACAGACACTGACAGACAGAGAGTGAGAGACACACACACAAGCAGACAGATAGAGCCACTGACAGAAACACACTGGGGGGACCGTCCCAGCACGCTGTTGGAGGACTCCCGGTGCTGCAGTCGGTAAGCAAAAAATGTTTAATTTATTGATTTTTTAATTTTTTTTTTATTTTTTATTAATTTTTTTTGATTGATTTATTGATGTATTTATCATTTATTATTGATGGCTCTTTATTTGTAAAACTGAAGTGTTTAATGTTTGTAAACTTCCCTTTAAACCCCCCCACGCCCCTTTCCCTATGCCTAATTTGTAACCTACGCCTGATTTTCTAAAGTGTAGACAAGGTTTTTTCGAAGGTACAAAAATCTTCACTTACTCCATTCTAAGTTAGTTTGGAGTGAGTTTTCACTACCTAAACTTTGAAAACAGGCGCAAGTGGCCGGACACGCCCACTTTAGAAAAAAAAATTCTTTTCCAAAGTGAAACTGTTCTAAAAGACTAGAACTGGAGCAAACTAAATGCCGAGAATTCAAATTTCTAAGATACTCCATTCTAAACCAGTTGCTCCAAAAAAACAGGAGCAACTCAGGCCGAAACTTGGCCCCTATATGTTGCATTCAGAATAATACAGGTACTGAATGTATTGAGTAAAGAATGAAATGGGAACAAATCCATTGATTAGAGGTTAGCACAGGCACTGTATTTATGGAGTTGACACCAGTGTGTATGACTGTATAGAGTGAAGATGAGCATGGACATTATACTTTGAATAGTGATGAGCAACATTGATTAGAGGCAGGCACTGTACATAATAGATAGAGTCACGTATTGGCACTATATATATTGAATAGAGACAGGCGTTGACACTATATATATTGAGCAGAGACAAGTATTGACACTGTATATATTGAGCAGAGTCGGGTATTGACACTATGGGCCCAAGTTTCCACATGATAAAAAACGGGTGCCCCTCCGAGCTGGGCGCCCGTTTTTCGCGCCTAAAACGGCGCTGGAAAAAAAATGAGCAATTCTGGAGCGCTTTGCAGCGCCTTGTCTGCTTGGCACGGCGCCCAGGGGGGCGGAGCCTACACTCGCGCCAATTTTGTAAGTGGGAGGGGGCGGTACTATTTAAATTAGTTTTTTTCCTGCCGGCAACGCTGCGCGTGCGCGTTGGAGCGTTCGCGCATGCTCAGTGTGAAAAAAACATTGGCACTCGGCCATTTTTGTAGTTCTTTGTAGCTGTTTTGTTTTTGAACATTTTTTAATAAAAGTACATTGCCATCAGCACAGAGGCTTCTTGTAGCAGTGAGAAGGGTGCAGGGAGCCTCAGAAAGTTGAGGCAGCCGTTTCCCGACGACCTCCCCCTTTTGCTGTCGGGAAATGGCTCCTCAATTTCTGAGGCTTCCTGCAGCCTTCTCTCTTTCCCGCCAGCCGTCTGGAACGGCTCCATTCCCTTCCCCCCCCCACCCCACCGCGTTCGGTCGGCTCCCTTCCTCCCCCCCACGTTCGGTCGGCTCCCTTCCCTCCCCCCCGCGTTCGGTAGGTTCCCGCCCGCCCGCGTTCGGTCGGCTCTCTCCCTCCTGCGTTCGTCGGCTCCCTTCCCTCCCTCCCCTCCCGCGTTCGTCGGCTCCCTTCCCTCCCTCCCCCCCCTGTGTTCGTCGGCTTCCTTCCCTCCTTCCCCCCCCCCCCCCGCGTTCGTCGGCTCCCTTCCCTTCCATCCCCCCCCCCCGCGTTCGGTCGGCTCCCTCCTCCCCCCCGCCCGCGTGCACCATTCTTCCTGGCTGAAGCACTTCCACACAGGTAGGAAGATGGTTTATTTAATTTTTTCTTTGCTTATAAATGTTTATTCAGGTTGGATTTATTTGTATAATATTTGTATAAGTATAAATAAGGATTTATTATAGAATTTAATGAGTTCCCTTCCCCCCCCCCCTCCCCCCTCCCCCACCTCGTTCTGGACGCCTGATTTGTAACCTGCGCCTGATTTTTTAATGTGTAGAACAGGTTTTTTCAGTTCTACAAAAATCTTCACTTGCTCCATTCTACTTTAGTTTGGAGTACATTTTCACTGTGGAAACTTTCAAATCAGGCGTCAGTGGCCGGACATGCCCCCTTTTGAAGAAAAAATTCTGTTCCAAAGTAGAACTGTTCTACCTGACTAGAACTGCAGAAAAAAAAATGTGGAGAATTGCGAATTCTAAGATAGTCCGTTCTCCACCAGTTGCTCCTAAAAATCAGGCGCAAGTCATGTGGAAACTTGAGCCCTATATATATTGAGCAGAGACACGTATTGACACTATATATATTGAGCAGAGTCAGGTATTGGCACTATAGATATTGAATAGAGACAGGTATTGACACTATATATATATTGAGTGGAGACAGGTATTGGCACTATATATATAGGGCTCAATTTTCCACATGGGTGATTGTTGGCGCAGTTGCAGAGGTACAGACGATTTTTTAGTGGCCCAAATGTGCCAAAAGAAAAATCAAGTTTCGTCAGAATTAACTTTGAATTTGGAGCAGCGCAGATTGGCCTTAAGCTTTGTAGGTGGAGCTTAAGGCCTGCGCCACAAACTGATGTTGCTAGGGTAACAAGGGACGTTCAGAAGGGCTGAGGTTAGAAACTGAAAAAGGGCTGAGGCTGGGCTGGAAATAGAAGCTGCTGCCTTCCCGGGCTGAAAGGTCCCCACACTGGCCCGCTGCTTCCCGGGCCGAAAGGACCCAGCACTGACCCGCTGCTTCCCGGGCTGAAAGGACCCAGCACTGACCCACTGCTTCCCGGGCTGAAAGGTCCCCACACTGGCCCGCTGCTTCCCGGGCCGAAAGGACCCAGCACTGACCCGCTGCTTCCCGGGCCGAAAGGACCCAGCACTGACCCGCTGCTTCCCGGGCTGAAAGGACCCAGCACTGACCCACTGCTTCCCGGGCCGAAAGGACCCAGCACTGACCCGCTGCTTCCCGGGCCGAAAGGACCCAGCACTGACCCGCTGCTTCCCGGGCCGAAAGGACCCTGCACTGGCCCGTTGCTTCCCGGGCCGAAAGGACCCAGCACTGGCCCGCTGCTTCCCGGGCCGAAAGGACCCAGCACTGGCCCGCTGCTTCCCGGGCCGAAAGGACCCAGCACTGGCCCGCTGCTTCCCGGGCCGAAAGGACCCAACACTGGCCCGCTGCTTCCCGGGCCGAAAGGACCCAGCACTGGCCCGCTGCTTCCCGGGCCGAAAGGACCCAGCACTGGCCCGCTGCCTTGAAGGCAGTGGGCCGGTGCGGGGTCCTTTAGGCCTGGGAAGGCAGCGAGCTGACCTACACCTATCCCGGGCTGATTGACCACCACCCTCACCCACCCTCCCCCCTCCCCACCTACCTGTCTTCAGCCTCCTGGTCTGCTCCCCCGACCCTAGTCCTGGCCGAAGGGCTTGCCAGTGCGTTCTCCCGCCCCTAGCCCAGGCCGAGTGTCTCCTCCCTCCCGGTCAAAGGCTTTCCCCACCCCCTCTTCCTCCCCTCACCTCTCTCTTCCTCCCCTCACCTCTCTCTTCCTCCCCCCACCTCTCTCTTCCTCCCCCACCCCTCTGTCCCGCTCTCTCACCTTTCCTGCTGCTGCTGTCCGGGCATCTGCTGCACTTACCTGCGCCAATTTCCTTAGCTGCGCCGATTTCTTTAACTGTCCGCAAGGGTTTTCTCGGGTGGCCACATACATAAGAATATAAGAACATAAGAATTAGGAACAGGAGTAGGCCATCTAGCCCCTCGAGCCTGCTCCACCATTCAATAAGATCATGGCTGATCTGGCCGTGGACTCAGCTCCACTTACCCGCCCGCTCCCCGTAACCCTTGATTCCCTTATTTGTTAAAAATCTATCTATCTGTGACTTGAATATATTTAATGAACTAGCCTCAACTGCTTCCTTGGGCAGAGAATTCCACAGATTCACAATCCACTGGGAGAAGAAATTCCTTCTCAACTCAGTTTTAAATTGGCTCCCCCGTATTTTGAGGCTGTGCCCCCTAGTTCTAGTCTCCCCGACCCGTGGAAACAACCTCTCCGCTTCTGTCTTGTCTATCCCTTTCATTATTTTAAATGTTTCTATAAGATCACCCCTCATCCTTCTGACCTCCAACAAGTAAAGACCCAGTCTACTCAATCTATCATCATAAGGTAACCCCCTCATTTCCGGAATCAGCCTAGTGAATCATCTCTGTACCCCCTCCAAAGCCAGTATCCTTCCTTAAGTAAGGTGACCAAAACTGCACGCAGTACTCCAAGTGCGGCCTTACCAATACCCTTTACAGTTGCAGCAGGACCTCCCTGCTTTTGTACTCCATCCCTCTCGCAATGCAGGCCAACATTCCATTCCCCTTCCTGATTACCTGCTGCAAGTAGAACTGGAGTAACTATTAGCTGGCCTAAATGGCCAGAACTGGCGTAGGTGGCTGGTTTAAAAAAAAAGTACCTAAAAAAATAAAGTAACTAAGTCAGTTATGCTGGTGCAAATTGATTAGGGAAACTGAGGATTTTTAAGTTAGGCCAGAAAAAGCAGCCTACTTCCAAAAACAAACGGAGCAAATACTGGAGAAAATTGAGCCCATTGAGTAGAGACAAGTATTGGCACTATATATATATTGAGTGGAGACTAACATGATGCTGTACATATTTAGTAGAGACTAGCACAGACATGGTATATTATTCCAGCCATTGAGGTAATGGCCATGTCTACCCAACAGAGATATATATGTTAGATGAAAATTCTTCAATGTATTAACTGTTCCTTTGTATTGTATGATCGAGTTCTTGGCTGTGGTAACTGAATACAGATTTCTGGCCAGTCACAGATACTATACCTTCATAGTGCTACAGTGTTAAACAATACTGACAGCGACTGCATAAATCAATCGCGACATTGTGACCAAATCCGATGTGGTGTCTACTTCAATATTTCTGTAAAATATCTGAAAATAGAAGTTTAAATTTTATTGAAGGGCAACTGAAAGAGCAGGGATTAAATCCATGGGGAAACAAGAAATGGTAAAAGGTGCTGGCCCTGCTGGGATGTAGATGTATAGGCGGCAGCAGCTCTCCAGTATCTCACTCAATACTAATTCATAAGTCACTTCAAAAGGTGCCCACAAATCTGTCCAAGAACACACAATGCTGAAAATAAAGATTTCAATGTTTGACAACACATCAACATTAACTACACGTGAACATTGGCTAAAGGACCCAAGTGCCTACCCTTGTGTGTTGTTAGTTGGCATGATTGGACAAGGATGAGGGTGAGTGTGGGGGGTGGCTAGTGAAATGGGGAACTGATAATGTAGGTAGATAGAGAGCGAGAGAGAGGGATAGGTGGAGGTGCAAGCTACGTTGGTGTGAGTAAGGATGTGCAGGTGTAGGGCAGGGAAGGCAGAGTGATGGGGATGTGATGGGAGGCACAGCAGGGTGAGGTTGGAGTGTGGCTTGGCAGTAACGTTTTGTGATCTACTGAGATCATTGAAAGTTTTGTGCCACTGCAACGAGGTCATCCTGACGACATCTCTGCTTGTGCAATGTGCAACCAGGTCACATTGGTCACCTGGAAAGGTCCCTTCCATCCATTGGAATGGAATAGAACCTCCCTGCGTGCTGTGACTCCCTCCATAAGCATCTGGAGGGAGTCACAGAAGAGCCTGAGTGCAGCCGTGCATCTTTGTGTAGTGTGTCAGTGTTTGCAGTAGCTCAATGCTGCAAACTACTGACAGAAAAATGTTCAGAATGGTCCCTTTAAGGAAACTGGCTGATGACGCCATCAGAGCCGCATGCAGATAATTGGCCGCAAAACCTGCAGGGCGGGCTTAACAAGCCCCAGCCACGGAAAATTGAAGGGAGAGGGCGGGCTGCACTTCGGAGCAGGTTTCCCACGCTGCACCAATGCCACCCGTATTGAACTCGCCTCTGTTGCCGAAATCCCGGCCCATAAGTGCAAATCCTCCATCCTATAGTGCCAGGGGTTATTGCTGCAATGAGACGTATTACCAAGGGGATAGAATTCTTGCCTTTTAAGACAGTTAATGTGCATTTAATGTGCTATTGCCTGTTTAAAATAGTACAACTTCCAATTACGTGATGCCTGAAGGAATGCTGAGTGCTCGGATGTTTTAGTACACTTCTGATTGAATATAAAGCACTGCAAACTTGTAATTAATAGGAAATCAAGTGCCTTTGAATTGAAGTGGTTTTAATTAACAATTTTACTGAGTTTGCTTCAATTCCCAGGGTGGATGAGGAGGGAGTAACTGAAAGAAGAGTTATTTGGGAAGTGATTACATGATACGGCTGGAATATACTCTGTAGTGGTGTTTATGTGGATTCAGGACAAGGTGGATAAAGAAAGAGACCCAGCTCACCAGATACCTGCAAACAGACCATCAACTTGCCCTCCTTTCAATGGGAAATTAGGAGGAACTCCTCAGGAAAGAAACCAAGATGAAGGCCCATCATGCAGGATAACACCAATGTTGCAAAAAGTAGAAGTTGGAGAAAAGGAGGAAAGTTTGTGCAGATTGGGCCCCTCTCCCCAAGTCCCTCTTCTCACTGAGTCTGGCTGCTTTTGGATTGTGTCTCTTTTTCCTCAGTGCTGCTCCCAGCACTACTGGCATGGATTGTGGTCTTCCTAGGCAGGCGATCTCCCAAAAACAGGCATTCCCAGCTATCATTCAATCTCAGCCATTAATGCTAGGAGTGGTACTGGGAGGAAAGAGGGATCTGGTTTGGTGTATTAGCAATTGAACTCAGGTAGGAACAGGATTGAGCGAGAGGGAGGAATGGATGGCAACGAAAGAGGTGAAATCGATGGCAATAAATGGGGATATCTATGGCATTAAAGGGGAAAAGACAGGGAAAGGGAAGTGGTTGACAATGAAAGGGAGGAAGATGGATGGCAATATAGGGAAGGAGGAGATGGATGATAATGAAGGAGGATGGAAGTGGGTGAGGAAGGTGGGTGTCCCCATTATCTGAGTGAGAGTGGATAGGGATTAACAGCATTAACTGAGGGGGAGGAAAGTATGCCAGAATGAACTGGGGGAGGGGCCTAGAATTATCCATAAATGCATCACCTTTAATGTAAAATTCAAGATTTTTCAGAGGGGAATATGCCCCGATTTCAAAATTCTCCAGCCCCACAACTCCCCGAGATGTCTGCGCTCCTCTAATTCTGCCCTCCTGAGCATCCCTGATTATAATCGTTCAACCATTGGTGGCTGCGCCTTCTGTTGCCTCGGCCCCAAGCTCTGGAACTCACTCCCTAAACCTCTCCGCCCCTCTACCTCTCTTTCCTCCTTCAAGACGCTTTTTAAAACCTATCTCTTTGACCAAGCTTTTGGTCATCTGCGCTAATTTCTACTTATGCGGCTCGGTGTTATAATTTCTTATCGCATAATACTCCTTGGTTTCACTACGTTAAAGGCGGCATATAAATACATGTTATTATTGAACTCCACTAGAAATGCACTACTAATTTAGTGCCTTCAACATTTGGAGTTTTCTGTTCAGACTTCTATATAATTTTTTTTTCCTTCCAACATAAGTGAAGTAGTGCTGTATACACCTACAGCTTAAGTTACAAAGAGAAAAATCAGGGTTGTTTATAATTTTACACAGGTTAAGACATTGAGTAAGAATTATAAACTAACAGTATTGTTTGGGGTGAGCTTTGGTTTGGTATTGCTCAGGGACACCAATGTTTGCCCTGGGGATGGAGAGTCCTGTTTATGAGGCACTTTGATCTTGGCCTGAAACATTGCAGTCAGTCAAGCCCATCGCAAGCGAATGAACAGTTGTTTAAGGTACTGGTCATTTTTTATAAATAACTGAGAAAAGAAGGAATGTTTTGGCGAGGGAGACTAGGAGAAAAAACAAATAAGAGTCCTTGCACCTTAAAAAAAATACTGCAATTCCACCATATAATAATTTATTTTACAAGTAGTCGATTTGCTGTGACAGTAGACTCAGTGGCCAAAATTTTTAATCGCGAGGCAGGTTGGGAACGGGCAGGCTAGGAAGTGGTTGGAAAAGCCGGGACAGCAGGTTTCCCACAGGCCACGCCTAATTTAATGGCAACCCTGATTTACATTTCAGCCAGACAAGAGGGCGGGGGTGGTTGAGAGAGGATCGAGCTGAAGCATCTGGGGGGAGGGGACCATGGACTCGGGGCCGGAGGATCAAGGGGAGGGTGGAAGCATCGGGGCAGGAGGATCGAGGGTTGGGGGGGGAAGCATCGGGACCAGAGGATCGGAGGGGGAGAGGGAGAGGGAAGGGTGGGGCGCAGCATCGGGGCCGGTGGATCAGGGGGAGGGGGGCATTGACTCAGGGCCGGAGGATTGGGGGGGAGTGGGGGGCGGCGGAGGAAGGGGAAGCAGGGAAGCATCGGGGCCGGAGGATCGGGGGGGTGGGGGGGTGGGAAGAGTGGGGCGAAGGATCGAGGGTAGGGGAGGGGGTGGGGGGGAGGATCGGGGGGGTGGGGGGGTGGGAAGAGTGAGGCCAGAGGATCGAGGTTGAGTGGAGGGGGTGGGGGGGAGCATCGGGGCCGAAGGATCGGGGGGGGAAGGGTGCGGGAGACAGAATTGGAGACGGCGGGGGAGAGGGGAGTAAGGCAGGGATGCTGGATCCAGGGAATTGTAAAGACACTTATCTCCTGGATCCAGTTGTCCTCGCCTTACTTTAGCTGGTGAGTTTCCCGAGGCCTGGGAAGCCCGATCAGCCAGAATTAAATTTGAAATGCTGTTCAAAAGTACTTCATTGGTTGTAAAGCGCTTTGAAACGTCTGGTGGTTGCGAAAGGCGCTACATAAATCATGATGATGATGATACCAGCCTCATTATAGTATTTAAATAGGCAACCCGCCTTCTGGGAGCGGCTTGGCTGCCTGCCCATTCCCCCATCCTGCTTTCATTAAAACCGCTAGTGGGCAGGTTGAGGTCGGGTTTCAAATTTTTAACACTTTAACCTCCAACCTGACCCCAACCCACCCGTTTTCTGGGGTTAAAATTCCCTCAGTAAGTCAGAGAATATGGTCACTCTCATCTGCCACTGTTATCATAATGTTGCTGTCGCTCTCAGTGTCAGCTGTGGCTCCGTGGGTAGTACACTCAGCTCTAAGTCAGAAGGTTGTGGGTTCAAGTCCCACTCCAGGGACTTGAGCACACAAATCTAGGCTGACACTTCAGTGCAGTGCTGAGGGAGGTGCTGTCTTTTGGATGAGATGTTAAACCAAGGCTCTGTCTGCTCTCTCAGGTGGACGTAAAAGATCCCATGACACTATTTTGAAGAAGAGCAGGGGAGTTATCCCCGGTGTCCTGGCCAATATTTATCCTTTAATCAACATAACAAATACAGTTTATCTGGTCATCATCACATTGCTGTTTGTGGGAGCTTGCTATGTGCAAGTTGGCTGTCGTGTTTCCCACATTACAACAGTGACTACACTTCAAAAGTATTTCATTGGCTGTAAAGCGCCTTGAGACGTCCGGTAGTCGTGAAAGGCGCTATATAAACATAAGTTCTTCTTCAATCCTCCTGCTTCTGTCTCTCTCTTCTCTTCGGTTTCTCTCTCTTATTTTGCTTCTCTCTCTGCTTTTCTTCTCTCTCTGTCCGTTTCCTTGTAGGCGGCAGATGGTGGCTGATGTACTGTGAAAAGGAGCCAGCAGCTGCAAGCCGCTCTCGACAACTGCCTTCCCAACCCCTCTTCATCACTCGTCCTTCACTCGCCCCCTCGGCACCATCGCATCCCCTAACCCTTCATCATCCCCCTACTTCCTACCCTCACTACCCCTTCCTTTTCCTCTTTGAATTACCCACTCAGTCCCTGCATGCTCCCTACTGTCGTTGTACTGTCACTGACATCCATGCAACTCAGTGCCTCCACAGGGTGGGGGAGGGTGCAATGACATTGCTACAAGTTTACACAGATGGGTCAGCGACGGAGGTGGGCAGGGGCACCCTGCAGGTTTTCAGGGCAAGAGGTGAATAAATAATATCATCAAATGTTGTAAATAGTCAGCAGGTCAGGCCGGTTCTGTGGAGAGAGAAATAGGATTCACGTTTCAGGTCAATGACCTTTCGTTAGAACTGGAAAAAATTAGAGATGTAACGGTTTGAAGGAAGTGCAGGGGCAGTGAAAGGGGGAGGGGAGGAAAGAACAAAAGTGAAGGTCTGTGATAGGGTAGAAGGCAGGAGAGATTAAATGACAAAAGGGATGAAGGTGCAAGGCAAAAAGGAGATGTAATGGGACACGGTAAGAAACAAAAGTTGAGTCTTGTAGAGGTGTAAATGGGAATGACAGAATCATCATCAGCTGCCATGTGAAAAAATAGGGACAGAGGTTATGATCTTAAATTATTGAACTCGATGTTGCGTCCAGAAGGCTGTAAAGTGCCTAAACGAAAGAGGAGATGCTGTTCCTCGAGCTTACGTTGAGCTTCATTGGAACAGTGTAGGAGACCGAGGACAGAGAGGTCAGAGTGGGAGTGGAGCGGGGAATTAAATTGGCAGATGACCGGAAGCTCAGGGTCACACTTACGGACTGAATGAAAATGTTCCGCAAAGCGGTCACCCAATCTGCGATGGTCTCCCCAATTTAGAGGAGACTGCATCGTGAGCAGCAAATATAGTATACTAAATTGCAAGAAGTACAAGTAAATCGCTGTTTCACCTGGAAGGAGTGTTTGTGGCCCTGGACAGTGGAAAGGGAGGAAGTAAAAGGGCAGGTGTTGCATCTACTGCACTTGCACGGGGAGGTGCCGTGGGAAGGGGAGGGGTTGTGAGAGTGATTGAGGAGTGGACCAGGGTGTCGTGGAGGGAGCTGTCCCTTCGGAATGCTGAAAGAGATGGGAAGGGGTAGATATGCTTGGTGGTGGAGGAAATGGCGGAGGTGGAGGAAATGGTGGAGGATGCGCCATTGAACGTGGAGGCTGGTGGGTTGTTAAGTTGATGACAAGGGGAACCTTGTCATGGTTCTGGGAGGGAGAGGAAAGGATGAGAGCAGAAGTGCAAGAAATGGGACGGACATGGTCAACCACAGTCGAGGGGAATCTTCAATTGAGGAAAAAGGAAGACATATCTGAAGTACAAGTATGAAAGGTGGCATCGTCAGAGCAGATGTGCCAGAGACACAGAAACTGAGAGAATGGAATAGTGTCCTTACAGGAAGCTGGTGGGAGGAAGTGTAGTCCAGGTAGCTGTGGGCTTTAAGTGGATCGACAGCCTATTCCCAAAAATGGAGACAGAGAAATCGAGGAAGGGAAGGGACGAGTTGGAGATGGACCATGTGAAGATGAGGGAAGGGTGGAAATTGGAAGCAAAGTGAATGAAATTTTCTAGTTATATTAGAATCATAGAATGGTTACAGCACAGAAGAAGGCCATTCGGCCGGTCGAGCCCGTGCTGACTCTCAGCCAGTCCCACTCCCCTTCCCTTTCCCCGTAGCTCTGCAGTTTGTTTTCATTCAGATACTAATCCAACTCCCTTTTATAAAAATTAGTCTGCCTCCATCACCCTTTCAGGCAGTGCATTCTAGATCTTAACCACTCGCTGTGTAAAAAAAAGTTTTTTCTTACATCGCCTTTGGTTCTTTTGCCAATCACGTTAAATCTGTGTCCTCTGGTTCTCGGCCCTTCTGCCAATGGGAACAGTTTCTCTCGATCTACTCTGTCCAGACACCTCGTGATTTTGAACACCTCTATCAAATCGCCTCTCAATCTTCTCTGCTCCAAGGAGAACAACCCCAGCTTCCCCAGTCTATCAATGTAACTGAAGTCCCTCATTCCTGGAACCATTTTATTAATCTTTTCTGCACATTCTCTAAGGTCTTCACATCCTTTGTAAAGTGTGGCTCACTCACGTAGCCTGTCTATATCCCCTTGACACCTCTTTACATCCTCCTCACAACTTACATTCCCACCTAGCTTTGTACCATCAGCAAACTTGGATATTCAGGTACAACGTCCAAAATCCAGAATCCATGCCAGTCTTTGGATTTTTCCGGATTTCAGACAAGAAAATCAATAGTCTGAAACCTGGAATCCTCGCCTGAATCCATGCTGGGTTTTGAGCGGTGAGGTCTGAAATCCAGCAAAACCCGAACCGGCACAAATTCGGTTGAGTTTTCTTATCTGAAATCCGGAATCCTTGACTGAATCCGTGCAGGATTTTGGGTTTTGCCTCAGAAATGTCCGGTTTTCAGATAATAAATCCGGATTCCAACGACTCCATCGGTTATGCGCAAAATATCCGGTTTTCGGACAATTACGGTTTTCGGAGTTCCGGATTTGGGACGTTGCACCTGTATTATATTTGGTCCCCTCATCCAGATCATTGATACAGATTGTGAATAGCTGGGGCCCAAGCACTGATCCTTGTGGTACCCCACTAGTTACAGTCTGCCAACCAGAAAATGACCTGTTTATTCCTACTCTCTGTTTTCTGTCCGTTAACCAATCCTCAATCCAAGCTGGTATATTACCCCCAATCCCATGAGCCCTAATTTTATTTAATAATCTCTGGTGTGGCACTTATTGAAATCCAAATACACTACATGCACTGGTTCCCTATTATCTATTCTGCTGGTTACAACCTCAAAAAAATCTATCAGATTTGTCAAGCATGATTACCCTTTCATAAATCCATATTGACTCTGCCAGTACTCTATTACCACGTCCTTAATAATAGATTCTAGCATTTTCCCGATGACTGATTTCTCTCTCCTTCCTTTCTTAAATAGCGGGGTTACATTAGCTACCTTTCATTCTGCAGGAACCGTTCTAGAATCTATGGAATTTTGGAAGATGACAACCAATGCATCTACTATCTCTATAGCCACCTCTTTCAAAACCCGAAGGTCATCAGGTCCAGGGGATTTATTGATGTTCAGCCCCATTAATTCCTCCCATGCTATTTTTTTATTAATACTAATTTATTTCAGTTCCCCATTGTCACTAGGTTGACTAAAGGCTGACAAGTCCCCTGGACTTGATGATGGCTTGCATCCTAGGGTCTTAAAAGAAGTGACTGCAGAGATAGTGGATGCATTGGTTGTAATTACCAAAATTCCCTGGATTCTGTGGAGGTCCCAGCGGGTTGGAAAACTGCAAGTGTAACGCCCTTATTTTAAAAAAAAAGAGGCAGACAAAAAGCAGGAAACTATAGACCAGTTGGCCCAACATCTGTCGTTGGTAACATGCTGGAGTCCATTATTAAGGAAGCAGTAGCAGGAAACTTGGAAAATCAGAGTCAGCATGGTTTTATGAAAGGGAAATCATGTTTGACAAATGTGCTGGAGTTCTTTCAGGATGTAGCGAGCAGTAGATGTTGTGAATTTGGATTTCCAGAGGGCATTTGATAAGGTGCCACATAAAAGGCCCTCCTGTATGGCTCAGAGACATGGACCATGTACAGTAGACTCCTCAAGTCGCTGGAGAAATACCACCAACGATGTCTCCACAAGATCCTACAAATCCCCTGGGAGGACAGACGCACTAACGTTAGCGTCCTCGGTCAGGCCAACATCCCCAGCATTGACGCACTGACCACACTTGATCAGCTCTGCTGGGCAGGCCACATTGTCCGCATGCCAGATACGAGACTCACAAAGCAAGCGCTCTACTCGGAACTCCTTCATGGCAAACGAGCCAAAGGTGGGCAGAGGAAACGTTACAAGGACACCCTCAAAGCCTCCCTGATAAAGTGCAACATCCCCACTGACACCTGGGAGTCCCTGGCCAAAAACCGCCCTAAGTGGAGGAAGTGCATCCGGGAGGGCGCTGAGCACCTCCAGTCTCATCGCCGAGAGGATGCAGAAATCAAGCGCAGGCAGCGGAAAGAGCGTGCGGCAAACCTGTCCCACCCACCCTTTCCCTCAACAACTATCTGTCCCATCTGTAACAGGGACTGTGGTTCTCATATTGGACTGTTCAGCTACCTAAGGACTTAGTTTTAGAGTGAAAGCAAGTCTTCCTCGATTCCGAGGGACTGCCTATGATGATGATGAGGGACATAAAAGGTCACGGGGTTGGGGGCAATATATTAGCATGGATAGAGGTTTGGCTAACTAACAGAAAATAGAGAGTCGGGATAAATGAGTAATTTTATGGTTGTCAAACAGTAACTTGTGGGGTGCCGCAGGGATCGGTGCTAGGGCCTCAACTATTTACAATCTATATTAATGACTTGGATGAAGGGACCGAGTGTAATGTAGCCAAGTTTGCTGATGATACAAAGATGGATGAGAAAGCAAATTGTGAGGACACAAAAAATCTGCAAAGGGATATAGATAGGCTAAGTGAGTGGGCAAAAATTTAACAGATGGAGTATAATGTGGGAAAATGTGAGATTATTCACTTTGGCAGAAAAAATAGAAAAGCAAATTACTATTTTAAATGGAGAAAAATTGCAAAGTGCTGCAGTACAAAGGACCTGGGGATCCTTGTGCATGAAACACAAAAAGCTAGTATGCAGGTACAGCAAGTAATCAGGAAGGCAAATGGAATGTTGGCCTTTTTTGCAAGTGGGATAGAGTATAAAAGCAGAGAAATCCTGCTACCACTGTACAGAGTATTGGTGAGGCCACACCTGGAGTACTGTGTACAGTTTTGGTCGTCCTATTTAAGGAAGGATATACTTACATTGGAGGCTGTTCAGAGAAGGTTCACTCGGTTGACTCCAAAGATGAAGATAGGTTGGGCCTGTACTGATTGGAGTTCAGAAGGATGAGAAGTGATCTTATCGGAACATGTAAGATAATGAGGGGTCTCGACAAGGTGGATGCAGAGAGGATATTTACACTCATAGGGGAAACTAGAAGTGAGGGGCATAGTCTCAGAATAAGGGCCGGCCATTTAAAACTGAGATGAGGAGGAATTTTGTCTCTGAGAGTTGGAACTCTGTGGAATTCTCTGCCCCAGAGAGCTGTGGAGACTGGGTCATTGAATATATTTAAGGTGGAGATAGACAGATTTTTGAGCGACAAGGGAATAAAGGGTTATGGGGAGCGGGCAGGGAAGTGGAGCTGAGTCCACGATCAGATTAGCCATGCTCAAGGGGCCAAATGGCCTACTCCTACTATTTCTGATGTTCTTATGTTCTTAACTCCCACCAATGTTTTCTGCCCCTTGCTGTTTCTTAGCTCCACCCAAACTGCTTCTACTTCTGGATTTTCCGAGCTAAGTTTCTTTCTCTCTACTGTCTTTATTCCATCATGTATTATCAGGGCTACCCTCCTCCTTTTCCATTTTGCTATCTCTTCTAAAAGTTAAGATTCCTGGAATATTTAGTTCCCAACCTTGGTCATTTTGCAACCACGTCTCTGTAATGACTATTAGATCAAATCTATTCAGTTCTATCTGCGCTATTAGTTCATCTATTTTGTTGCGAATGCTTCGCCAATTCAGATATAGTGCCTTTAGCTTTGACTTTTTTCTATTTTTCCCTGATGTCACCTTAGTCAGTGATGCCCTATTACCTTTGTTACTCTCTCTGTCCCTTCCTGACCCACTCTGCTTATTTTTACCCGAAACTCTACTCTGCCTGAAAGCATTAGCATTTCTCTTGCTGCATTTAAATTTACTCTCTCCTGAATCTCTTCCGCCACCCCGCCCCCCCCCCCCCCCCTCATTAGTTAAAAGCCCTTCCTATTGCCCTAGTTATTCGATTCTCTGGGGCACTGTTTCCAGCCCGTCCCAATGGAACAGCTCCCTCTTTCCCCAGTACTGGTGCCAGTGCCCCATGAAGCAAAACCCCTTCACTCTTTGAGCCATGCATTTAACTTTCTAATCTATTTGTCCCAAAACTATTTGGCGAGTGGCTCAGGTAACAATCCAGAGATTATTATCTTTGAGGTTCTGCTTTTTAATTTGGACCCTAACTCTTCAAACTCTTTCAGAAGAACCTCATTCCTAGTTCTACCTATGTCGTTGGTTCCTACGTGGACTACGACAACTGGAACCTCCCCTTTCCACTCCCTAAGTTCTTCTCCAGCCTCGAGGAGATGACTTTAACCCTGGCACCAGGCAGGTAACCCAACCTTCGAAACTCCCGATCGCCACTGCAGAGAACTGTATCTATCCCTCTGACTATACTGTCCCCTACCACAACTACATCCCCTTTCACCATTTCCCCCCTCTCACCCTGCCCCCCCACTTGAATGGCCACCTGCACCATGGTCAGCCTGCTCATCCAGGCTTTTCCCTCATCCACACAGGCAGCAAAAACCTCACACCTATAGGTAAGGGCAAAGGCCAAGGCTCCTCCAGCACTGCACCTTTATCTGCCTAAGTTGCAGTTACACCCACCTGTACCTGATCACTAACCAGTGTCCCTGACCACTAACCTGGATCCCATAAGCCTTTTTAACTGCTTTATCAACCTGCCCTGCCGCCTTCAATTTTGAACACATATCTCCGGGTCTCTCTGTTCATGCACTCCCTTTAGGATTGTACCATTTAGTTTATTTGTCCTCTTCTCACTCAGGGCGAGAGCAGCAAATAGCACCAACACAGTCATCACTGTACCAGAAAAAGAGGTAGGGAGGGAACCTGTGACCTCTGGTCCTCAACCCTTCCACCGATGGGAACAGTTTCTCTCTATCTACCCTGCCCAGACCCCTCATGATTTTGAACACCTCCATCAAATCTCCTCTCAATCTTCTCTGCTCTGAGGAGAACAATATTCCGCATATGCCATGAAAAGGCAGGCATAGCTAGGACCTATGCGGGTTCCCATAGCAACACCTTTAATTTGGAGGAAGCGAGTAGAGTCAAAGGAGAAACAGCAATTTGCTTGTTCTGCTTGCAATTTAATATACTGTATTCGCTGCTCACGATGCGGTCTTCTCTACATTGGGGAGACCAAACGCAGATTGGGTGACTGCTTTGCAGAACATCTTCGTTCAGTCCGTAAGCGTGACCCCGAGCTTCCGGTCACCTGTCACTTTAAATCTCCACTCCACTCCCTCTCTGTCCTCCGCCTTTTACACTGTTCCAATGAAGCTCAACATAGGCTCAAGGAGCAGCACATCATCTTTCGATTAGGCACTTTACAGCCTTCTGGACACTGTAAAGGTCGCTGATTGCAGCACGGGCAACCACAGCAGGAGGGGCGAAGGAGTGGCAAGAGTCCATAGAGGGAAGTGATCGGGGCCCAGGAGAGGTGAAGGCCCAGGGGCAGCACGGGCCAGCCCATACTGCGATATGTGTGCGTACTTAGTCTGTGCAGCAGAGCTGGTCTCCAGTTAGTCTTGGGTAATCATTGAAACACCTGCGAACTCATCCCTTTTAGGAGTGGAAGCAAGTCATCCTCGTTTCGAGGGACTGCCTATGATGATGATGATGGACTCTACATTGAGTTTAACAACTTCAGGCCATAACCTCTGTCCTTAGTTTTTTTTGGTTGACAGCTGTAGATGATTCTGCTGTTCCCATTTCATCATAGGCAGTCCCTTGAAACGAGGATGACTTGCTTCCACACCAAAAAGGGATGAGTTCACAGATGTTTCAATGAAGGACCTAATATTCCAGATCCCAAACTACATCCTGAAGGATGGAAGATGCCTGTGGGTGGATTTTGTTAACATGTGGTGACCGTTGCACACCAGCCACCACATGGGCTTGACAGAGCTAGGTCTTGGTCCAGTGGCAAGGGTTATCCAGGGCGACTGGAGACCAGCTCTGCTGCACAGACCTAGTGCGCACACATATATTCTCCCATTTATACCTCTTCTAGATCCATCTTTTGTTTCTTTACTTGTCCCATTACCAATTCCATTTACAAAAGCAAAATACTGTGGATGATGGAAATCTGAAATAAAAGCAAAATGCTGGAAGTACTCTGCAGATCAGGCAGCATCTGTGGAGGGAGAAAAGACTCCGTGTGGTATGGTATCAGCTACCAGAAGATCTAATCCTGGTCTGTGCTGTGTTAGCTGATCTTAGACAGGGCAGTCGTTCAGACTTTAGAATTGGCTCCTGGGGAAGGAAGGGGGAAAATGCTCCAGGATTCCCGCTCCTAATCGCTGTCAATCAACTCTTGCTGCAAAGTGCCCCTGTGCACATGTTGGTTGAGTAAGGATTGTGTCATGTATTCAACCAGCATTGTAACCCATATATAATCTGACCTAAGTTGTACACTGTGAGAACAATGACCACTAGGTGGTGAACTTGTGGGAGACACTCCTAACCTGGACCTTCAGATATAAAAGGGGAAGCTCCACCCACTTCCATCACTTGAGTGCTATGGAATAAAGGATAGGTCACAGACTGACCTTCTCTCAAGCATGGGCCTCGTGTGCATTTATACTGTATAGTAAGGACGTATCAGATTGACCTCTATGATGTCCCCCCCTGGTTAAACAGCCAGATGACGCTAACTGTTTTGGCTCACACAGAAGTCATTTGGGCTAGGTACTAGAAGGCAGTCTGTGCCCCCGCAACTGCACCCCATTTCATAGCTCAAAACCACCACTAATTCGTCACTAACCCGGCAAACTCACTCAGAGGGGTTAAAGGACAGTTGACCGGGAAATCTAAAACTGTTGCGCATTATACTGCTGCAGTATGGGTGATCTTCTGAGGTCGAGGCACATTTTTGATTTGTATCTAGCTGTGCTGTTCCTGGTTTGGGGAATGTTTCAGGCAGTGGGTACTTGACAAGGAAAATCTGAAATTTCCTGCCCCTCATCCTGATGAACACAAAGTCTCCCTTCAAATTTGTGAGAAGGTATAAAAGCAGAAGTGGGTGTAATCAGATCATGGAACTTTGCCTGGATTCTGGGAGTGGGGAAGGGTGTAGAATTTTCAGCTGCTGAAGCCTGCCTGCAGCCTGTGGTACTGTATGCTTCTTATCAACCTTTCATAGCAGGACGGAGTTAAAAAGCCTTTATCGAACTGCGTGTTCTGTGTGTTTCTCATTGACAGAGCAGCTGTGAGCTGTTATTAATTGTACGATAATGAATCATAACAGTGCAGCTTAAGTGCAGTATTTTACTGGCTTTATTGTGGCAAAGGCGCTGTGGTAAGTAGACAATTATAGAAAGGGAAAGTAACTGGGAGATGTTGGATTAATTTGGTGGTTTTTTTAACGTTGTTTTGTGCACTCTTCTATTTTTTTTCTCCTCCTCTCCTGAAGGCGCTAACTCTTTGATACAGTTCCAAGGTGCTCCACAGTCTTCCAATGCATCATGCCAAGTGGCCATTCTTCACTGTGAGCCTAGACAGCGCGTTTCAACAGGGTGTTTGTTCATGAACAGCATCACAGTCAATCCAGATCCAGACCTCAGCTGCTCCTCATGCAGTCCTCGCCACCAGAGGTCACTGGATAGCAAGAACCCTGATCAATTTCTCCTACCTAGCCATGGGTAGATCTAGCTTTGCCCCTGATCCCCACTCATAGTTAATTCCTCACATTTCACACCCCATAGTGCTGTTGTTCCCTGAGGATCACTAAATCTGGTACTAATTTATTCAGACACTACAATGGTCTCTGGAAGCAGAATTAAATGTTACAGAGATGGATGCAGGAGCATTGGACGGGTAATAGTTCCAGGCAGAAGCGATGCATTTATTCAACAGACAGTTATCTGACCACCTGCCATCAGTAGTTCTTCTTCTCAGCCGCCGTGCGCACTGTGGTAAAGCTGTCATAAGAACATAAGAAATAGGAACAGGAGTAGGCCATATGACCCCTCGAGCCTGCTCCGCCATTCAATAAGATCATGGCTGATCTGATCATGGATTCAGCTCCATTTCTCCGCCCGCTCCCCATAACCCCTTATCCCCCTATATAAATTGTCTATCTCTCTCTCAAATGTATTCAATGTCCCAGCTTCCACAGCTCTCTGAGGCAGCAAATTCCACAGATTTACAACCCTCTGAGAGAAGAAATTTCTCCTCATCTCAGTTTTAAAAGGGCGGCCCTTATTCTAAGATCGTGCCCTCTAGTTCTAGTCTCCCCATCAGTGGAAACATCCTGTCTGCATCCACTGTGTCAAGCCCCCTCATAATCTTATATGTTTCGATAAGATCACCTCTCATTCTTCTGAATTCCAATGAGTAGAGGCCCAAACTACTCAACCTTTCCTCATAAGTCAACCCCCTCATCCCTGGAATCAACCCAGTGAACCTTCTCTGAACTGCCTCCAAAGCAAGTATATCCTTTTGTAAATATGGAAACCAAAACTGCATGCTGTATTCTAGGTGTGGCCTCACCAATACCTTATATAGCTGTAGCAAGACTTCCCTGCTTTTATACTCCATCCCCTTTGCAACAAAGGCCAAGATACCATTGGCCTTCCTGATCATTTGCTGTACCTGCATACTATCCTTTTGTGTTTCATGCACAAGTACCCCCAGGTCCCGCTGTACTGCGGCACTTTGCAATCTTTCTCCATTTAAATAATAACTTCCTCTTTGATTTTTTTCCTGCTAAAGTGCATGACCTCACATTTTCCGACATGATACTCCATCTGCCAAATTTTTGCCTACTCACACTTTTGCAAATTTTTTGTGTCCTCCTCACACATTGCTTTTCCTCCCATCTGCTGACATGTGTCTTTAAAAGGCAACCTGAACGGATCTGGGAAGAATTAATTTGTTTCCAGGATGCTTAAAGAGAGGCATGATTTGTCGACACTCTGGAGGGGGAGCGCAACAAACTTAACCTTCTAAATCCCCATTGATGACTGCAGCTTCCCTGATTGGGTAAATACGTTGCCCATTATCATCATCTTGGAATCGAGGAAGACTTGCTTCCACTCTAAAAATGAGTCCTTACGTGGCTGAACAGTTCAATACGAGAACCACAGTCCCTGCCACAGGTGGGACAGATAGTCGTTGAGAGAAGGGGTGGGTGGGGAGCCTGGTTTGCCGCACGCTCTTTCCGCTGCCTGTGCTTGATTTCTGCTCTCGACGATGAGACTCGAGCTGCTCAGCGCCCTGCTGGATGCACTTCCTCCACTTAGAGCGGTCTTTGGACAGGGACTCCCAGGTGTCAGTGGGGATGTTGCACTTTATCAGGGAGGCTTTGATGGTGTCCTTGTAACGTTTCCTCTGCCCACCTTTGGCTCGTTTGCCGTGAAGGAGTTCTGAGTAGAGCGCTTGCTTTGGGAGTCTCGTGTCTGGCATGCAAACAATGTGGCCTGCCCAGCGGAGCTGATCAAGTGTGGTCAGTGCTTCAATGCTGGGGATGTTGGCCTGGTCGAGGACGCTAACGTTGGTGCGTCTGATCTCCCAGGGGATTTGCAGAATCTTGCAGAGACATCGTTGGTGGTATTTCTCCAGCGACTTGAGGTGCCTACTGTACATGGTCCATGTCTCTGAGCCGTACAGGAGGGCAGGTATTAATACAGCCCTATAGACCATGAGCTTGGTGGCAGATTTTGAGGGCCTGGTCTTCAAACACTCTTTTCCTCAGGCGGCCAAAGGCTGCACTGGCGCACTGGAGGTGGTGTTGAATCTCGTCGTCAATGTCTGCACTGCCCAATGTAGTGCTGTGTCACACAGACCAGAATGTCCCAGACTGAATTGTCAGTGTTTGCTACGTTGGGATGCTACAGTTGAGATAAGGAAGGGGAAAGTTGGCAAGGCACTAACCTGCAGATTGTGCCCGTGGAACCGTACCCCAGCTTCTGGACAGAAGTTCGGGTGGATGAAAATTAAACAAAGAATTGTTTTTATGGGGCAGGCTTTCCCTTTTCAAGTTGTTATTCTTCCTTTCATTTGGCCTCCCTTTGCTACGGACTATGAGGGTGGGTGGAAAAACTGTTGCTGGGCCCCTCATCATTCTCTAGAAGGGTCTTTGAGCCAGAATCTAGAAGAGACATGGCCCCTTATCTCCGTTAGTCTTCTCTCTCTCATATAACCTCGACATTATTTTCAAAGTCAAGCTTGGTACCGGCAAGAATCATTAATTCTTGATTTATCTCATCTTCTGTCCCACATTTCCATCCTCATTTGTGTCCCTCACTATGGGTCTTGGCACTATATCCAAGAATCTCGATTTTCAAAATTGTCTGTGCTGCAAGGGGGATTATTCCTCTGATTTGATGGTGAGGAGTTGCGAATGGAACTGAACACTGCTATCATCAGCAAACATCCCCACTTCTGACCTTATGATGGAGGGTAGTTTACTGATGAAGCAGCCAAATGGTACCTTGATGTCAAGGGTAGTCACTCTCTCCTCACCTCTGGAATTTAGCTGATTAACTGAATTTAAATTCCCCAGCTACTGTGGTGGGATCTGAACTCATGACGCCAGGATCATTAGTCTAGATCTCAGGATTACTAATCCAGTAACATAACCACTATGCTACCGTTCCCACGTGAATAAACCAGCAGTCCTCACAGCCAGCACACGAAATACAGTGACTAGCATTTTTAAGAGTTCATTAAAAGCATGCCTTGTCACTTTGCTTTTTAAATGCCACTGCATTCCTCCAATATTGAACTATCATTACCCGCACAATGGGAAGGCTCCTGCCTACAGCCCCATTAGCAATCTGCACACAGCCTGTTGTGTTACCCCCAGGGAAGCGAGAGCCTTTAGCTTTATCAACAGTCTGCAATGAAAAACCTGTGTTAACATGGTGGCGCGTCTTTGCCTTTTTACTAGTTAGCTGCTGTGACTAATATCTCATTTATTGTAAGGAACGAAGGTTGGATTCAGATAGGAGTCTAACCTTCATCTGGTGCATGTCAACTGCATAAATTACAAGTAGTGGATTACATAGGATAGGATTACATAGGATTTGCAACACAGAAACAGGCCATTGGGCCTAACCAGTCCATGCCGGCATTAACCATCCACTCGAGTCTCCTACTATCTTTCCTCATCTAAATCTATTAGCATAACCCTCTATTCCCTTCTCCCTCATATGCTTGTCGAGCCTCCCCTTAAATATTTCTATACTATTCGCTTCAACCATGTCCTGTGCCTTAGTGCCTGGGCCCTAAGCTCTGGAAATCCCTCCCTAAACCTCTCCGCCCCTCTACCTCTCTTTCCTCCTTTAAGATGCTCCATAAAACCTACCTCTTTGATCAAGCTTTTGATCATCTGCCATAATTTCTTCTTATTTGGCTCGGTGTCAATTTTTTTTTGTCTTATAACACTTCTGTGAAGTGCCTTGGGATGGTTTACTAAATAAATACCAGTTATTGTTGTAGAGTTCCACATTCTCACCACTCTTTGGGTAATGAATTTTCTTCTGAATTCCCTACTGGATTTCTTAGTGACCATCTTATATTGATGGCCTCTAGTTATGCTCTTCCCCGCAAGTGGAAACATAGGGCTCAATTTTCCCCAAAGCATTTGTTTGGCGTACTTGAAGAGTTATGCCCGATTTTTTTGGGGGAGCCCAAGTACGCTCCCAAAAAAATTCTATGTTTCCCCGTTGGATTTCTTCATTTTGGCCTGGCGTAACCCGACCTTTAGTTTTGGGGGTGGAGCCTTGATCTGCGCCAAAAAGATCGGGCTGCCATGGTAGCGAGAGACACAATGGGAGCTGAGGCTGCAAAGTGAAGCATATAGCCAGCTCCCAACACACATAGCTGCAACTTACCTCCAACCCCGCCCGAAGGGCTTGCCGGTCGTGTGTGTGCGCGCGTGCGTGATCAGCCAATGCAACAAAGGTAAGCGATAAATAATTAACAGGCCAGGCAATGACCAATGGCTCTTGTCTTCCCAGGGTTGTAGCAGGTGCTGACCTTGCTACACTTTTCCTTTAGTGAGTTTCATCTCAAAGTTACCCTGCACAAAACTATTAAAACAGTAGAAAGGATCAATGGGCTCATGCTGCCATTAGTGGTTTGCATGTGGAAAATGACCAAAAATTGAGAAATATGATAATCATTGTTTACTTGCCTACACAACAGTGACTACACTTCAAAAGTAACTCTTCGGCTGTGAAGTGCTTTGCAGCATCCCAAATGTGTAAGGCACTAAATAAATGCATAATCTTTCTTTTTATATCTAGTGAGTAGAAGATATATCATTGGATCAGCTTTGTTCCCCGACCAAATCTTTGATTCATTGTTACTTTTCCCCTGTAAATTATAGATCAGGCATCTTCGGGCAGATGTGAAGGTGCAGGTTGCCTGATTGATGGTTATGCTCAACATTGAATAGTATAAGCCGTGTGCCTAATGTGATTATCAGTGTGGATAATGCCACCAGAGAGAGGGATGAGCTCAGGTTTCATTGCCGCACACTCTAGAGAGAAAGATGTAATGGCAGATGTCTCTGCTCTGTGCACAGAATGTACAAACACTACCAAGCTGAGCTCTTCCACCTGCTAGGCCACATTTTATTCAGATAGAGTCGAGTAGAAATGCAGACCAGTTTGTAAAAATATTTTCTTTATAAATCGTGAAACCATAGTGAAAGGCCAAGACCCAGCCTGCAGGGTGCTACCAAGGCTGAAAAAACATGAGGTACAGCAAGTGATCAGGAAGGCCAATGGAATCTTGGCCTTTATTGCAAAGGTGATGGAGTATAAAAGCAGGGAAGTCTTGCTGTAGCTATACAGGGTATTGGTGAGGCCACACTTAGAATACTGCGCGCAGTTTTGGTTTCCATATTTACGAAAGGAAATACTTGCTTTGGAGGCAGTTCCGAGAAGGTTCACTCGGTTGATTCCGGAGAGGAGGGGTTGAAGAAAGGTTGAGCCTCTACTCATTGGAATTCAGAAGAATGAGAGGTGATCGAAACGTCTAAGATTATGAGGGGGCTTGACACAGTGGATGCAGAGAGGATGTTTCCACTGATAGGGGAGACTAAGCATAATTTTAGAATAAGGGGCCGCCCATTTAAAACTGAAATGAGGAGGAATTGCTTCTCTGGGGGTTGTAAATCTGTAGAATTCGCTGCCTCAGAGAGCTGTGGAAGCTGGGTCATTGACTAAATTTAAGACACACAGTTTCTTAAACGATAGGGGATAAGGGGTTATGGGGAGCGGGCAGGGAAGTGGACCTGAGTCCATGATCGGATCAGCCATGATCTTATTGAATGGCGGAGCAAGCTCGAGGGATTGTATGGCCTACTCCTGCTCCTATTTCTTATGTTCTTATGTTAAATAGGAAATTAAAGATGCCAATATAATTCAAGAGAGTGAAATAAGAGTGACAGTGAAGGACAGAGAGAGTTACGGCACTTTTATGCTGCCTAGTTTTTCCCCTTCTGTCTCGGGCAACAACCTCCATTCATTAGATTTAAGAGGCTATTGGAAGTGCTTTTGGAGAACAGAAATTGAAATGAAGGTGAAATTGATCCAGCCGAAAGGGCCTAATGACCTTTTCCCCTTATTTATTTTTACAAACTGGTCTGCATTTCTACTCGACTCTATCTGAATTTGGAAAATGGTGACATGATAGGTCCAAGTCAGCATGGATTTGTGAAGGGGAAATCATGTTTGACAAATCTTCTGGAATTTTTTGAGGATGTTTCCAGTAAAGTGGACAAAGGAGAACCAGTTGATGTGGTATATTTGGACTTTCAGAAGGCTTTCGACAAGGTCCCACACAAGAGATTAATGTGCAATGTTAAAGCACATGGGATTGGGGGTAGTGTGCTGACGTGGATTGAGAACTGGTTGTCAGACAGGAAGCAAAGAGTAGGAGTAAATGGGTACTTTTCAGAATGGCAGGCAGTGACTAGTGGGGTACCGCAAGGTTCTGTGCTGGGGCCCCAGCTGTTTACATTGTATATTAATGATTTAGACGAGGGGATTAAATGTAGTATCTCCAAATTTGCGGATGACACTAAGTTGGGTGGCAGTGTGAGCTGCGAGGAGGATGCTTTGAGGCTGCAGAGTGATTTGGATAGGTTAGGTGAGTGGGCAGTATAATGTGGATAAATGTGAGGTTATCCACTTTGGTGGTAAAAACAGAGAAACAGACTATTATCTGAATGGTGACAGATTAGGAAAAGGGAAGGTGCAACGAGACCTGGGTGTCATGGTACATCAGTCATTGAAGGTTGGCATGCAGGTACAGCAGGCGGTTAAGAAAGCAAATGGCATGTTGGCCTTCATAGCGAGGGGATTTGAGTACAGGGGCAGGGAGGTGTTGCTACAGTTGTACAGGGCCTTGGTGAGGCCACACCTGGAGTATTGTGTACAATTTTGGTCTCCTAACTTGAGGAAGGACATTCTTGCTATTGAGGGAGTGCAGCGAAGATTCACCAGACTGATTCCCGGGATGGTGAGACTGACCTATCAAGAAAGACTGGATCAACTGGGCTTGTATTCACTGGAGTTCAGAAGAATGAGAGGGGACCTCATAGAAACGTTTAAAATCCTGACGGGTTTAGACAGGTTAGATGCAGGAAGAATGTTCCCAATGTTGGGGAAGTCCAGAACCAGGGGTCACAGTCTAAGGATAAGGGGTAAGCCATTTAGGACCGAGATGAGGAGAGACTTCTTCACCCAGAGAGTGGTGAACCTGTGGAATTCTCTGCCACAGAAAGTGGTTGGGGCCAATTCACTGAATATATTCAAAAGGGAGTTAGATGAAGTCCTTACTACTCGGGGGATCAAGGGGTATGACGAGAAAGCAGGAAGGGGGTACTGAAGTTTCATGTTCAGCCATGAACTCATTGAATTGCGGTGCAGGCTAGAAGGGCTGAATGGCCTGCTCCTGCACCTATTTTCTATGTTTCTATGTTTCATCCATCATCATCATAGGCAGTCCCTCAAAATCGACTCCAAAATATGTTCCCAGGTGACTAAATAGTCCAATTCTGGAATTACAGTCTCTGTCGCAGGTGGGTCAGACAATGGTTGAAGGAAAGGGTGGGTGGGGAGTCTGGTTTGCCGCACGTGCCTTCCGCTGCCTGCACTTGTTTTCTGCATGCTCTCGGCGATAAGACTCGAGGTGCTCAGTGCCCTCCTTGATGCTCTTCCTTCACAGGGCGGTCTTTGGCCAGGGACTCCCAGGTGTCAGTGGGGATGTTGCATAGAAACAAAGACATAGAAAATAGGAGCATTATTATGCCATTCAGCCCTTCGAGTCTGCACCACCATTCAATATGATCATGGCTGATCCTTTATCGCAACACCATATTCCCGCTTTTCCCCCATACCCCTTGATGCCTTTTGTTTCTGGAAATCTATCTATCTCCCTCTTAAATATATTCAGTGACTTGGCCTCCACAGCCTTCTGTGGTAGAGAATTCCACAGGTTCACCACCCTCTGAGTGAAAACATCTCTCCTCATCTTGGTCCTAAATTTCCTACTACATATCCTGAGACTGTGACCCCTTGTTCTAGACTTCCCAGCCAGGAGAAACATCCTCCCCGCATCCAGTCTATTCAACCCAGTCAGAATTTTACACTTTTCAATGAGATCCCCTCTCATTCTTCTAAACTCTGGTGAATATAGGCCTAGTCGACTCAATCTCTCCTCATACGACAAATCTGCCATCCCAGGAATCAGTCTGGTGAACCTTTGCTGCACTCCCTGTATGGCAAGTATATACTTTCTTAGATAAGGAGACCAAAACTGCACACAATACTCCAGGTGCGGTTTCACCAAGGCCCTGTATAACTGTAGTAAGACATCCTTGCTCCTGTACTCACATCCTCTTGCATTGAAGGCCAACATACCATTTGCCTTCCTAACTGCTTGCTGCACCTGCATGTTTGTACTTTATCAAGGAGGCTTTGAGGGTGTCCTTGAAATGTTTCCTCTGCCCACCTGGGGCTTGCTTGCCGTGTAGGAGTTCCGAGTAGAGTGCTTGCTTTTGGGAGTCTTCTGTCCGGCATGCGGACAATGTGGCCCGCCCAACGGAGCTGGTCGAGTGTGGTCAGTGCTTCGATGCTGGGGATGTTGGCCTGATCGAGAACACTGGTGTTGGCGCATCTGACCTCTTCTTAAGGTTCTTATGATTGGACTCTGTCCTGTAACTCATTCCAGGTTTCTATCATCTTTGTAAACCATCTGAACTACTAAATGTAAGAGTTTCAGGACAGAAATCGGAAGAATTTTTTTTTACACATCGGTTTGCGAGGCTGTGGAATACACAGTTACCAAAGTTAGTGATTGAAACTTAGACCATGACATTTAAGAATAGGTTCAATAGGTGGTTGAATGGAAGGGGTATACAGGGCTATGGGAACAGGATGGGCACATGGGATTAGGACAATTGCTCATGGTGAGAATAAGCACGAGAACAGACTGGTGGGCTGAACTATCTGTTTCATGCTGTAAGTTCTAGGAAATTCTATGTAATTTGATTCCAGCCTGCAACTCACTCCTGGGTATCCATTATCCTATATCATCATAGGCATTCCCTCGAAACGAGGATGTCTTGCTTCCACGCCAAAAAGGGATGAGTTCACAGATGTTTCAATGAAGGACCTAATATTCTAGGTCCCGAACTACATGTTGAAGGGTGGAAGATGCCTGTGAGTGGATTTTTTTACTATTGCACACCAGCCACCACACGGGCTTGACAGAGCTAGGTCTTGGTCCAGTGGCAAGGATTGGAGACCAGCTCTGCTGCAAGGACCTAGTGCGCACATATATATATTCTATATATAAGCCATCTGAATCCCTCGATTAGATTCCGGCCTGTAACTCACTCCTAGGTTTCCATTATTCTCTATGTAAACCACCTGAATTCCTCAATTAGATTCCAGCCTGTCACTTAGTCCCAGATATCCATTATTCCATATTTAAACCATCTGACGCCCTCAATTAGATTTGCTCCCGGGTATCTATATTTCTATCTATAAGCTATCTAAAAGCATGGATTAGATTCCGACCCTTGTTCTATATGTAGATTGAACCTGACTTAGCTGTGCGAGTATGCACAGGATTACATTGTATTGTGGACTAGTGCCTGGCAGTCCCACTGTAATCAGAGGTGTCAGTTTATTAGGTATTTGTCCAGAAGGTTTCTGTTGTTACAATCGAAGCCCGTATGTGTTTGAAAAAGAGAGAAGGGTTAAATAAGTGCACAGAGAGTCTACTGAGAGGTGTGACACGGGACAGTGAATCACAGTTGGATGAGATAGTTTGATAAATGGAGTTGTGTTTACTTTGCTTACTAAGCAAGTCTGGGCTTTCATCCACTGACTGCTGTATTTTAAAAGCATATTATGTCTTTTTCATCCTCTGCACCCTCCAGATGCTTCAGCCACAGTTCAAACCACACAACCTGAAGGATGTTTTGTCTAAACTCTTCATAATTGTGCCCGAAGAGAATCCGTATGGCTCATGGGATCGTTCCCGGTGTCGGCGTTGTGCAGTGGTGGGGAATTCTGGTAATCTGCATCAATCGCATTATGGAGTAGACATCAACTCTCAGGATTTCATCATGAGGTAAGCCCTGAGACTGCACAATACTGAGAGGGCCCAGCTGCTGGATCCTTTATAACATATCTATTTTTTAAATTCCTTGTAAAGTTCCAGTTGTGTTTGCTGGACAATGAAATCGGCAATCGTTTGAATCATGTTAAATATTTGACACTGAAAAAGTTGAAATAAAAAGAGAAAATGCTGGAATACAAAGTGAGGCTGAGGGAGAAACACCGATTATTGTTTTGGGTGCACACCCTTCACCTGAGCCTCAATTTCTTTCAACTGCTGTGCGTTTCCAGCATATTCTCAGCATCTAGGATAGAAATTGCTGGACAAAAACTGACTAAGGTCCATCCAGTTTTCCTTCTACAATCTTGGTAGTCACATGATGCAACAATAACAGAGTTGTTGACTAATCACAGCAATCAGTTTCGAGCAATGAGTCTGCAACAGACCCAGACATGAGGCGAGGAAAGCCCAGTGGTGGCGAACTTTGGGAACCAGAAGTCCAAAGTCACCTATTCCTCCTGATCCTTCTACACTCGCCACATAGCACGTCTCACATTACTTATATACTGTTATTTTCTGAAAGAAATATATTTAATTTGCATGAACTTGTGCCAACTGCGTTCACCATCTCACTAGATCTACAGGGCAGTAGTAATACCCGCCCTCCTGTACAGCTCAGAGACATGGACTATGTACAGTAGACACCTCAAGTTGTTGGAAAAATATCACCAACGATGTCTCCGCAAGATCCTACAAATCCCCTGGGAGGACAGGCGCACCAACATCAGCGTCCTCATTCAGGCTAACATCCCCCAGCATTGAAGCACTGACCATACTCAATCAGTTCCGCTGGGCAGGCCACATAGTCCGCATGCCAGACACGAGACTCCCAAAGCAAGTGCTCTACTCGGAACTCCCTCACGGCAAATGAGCCAAATGTGGGCAGCGGAAACGCTACAAGGACACCCTCCAAGCCTCCCTGATAAAGTGCGACATCCCCACTGACACCTGGAAGTCCCTGGCCCAAGACAGCCCTAAGTGGAGGAAGTGTATCCGAGAGGGCGCTGAGCACCTTGAGTCTCAATGCCGAGCGCATGCAGAAATCAAGCGCAGACAGCGGAAAGAACGTGCGGCAAACCAGTCCCACCCACCCCTTCCCTCAACGACTATCTGTCCCACCTGTGACAGAGTCTGTGGCTCTCGTATTGGACTGTTCAGCCACCAAAGAACTCACTTCAGGAGTGGAAGCAAGTCCTCCTCAATTCCCAGGGACTGCCTATGATGATGATGAGGGAGCTTGTTCCAATAATTGACCACTCGCTCGCTGAAATATTGGGTCAGATTTTGCTGGAGCGGGCCCTATTAGACTGATTCGTGCACATTTAGATTTTTAAAACTTTTCCCACATAGTTGCTGGAAGTGTGAGTTGATAATGGCAACGGGGCATCTGGGGCCTTGGTAAGTGAAGGGACCAACAGTGTATCTCCTTACTCAATTGGATTTAAGGAATGAGAAATAAACAGAGGGAGGTCTAAGAAGGAGGGTGAATTAGAATGGGCAAATTCAATGTTAACTCAGGTACAGAAAGATAAATAGAGAGAGAGAAAGAAAGATTGGATTAAGAGAGAGAGAAAAAAAGAGACAGAAATAAAAGTAAGAACAAAATGTTACATTTTAAAATGTGTCATTTAAAAAATCTCCCAACAACAATCCAGAAGCTAAAGGACTTAGATTCCACAGAGCCAGAGAGATTAATTGGCAGCCATGTTAAAAAAGGGTAGTTATGCTATTAATTACTAGACTTAACTTTCTGTGGCAAGTTTAATGGGCAATTAATGTGCAAATGCAACCACTTCATGAAAATCAAGGGGAGGTTAAGGGCGAGATGCCGTTTTCGCAAGGCTAACAGTGGAGCAGTTTACACATTAATAACAGCGTGCATCATTCACATGCCATTAAATGTTTAGCAAATTCTGGGCCATTGTTTCCATAGATTAGTTTGAATTTTTCCCCCATCAAGCGCAGGCCGTGTCCTCTGATTCTACTGTTCTGGCCAAGGTGAAACTGTTTGTCATGGCCTGCACTATCTAGTCCCTTTAGAATCCTAAAAACAGCAATCATATCACCTCGGAACAGGCTCGAGGGGCTGAATGGCCTACTCCTGTTTCTAGGTTCTAAGCTTGAAGCTTTCCTTTCTTTCTCTACTGAAGAAATTGCTCTGTAAAGCTCAGTACTTTCCGCTATACTGAGGGGGGAATGGGCAGTGAAGACATAACACTTAAAACGACACTTAGTAGATCGCCAGCATCCCATTTAAAAAAGGAAGTTCCACCATCATAGCCCTTATAAAAGAGGGAGTCTCACCATCTGGATCCCTTTCAGGAGTAGTCAGGATTGAGCTTACTGTGAGATTTGATTTCCAACCACAGTCTAGTCTGATTTTGATGTCAGGGTTTCCTGTTTGAGGAGGGAAAGGGTATTTTGTGATTTGTCATAGAGGCTGAACTGGTGGCTGAGAGCAGAGTTTCAGCAATTATGCTGCATGCTCCTTTAAATTACCAAGAAATTCAGTGAACATAGCAGTTGTATTGTGCTGATCAGGGTGGTTTTGAACTGGATAATCTGCTTCTGGGGTTATCACCAATAATTGTGATGTTAGAAAACTAGACAGAAAAATGTCACTTTCAAAGATAGATTGTTTTAAAAAAGGCTGTACGGCTGCATGGAAGGAATTGCATTTATACAATGCCTTGTTGTGGTACAACAATCTCGGGACATCCCAAAGCGCTTTACAGCCACTTTTGAATTTAGTCATTGTTGTAGCACAGGAAACACCAAGCTCCCGCAAACAGCAATGTGATAATGACTAGATAATCCGTTTTAGTGATGTTGGTTGAGGGAGAATTATTGGCCAGGGCACCCCTGCTCTTCTTCCAATTGTGCCATGTGATCTTTTACATCTATCTGAGAGGGCAGACGAGGTACCGAGTTTACTGTGAAGCGCCTATTTCTAGCCTGTTTGTGCTCTCCTGCCAAATGAATGAATCTGAGATATACGTGAAATTTCTCAGCAATGGCACTTAAGAGGAGCGAGCTGTAGAAATATTTTTAATTCACCTTAATTATGTCAGATATTCAGAGCCAGAATAGCATCAAGGGGTTGATCAGAAGGTGTCTGGAGATAGGCTGCTGATAGAGAGAGCACGTAAATTACATTAAACTATATTGAGGCCCAAAGTTCTAAATAATTCAGCTTCCATTCTTTTCAAATGTTCATACTGGGAGGGTTTCTTGTAGAGACAGGCTTATTGGGACAATCCAGAGGCACTGTTGAACTAAAGCAAAATACTGCAGATGCTTGAAATCTGAAATAAAAACAAAAAATGCTGGAAATACTCAGCAGGTCAGGCAGCATCTGTGGAGAGAGAAACAGGTCGCTGACCTAGAATCGAATGGTTACAGCACAGAAGGAGGCCATTCGGCCCATCGAGCCTGTGCCGGCTCTCTGCAAGAGCACTTCAGCTAGTCCCACTCCCCTGCCGTTTCCCCGTAGCCCTGCAAATTTTTTTCCTTCAGGTATTTATCCAATTCCCTTTTGAAAGCCACTTTAAGCTAGATTGAGGCTCAAAGTTATAATGCCCTTTCACCAGAACTGGAAAATGTTAGAGGTGTAACAGATTTTAAGCAAGTGCAGCGGCAGGGAAAGGCGGTGGGGGTGGGGGAGGCGGGGGGGGGGTGGGGAAGAACAAAGGGAATCATCATAGGCGAAGTGAGGATGACTTGCTTCCACGCCAAAAAAAAGAATGAGTTCACAGGTGTTTCGAATGAAGAACCCGAATTACATCCTCAAGGGTGGAAGATGCCTGTGCGTGGATTTTTTTAACGTGTGGTGACCGTTGCACACCAGCCACCACACGGGCTTGACAGAGCTAGGTCTTGGTCCAGTGGCAAGGATTACCCAAGACAACTGGAGACTAGCTCTGCTGCATGGACCTAGTGCGCACACATATCGCAGTGTGTGCTGGCCCCGTACTCACACCTCCCCTGGGCCCCGATCACATCCTTCCACAGTCTCTTGCTGCTCCTGCTGCATCTGCCCACGCTCCAATCACCGACCTAGAACTTGCTGACGTCACTCTTCGCTGCTGTTGCCCTCTGTGATATCTTCACAGAGCACAGCACACAGAGCTCCTAACATGGCAGGCACCTCTCTCGGAAGCCTCCGGAATCTGCCTGGTTCTGTTTATTATTAACTCTGCAGTTGCAGTACACAATATGTCCACATCCACAGTGTGGCACTACAAACATTACAAGCTTACAGACATTACACTTCTCCCTCCTTAATGAAGTTGTTATCAAAACAAACATCATACATAACTTTCATGTTTATACATAACGCAGGATATCAACTTTTTTTTCCCATATTTACAAATTTAACTTTACCACTTGTTTTCTGTTTCAAAGAGGATACCTTCGCTCTCGAACAGAACCTTCCAAACATGGTGTCAAATCTAAACTCATTCGAGGCTCATCCTGAGGAACGTTTTCCTCCACGGAATTTCCTTGATTTTCATTTGAACTCACTCTAACTTCAGGCTCTTTGTTTTCCTGACTCGGACTCAGACTTTCATTCTGATTCTCTCCTGGATTTGTTTCCAGTACATTGGATTTAGGATTTGCTACTGGTGTATCAAAACTATCTGATGAGTCAGAAATAATTGAATCATTGCCATCTTCAACTCCTTCCATGTCTGTAGGTAAAATATGATCAATATGAACAAACCTAACCTGGCCATTATCAAACATCTTTACCAAATATGTGCAAGGACCACATATCTTCACCACTCTTCCTGGTAGCCACTTTAACCATTTATGGTGATGGTTCTTCACTCTCACCTTCTGGTTTAATTTCACACTTCTCTCTTTACCTCTATCATGATTCTCTTTCTGTCTTAATTGTGTCTCTTCTACGGACTGTGCCAAATTTGGCTTTAACAATGAGAATCTGGTTCGTGGCTGTCATTTGAGAAACAACTCTGCTCGTGTTCTACCAGTAGTTGTGTGAGGAGTATTTCAATATGTAATCAAAAAATTAGCCAATTTATGACCCAACGACAACTGTTGTTTCCTTAGATTTGGATCTAACATTTGTTTTATGAGGGCACGTTTTACAATTTGTACAGTGCGCTTTGCTGCACCATTCGAAGCAGGATGGTATGGTGGAACCTTGGTATGTTTCACACCATTTTTGCTCGTGAATTGTGCAAATTCTTCTAAACGAAATTGTGGTCCATTATCCGAAACAATTTCTTCAGGGAGGCCAAATGAAGAAAATAATTTTCGCAAAATGTCCAATATTTTACTTGTTACTTTCCACATTGGAAACACCTCAACCCACTTCGAATGGCTATCAATCACAATGAACAAGTGTTGTCCTTCTAACTCAGCAAAATCAATATGTAGCCTTTGCCACACCCTGGGAGGCCACCTATTTGCAATATACTCATACACCTTTGACATCACTGGGTCATGTTTGGTTGCTCTACCAATCTCTTCAGCTGTGACTGGCCAGTTTATCAATGTATGAAAAATAAAACACTTCTTCCCTGATGGGGAAGGCAATCTAGACATTGCATCAGCATTATTGTGATCAGCTGATCAGCATTCAATATCATATGTATATGCTGACAAAATCAAAGCCCATCTCTGGATTCGGGCTGCAGCTAATGTTGGAACTGGGGACTTTGGATGGAGGATTGCTGTTAGGGGCTTATGGTCCGTAACAATGGTAAACTTACGACCATACAAGTATTTGTGAAACTTCTTGACCCAAAAACTAATGCCAAAGCTTCCTTTTCAATTTACGCATAATTACTCTCACTGGCACTGAGGGTGCATGAAGCAAAAGCAATTGGTCTCTCCTCCCCACTACGTGATACATGAGAGATTACTGCCCCAACTCCATATGGAGAAGCATCACATGCTAGCTTAATCTCCTTAGATATGTCATGGTGAACTAACATGGTGCTCTCTACCAATTTGTTTTTACACTCCTTGAATGCTGTATCGCATTCTTTTGCCCACTTCCAATGGACCTGTTTTTTCGAAAGTTCATTCAGTGGATGTAATACTGTAGCCAAATGTGGTAGGAACTTCCCATAATAGTTCAAAAGACCCCAAGAATGAAGGAAGTTCAGTGACATTCCTGGGAGTGGGTGCATTTCTAATTTTTCCAATTTTTCCATGGTTGGATGTAAACCATCTTTGTCTACTCTGTACCCTAAGTACTCCACTGAGTTTTTAAATAACTCACACTTACGAGCAGACATTCGTACTCTGTGCTTCTCTAGCCGTTTGAGGACTTCATTCAATATGTTATTATGAATTTGCTGAAATTAGTATGTCATCCAAATAACATACTACCCCTTCAATACCTTGCAAAATCTGGTTCATCACCCCTTGGAATATGGCAGGGGCGGAAGACATTCCAAACGGTAGCCTATTAAATTGATATAGGCCTAGATGAGTATTTATAGTCAAACATGACTTGGACGACTCATCTAGTTCAAGCTGTACATAGGCATTTGTAAGATCCAATTTTGAGAAGATCTGACCACCTGTCAGTGTTGTGAACAAATCTTCTATATTCGGCAATCTTACCTTACCATCGGACTTCGGTACAACAACAATGGGTGTAGCCCAATTACATCGATCTATCTTACAAATAATGTTCTCAGTCTCTAGTCTTTTGAGTTCTTGTTCAACTTTCTCCTTGAGTGCAGATGGTACTGAACATGGCTTGTAGTAAACCAATCTAGCGTCCTTCTGTACCTGACACTCGCCTTGAAGCCTTGGATCGGACTGCCCGCTTCGCAGAACACCTTCGGAAACTTCTTGATAACCTCATCCGTTGATAAAAATCTCGCTTCCACACACAAACTCTTACTCCAATCTAGCTTCAGTGAGCTCAACCAATTTCTTCCTAGTAAAGCAAACTTGTCTCCTTTCACTACTATTAGAGGCAAGTTCTGAAATTGATCTTTATAGTTCACCGGTACGGTGATACGACCTACCACAGGAATTTTCTCTCCCGAGTAGCCTCGCAGCTCTATCTTTGGATTTCTGCAGTTGAAAATCATGCAATTTGTCGCGATATAGTGACTCTGGTACTACACTCACGGATGCACCCATGTCAATTTCCATTGGTATCTTGAATCCCGCAATATCTATGTGGATTTTGATGTATTTCCAAATCGCTGTCCGTTAATCTCGTGCTCCTGATGGCATGTAACTCTAACATCTCCTCGTCCTCCTGTTGTTGTTTCGTGCTAGTAGTCTCTTGGGATTTCTACTCATAGCTTTGAACGCTGTCCTCAAAGCTTTAAAAGCTGGTTTACCCTTCAGTCGGCATGCCTTCGCAAGATGCCCAGTCTTTCTGCAGAAGAAACACTCTGCCTTCACGTATGGACAACTTTGAGCAATGTGTTGTCCCAGGCACCTATAGCACGACTTAGACGCTCTGTTAGAATTTCCAGTTTCTGAGACCTTGGGGCCCCCACCGTCTTTTACTTTGAACCTGCAGGTGATTTACCTCGGTTGACTGACGACCGTAATCATTATTTAATTTTTGGGAATATTGTTCGGCCATGCCCATCGACCTCGCTGTCTGACAAGCAATCTCAAAAGTCAAGTCATTTGTCGTCAATAACTTCCTGCTGATCGCATCATTTTTCACCCCACAAACAAAACAATCCCGTAATGCTCGATTTTGAAAGTTTCCAAAATTACAGTGCATCGATAGCTTTTTTAATGTTACGATGTAATCACTGATACTTTCATCAGCCTTTTGATTCCGAATCCTAAAACGATAGCTTTCAGCAATTTCTAACGGTTTGGGGTTATAGTGCTGCTCCAGCTTCGTTAAAATCTCTTTAAGCGTTGTGTCCTTTGGCTCGTCAGGCACAAGCAGATTTACAAGGGTTTCGTACAATGTCGGACCCGCCTCTGATCCGAAGATCGCTTTCTTAATTTCCAACACAGCACGGTTCTGCACTGCATTGTCTGGAACTTCGATTATGTTATTTGCAGTGAAATACATTTCGAGCCAATCCACATATGCTTTAAAATGTTCCGGCCGTGAATATATTCCCCCAAATGTCTGATTGCACCTGCCATTTTAATCTCTAGCTGTTCTGTAGCTTTTTTGTAGCTTTTTTTCCCAAAGACAGAAGCTTCCAAAGTCTCTGTCGGCTGGCTGAATCCTTCACCAACAAAATTTAAGCCTTAAATCATCCAAAAAATCCCATCTCATCACCAAATGTGATATCTTCACAGAGCACAGCACACTGTGGCCCCAAGTTTCCACATGATTTGCTCCTGATTTTTAGGAGCAACTGGTGTAGAACGGAGTATCTTAGAAATTGGAATTCTCCACATTTAGTTTTCTGCAGTTCTAGTCAGGTAGAACAGTTTCACTTTGGAACTGAATTTTTTTTCAAAAGGGGGCGTGTCCGGCCACTGACGCCTGATTTGAAAGTTTCCACAGTGAAAACGTACTCCAAACTAACTTAGAATGGAGTAAGTGAAGATTTTTGTACGCTTGAAAAAACCTTGTCTACACTTTAAAAAATCAGGTGCAGGTTACAAATTAGGCGTCGGGAACGAGGTGGGGGGGGGGGGGGAAGGGAAGTCATTAAATTCTACAATCAATCCTTAGTTATACTTATACAAATATTATACAAATAAATCCAACCTGAATAAAAATTTATAAGCAAAGAAAAGATTAAATAAACCATCTTCCTACCTGTGTGAAAGTGCTTCAGGCAGACCTTTCAGGCAGCGGTGTGGCGTCAGTCTCGGGGCAGGCAGCAAGCAGCCTTGGTGCTGAGCTTCAGTGCTTGAGGCAGCGGTGTGGCGTCGGTCTCGGGGGCAGGGGCAGGCAGCAAGCAGCCTTGGTGCTTGAGGCAGGCCTTCATTCCCCGCGAAGATGCAGCACCCGGACGGACTTGAGGCCATTCGGCCATGGGATTGCAGCGGCGTCAGTGGCTGGTCGGGAGCAGCAGCAGCAGCCTTCGAGCTGTGAGAGGGACTGAGGCCATTTGGACAGGGAGAGGCCGCCACATCGACATCTTTATATTTAAATTTGCAGAATGGGTGCACCACATATTATGCAATGGTTTGCTTCCTCATGCAAGAAATTCTTTGTTCTTGGTGGAAGTTGATCCATTGCAAAGTTGAATTGGCACTTTTATTTATTCAAACACACAGTCCTTAATTTGCAGGCACCGGTTCTGCAAGTTTAGCAGTGAAAAGCTGAACTCACTGATTTCAGCAGGTGATTTATTCAGCAGTGCTGCTAAAAGCACTCCCTCACACACAGAAATATCAAGAAAATTAAAATGCAAGCCTTTGCAGGGGTCCAAGAAACAAATCTTCACTTTTTCTGCAGCACTTTTAAAAATGCCGAGTGCCAATGTTTACTTCAGACTGCGCGTGCTCGAACGCTCCAACGCGCACGCGCAGGGTTGCCGGCACCAAAAAGCCTCATTTAAATTGTACCCGCCCCCTCCTACTTACAAAATCGGCGCGAGTGGTAGGCTCCGCCCCCTGTGCGCCGCTCCAAACAGATATCGAGCTCCAAGGAGCTCGAGAATACCGCGTTTTTTTCAGGCGCCGTTTTCGTCGCGAAAAACAGGCGCCCAGCTCTGAGGGGTGCCTTTTTCGCCGCGTGTGGAAACTTGGGGCCTGTAACTCCACACTGTGGATGTGGACGTATTGTGTACTGCAACTGCAGAGTTAATAATAAACAGAACAGGCAGATTCCGGAGGCTTCTGAGAAAGCTGCCTGCCATGTTAGGAGCTGTGTGTGCTATGCTCTGTGAAGACACCACACCCTCCTGCACCAGCTCGTGCTGTAACTTGTAGTATGCCTCCACGCTGCTCCCTGGGCTGCACGCCGCTCCTTTTATGGCCCCAACCTACCGCTGGTGGTTTTTCGCAGGTCGGAGCCTCCACAGCTTGTGATAGGGTGGAAGGTAGGTGAATGACAAAAGGGATGATGGTGCAAGGCAAAAGAAGATGGTAATGAGACAAGTAAAGAAACAAAATATGGGTCTAAAAAAGGTGTAAATTGGAATAGCAGAATCATCAACAGCTGTTGAAAAAAAATGGCAGCAGAGTTTATGATTTTAAATTGTTGAACTCGATGTTGAGTCCGGAAGGTTGCAAAGTGCCCAATTGAAAGATGAGATGCTGTTCCTTGAGCTTATGTTGAGCTTCGTTGCAACAGTATAGAAGGCCAAGGCTAGAGAGGACAGAGTGGGCGTAGAGCAGAGATTTAAAATGACAGGCGACCGAAAGCTTGGGGTCCACTTACAGACTGAACGGAGATGTTCCGCAAAGCAGTCATCCAACCTGCATTTGGTCTGCCCAATGTAGAGCAGGCTGCATCATGAGTAGCGAATACAGTATACTAGATTGCAAGAAGTACAAATAAATCGCTGTTTCACCTGGAAGGAGTGTTTGGGGCCCTGGATAGTAGGAAGGGAGGAGGTAAAAGGGCAGGGGCCCGAATTTGATGGACTCATCGTCCATTGCTGCCGACATTCCTCTTTGGATTCAACCCAGCACCACTTTCCATTTGGGCTGGAGCGGGCGGGAGGGGAGAGCCACTGGGAACCGCTCGCTGCCGAGATGCTAGATTCATGCTGGCAGGAGTTGACGACAGAATGGGGGTAGACTGCTGGTCTGTCCCCGACGGTCGGGATAAAGATCCTGAAAAAAAGGTTAGTAAACTTTAAAAAAAAAATTCACAGCGACTTACCTCGATGATGTCCCCTGAAGGTCTTCCGATGGATTTTTTTCTATTGATTTTAACTTTCAGGTCTTCGACCCTTCGTAGGCCCAACTCCACCTTTGCCACCGAGAATGAGAGCACCCGCCGGCTCCTGCCCAGATTGGCGGCATACGCCACAGATTTTCCGCCCGTTGACCTTCGAGGGACCTGGATGATGAAAACCCTGCCCAAAGAACCGTCAGGGACCTCGACGGCCATCGCCTGTCCTTTGGATGGCACTTGGGTGGGCGGGAGCCTTCATCAAATTTGGGACCCAGGTGTTGCAACTCCTGTTCTTGCATTAGAAGGTGTCATGGGAAGGAGTGTGGGTGTTGGAGGTGATGGAGGAGTGGACCAGGTGCCGTGGAGGGAATGGTTCCTTCGGAATGCTGAAAGGGGAGAGGAGGAGATGATGTGTTTGGTGGTGGGATCACTCTTGTACTGATAGTTGTTTGATTTGGGCCGTGGATGACCAACACTTCCCCATTTTTATGAAAAAATGGGCCTAGATTGTGCAGCTAGAAGAAATCCAGATTCAGTCGTGTAAATGTGAGAAGCTGTCTTCTGCAACCAGAGCTATGCAAGTATCAATGTGAAAGTACTTCAAGAGAACTATCTGACATCCTGATTGGAAACTGAAAATCCACCAGTGTTTTAATGTGTGGAACTGAACCAGACATACCAGGAAGGTCCAGTTTTGATCCAAGACCTGAGTAGAATTAGCTGATCTTAGTCTAGGCGGCTGTGAGGTCAGTGCAATTGGCCTCCTGACCCCTGGGTTAGTATGGGTAAAAATCAGCCAGGGTTCCCACTCCTGATCATCATTATCATCATAGGCAGTCCCTCGGAATCGAGGAAGACTTGCTTCCACTCTTAACATGAGTCCTTAGGTGGCTGAACAGTCCAATACGAGAACCACAGTCTCTGTCACAGGTGGGACAGATAGTCATTGAGGGAAAGGATGGGTGGGACTGGTTTGCTGCACGCTCTTTCCGCAGCCAGCGCTTGATTTCTGCACGCTCTCGGCAATGAGACGCGAGGCGCGAGGCGCCCTCCCGGATGCACTTCCTGCACTTAGGGTGGTCTTTGGCCAGGGACTCCCAGGTGTCAGTGGGGATGTTGCACATTATCAGGGAGGCTTTGAGGGTGTCCTTGTAACGTTTCCGCTGCCCACCTTTGGCATGTTTGCCGTGAAGGAGTTCCAAGTAGAGCGCTTGCTTTGGGAGTCTCGTGTCTGGCATGCGAACTATGTGGCCTGCCCAGCAGAGCTGATCAAGTGTGGTCAGTGCTTCAATGCTGGGGATGTTGGCCTGGTCGAGGACGCTAACGTTGGTGCTTCTGTCCTTCCAGGGGATTTGTAGGATCTTGCGGAGACATTGTTGGTGGTATTTCTCCAGCGACTTGAGGTGTCTACTGTACATGGTCCAAGTCTCTGAGCCATACAGGAGGGCGGGTATTACTACAGCCCTGTAGACCATGAGCTTGATAGCCATCAGGAAACTGCAGCTGGAAAGTGTATGTGTGGGTGAGGTCACGGTCATGCTGGTTTCTGACACCCCCATTGCCAAACACCCTGCCAACGCTCACTGTTTTGGCTCTCGCAAATGAGGAATGGGCATCTGAGTGACTGCCAGCACCTTTGCACTGTCACAAGCAAGAATCGGTGCCTTCGGGAGAGGAAAGCTGAAAATGGGAGCGAGAGAGAAATAGAAGATCAGTTCCACCCTGCCTCATCTACTTTTACGACCCCAGCCTCCTTTGCGCCCCCCCCCCCTACTGTCTGTTCTACCTTTACTGACAAAGCCTTGGTCTCACACTCTGGAGCTCTCTTCCTAAACCCCTGCCTTTTTCTACCTCTCTCCGCCGCTCCTGAAAATTAACCATGATTTCAGTCACCTCCTTAACTTCCCGTCAAAGGTCCGTCGATCTCTTTCCTTCGTGAAGCACTTTGAGACATTTTATTAAGTGTCAGCTTGGTTATGTGGTTGCACACTTGCCTCTGAGTCAACTGTTGTGGGATCAAGATCCTCTCCCAGATCTCGGCACTGAGGGAGTGCTGCACTGTCGGAGCTACTGTCTTTCACATGGGATGTTAAATCGCGACCCCGTCTGCCTAATCACATGGCATTAATGGAAGAAGAGCAGCGGAATTCTCCCCGGTAACCTGGCCAACATTTATCCTTCAACCAACATCACCAAAGCAGATTAACTATAATTTATCTCATTTATTGTTTATGGGACCTTGCTCTGTGCGAATTGGCTCCTGAGTTTGCCTACAGCAGTGACTACTTCTGTGAAATGCTTTGTGATGTCCTGAGGTTGTGAAAGTTATTTTCTTTCCAAGGTTGTTATGCAAATAAAAGTTGTTGTTGGAATTGGGAAATAAAATGCTATCAAAATCAGTGTCTGCACTTAATAGAAATCAGCCGCCTATTTTATTTTTTTAAGCGATTAGAGATCTTTTGATGAGAGATCTCTTCCTAAGTAGTTCGAGCACTTCCACAAGTAGTAAGACTAATGGAATTGGCCTTATCTTAAAACAGAAATATTTACAGCTGTGCCCAGTCAGACACACAGACTCCTGCAGTCAGCCCAAGATTCATTATTGCTATTCGTGCAGTTAATATTTCAGTTCCTGGTGCCTGGAATTTAACAGGATTTTGATGTGTCTAGAGAAATGGGGGTGGGGTCGAGGAGGTGGCGGGTTGGTGGCAAATGTCCTTTTAAAAGTAGATGCTTTCTATCACCAGAACATCTGTGGAATCTGAAATGAGAAAACACATATCTCAAATTTACAGTGAATGTTCTTGAATCATGACTTCTACTACTTGATTTAAATGTCAGTCTTTCAGTCAAACAACCATATCGTCCATCGGGACTGCTGAAAATAATGGAATTTGAGGAAGTCCTGATTGGGGTTGGGATGGATGAATTTTTCAAACAGTGTTGCTACTTCTAAAAAAAAGTCATGCTGCTGTAATCCAGTGGGACTGACAAACTGCAAATAGTGAGCAAATATTGAGAAAGATCTGAACAGAGTTTGCCAAGTGTTTATATTGTTTACCAACCACCTCGTCAATAATATATTGAACTAGCACATGCATCATACACTGTACAATGTAGATCATCATCATCATAGGCAATCCCTCAGAATCGAGGAAGACTTGATTCCACTCTTAAAATGAGTCCTTAGGTGGCTGAACAGTCCAATGTGGGAATTACCGTCTCTGTCACAGATAGTCGTTGAGGGTAAGGGTGGGTGAGACTGGTTTGCCACACGCTCTTCCTCCACTTAGGGCGGTCTTTGACCAGGGACTCCCAGGTGTCAGTGGGGATGTTGCACTTTATCAGGGAAACTTTGAGGGTGTCCTCCAATGTCTCACAATGTAGAAACATGGCAGTGTATGATGCACTGGCACACCAACCTCGAAAATTACCAACAGCTGACCAACAACTTCAAAATAAGCTGACAAATCAGAACTTTTATTTATATAGCGCCTTTAACGTAGTAAAACGTCCCAAGGCACTTCACAACAGTGTTACAGACAAACGGATAAATTTGACACTGAACCACAAAAAAAGAAATTAAGGCAGATGACCAAAAGCTTGTTTAAAGAAGTAGGTTTTAAGGAGCGTCTTAAAGAAGGAAGGAGAGGTGGGGAGCTTTAGGGAGGGAGTTCCAAATCACCAACCAGCTCGGATTATAGGCCTACACCACATGCAATCAGTTGTTTAATACAATTTTTTTAACACTATGTTCCCATTTTCTGTGTTGTTTACTATCCTTAATTCAAATTAATGGATAATTTTTTTAGTGCTAAAAGCAACTTTGAATTATCGGTAGATTGTAGGTGCACTGAAAGTACAGTGGAACATGGGCTTGGTATAATTTGTGCACTGAGCGATTGTTGGGAAGTTGCAGGCCATTGTGGTTATATATTGACAGTCTCTGCTGTGAAATCTGGCCTGTGTGGAGTAGTCTGAGGCTTTACTATAAACTCATCAGAAACTATAATCTTCCTGGGCTGTTTCTATACCTTTAATAAGGTCCCTGTACTGTATTGACTCTTGGGCAAAACCCACTCCTCTGAACGTTTGCACAACAGTCTGTCTTCCCAGAAGAAAAATCTGAACTCTGCTAATAAACATCTTTATTATTTGCTCATTCGAATAACTGCATAGCAACAGATGGTTTGATAAAATCCTTTATGACGAATATTATACATTTGAATTATGCATGCATATTACATTATTATGAGGTCATTACTCCAAGACTTTATTCCCTCTACTCCCCAGATTAGTCCCCAAATGTTCTCCCTCAACTCTCTGGGGTTGTGCCTCTGTTTCCAGGTCTCTGTACTTGAGCAAATGGGATCAATGGGCTGAATCTTGCCTCCCAAAATCAGGTAGGTTGGGGTCGGACAGAGATTAAAATTCAAATATCAGAACCAGGATCCCAACCCGTCTCAAACTCGTCCATGTCCGGTTTTAAAGGAGGCGATGCGCGGGGCGGGTGACCAATCCACTCCTAGGAGGTGGGTTGGTCATTTAAATATTATAATGAGGCTAGGTGTCTTCATTTTAACAGTAATTCCATTTTTACTCATGCCGGCTGTGTTTCCCAGGCCTCAGGAAACACAGCAGGTGAAAGGAGGCGAGAAGGGCTGAATCCATGAGGGAAGTGCATTTACAGCACTGCCTGTGGGCCAGGAGGAGCAGGAGTGTTTCCTCCAGCACAACAAGCTACCGCCACCCCTCTAATCAGCCTGCTCACCCCCTCCCCCTGCAATCAGACCCTCCTGACCACTATCTGCTTCCCCTCCCACAATTTTCTGCTCCATCCCCACCATCGGACATAAAATAGGTGCAGGAGTAGGCCATTCGGCCCTTCAAGCCTGCACCACCATTCAATAAGATCATTGCTGATCATTCCCTCAGTACCCCTTTCCTGCTTTCTTTCCATACCTCTTGATCCCTTTAGCCGTAAGGGCCATATCTAACTCCCTCTTGAATATATCCAATGAATTGACATCAACAACTCTCTGCGGTAGGGAATTCCACAGGTTAACAACTCTCTGAGTTAAGAAGTTTCTCCTCATCTCAGTCCTAAATGGCCTACCCCTTATCCTAAGACTGTGTCCCCTGGTTCTGGACTTCCCCATCATCGGGAACATTCTTCCCGCACCTAACCCGTCAGAATCTTATAAGTTTCTATGAGATCCCCTCTCATCTTTCTAAACTCCAGTGTATAAAGGCCCAGTCGATCCAGTCTCTCCTCATATGTCAGTCCCGCCATCCCGGGAATCAGTCTGGTGAACCTTCGCTACACTCCCTCAATAGCAAGAAAGTCCTTCCTCAGATTAGGAGACCAAAATTGAACACAATATTCCAGGTGTGGCCTTACCAAGGTCCTGTACAACTCAGTAAGATCTCCCTGCTCCTATACTCAAATCCCTTAGCTATGAAGGCCAACATACCATTTGCCTTCTTCACCATCTGCTGTACCTGCATGCCAACTTTCAATGACTGATGTACCATGACACCCAGGTCTCGTTGCACCTCCCCTTTCCTAATTTGCCGCCATTCAGAGAATATTCTGCCTTCGTGTTTTTGCCCCCAAAGTGGATAACCTCACATTTATCAACATTATACTGCATCTTCTCTCTTCCCCCCCCACTTCTCTCCCCCCGCCCCCACCTCCACTCACCATCGTACATCCACCCCCTCCCCCAACCACCATAGAACCCCCGACCTCAATCAGAGCCCCCCCACCCCCCCTTCCCCGACCACCTTCGAACACCCCTCCCCCGACCAAAACTCCCAAAATCAGGTGGGTTGGGGTCGGACAAAGATTAAAATTTAAAAAATCTGAAATAGGAACCCAACCTGCCTCGAACTCACCCATGTCCGGTTTTAACGGAGGCAGGGCAAGGGGTGGGCAACCAATCCACTCCTAGGAGGTGGGTTGGTAATTTAAATATTACATCCCTTCATTTTAACATTTTTACTCATGCCGGGTGTGTTACCCAGGCCTCAGGAAACCCATCAGGTGAAAGGAGGTGCCAAGGGCTGAATCGGCAGCCCCTGTGATCTGTCTGCTCACCACTCCCGCCCCCACCCCACCAGCCACCCTCTGCGTCCCCTCCCGCAATCTTTCTGCTCCCTCCCCACCATCGAACTCCTCCCACTGCACTCCCCCAACTGCCATCTTCCCCACCCCCACTACTATTGGACACCCCCCCCCCCCCCCCCCACCAGACCACCATTGGTCACCCTCCTTCAGCAATTGCACCCCCCGCCCACGACGGACCCCCCCCCATCCCTCCACATAATCATGACTCCCTGTACTGGAGCCCCCCTGGCGATGGAACCCCCCCCCCCCCAACAAGGAGGAGCAGGAGTGTCCAACCCCCCCGCCACCACCACATTATCTGTCTGCTCACCCCTGTATGAAGTCAGGGATTGGAAGAAATAATAATCTGAAAAGGGTGCCCCAGCTCAGCAGTTCCTCTCAGTTGATGACATAGAAATATTCCAGTCATGTTAGAAAAAGAGTTGTATGGAGAGCTGAGTTGCAAGGTCAAAACACAAAAACAGGCCTTTATGCTGATAAGGGATTTTAGCAAGGAGCCTTAAAGATACACAAGTTGTTTCTTGAAAGGTCAACAAAACATTCAGACAGAGATAAGGAAGAAAATGACCTCAGATACCCTCTCCCCTGTAATTGGACAATTGAACAGGTATAAAAAAAATGATTGACGCAAGGTATCGAAATAAGGTATATAATCGGGCAACCGAGAGAGAGAAACAGGCAGATGGAGGAGTTTCCTCAAGGTGGACCTCATAGAAACATAGAAAATAGGTTCAGGAGCAGGCCATTCAGCCCTTCGAGATTGTACCACCATTCAATATGATCATGGTTGATCATGAACTTCAGTACTCCACTTCTCCTTCTCTCCATACCCCCTGATCCCTTTAGCTGTAAGGGCCACATCTAACTCCCTTTTGAATATATCCAACGAACTGGACTCAACAACTTTCTGTGGTTAGAGAATTCCACAGGTTCACAATTCTTTGGGTGAAAAGGTTTCTCCTCATCTCAGTCCTAGATGGCTTACCTCTGAGCCTTAGACTGTGACCCCTAGTTCTGGACTTCCCCAACATCGGGAACATTCTTCCTGCATCTAACCTATCCAATCCCATCAGAATTTTATATGCTTCTATGAGATCCCCTCTCGTTCTTCGAAATTCCAGTGTGTATAAGCCTAGTCGATCCAATCTTTCTTCATATGTCAGTCCTGCCAACCTGGGAATCAGTCTGGTGAACCTTCGCTGCACTCCCTCAATAGCAAGAATGTCCTTCCTCAGATTAAGAGACCAAAACTGCACACAATACTCAAGGTGTGGTCGTACCAAGGCCCTGTAGAACTGCAGCAAGACCTCCCTGCTCCTATACTCAAATCCTCTTGCTATGAAGGCTAGCATGCCATTTGCTTTCTTTACTGCCTGCATGCCTACTTTCAATGACTGATGTACCATGACACCCAGGTCTCGTTGCATCTCCCCTTTTACTAATCTGTCACCATTCAGATAATCTGCCTTCCTGTTTTTTGCCACCAAAGTGGATAACCTCACACGTATCCACATTATACTGTATCTGCCATGCATTTTCCCACTCACCTAACCTGTCCAAGTCACCCTGCAGCCTCTTAGCATCCTCCTCACAGCTCACACTGCCACCCAGCTTAGTGTCATCTGCAAACTTGGAGATATTACATTCAATTCCTTCGTCTAAATCATTAATATATATTGTAAATAGCTGGGGTCCCAGCACTGAACTTTGCGGTACCCCTTTAGCCACTGCCTGCCATTCTGAAAAGGATCCGTTTATTCCCACTCTTTGCTTCCTGTCTGCCAACCAGTTCTCTATCCACGTCAATACATTACCCCCAATTCCATGAGTCTTAATTTTGCACACTAATCTCTTGTGTGGGACCTTGTCAAAAGCCTTTTGAAAGTCCAAATACACCACATCCACTAATTCTCCCTTATCCACTCTATTAGTTACATCCTCAAAAAATTCTAGAAGATTTATCAAGCATGATTTCCCTTTCATAAATCCATGCTGACTTGGACCGATCCTGTCGCTGCTTTCCAAATGCGCTGCTATTACATCTTTAATAATTGATTCCAACATTTTCCCCACTACCGATGTCAGGCTAACTGGTCTATAATTCCCTGTTTTCTCTCCCTCCTTTTTTAAAAAGTGGGGTTACATTAGCTACCCTCCAATCCATAGGAACTGATCCAGAGTCCATGGAATATTGGAAAATGATCACCAATGCATCTACTATTTCTAGGGCCACTTCCTTAAGTACTCTGGGATGCAGACTATCAGACCCTGGGGATTTATCGGCCGTCAATCCTATCAATTTCCCTAACACCATGTCCTGACTAATAAGGATTTCCCTCAGTCCCCTCAGTTCCTCCTTCTCGCTAGACCCTTGGTCCCCTAGTATTTTCGGGAGGTTATTCATGTCTTCCTTAGTGAAGACAGAGCCAAGGTATTTGTTCAATTGTTGTGCCATTTCCTTGTTCCCCATTATGAATTCATCTGATTCTGACTGCAAGGGACCTGCATTCAAGAGGGAGTTAGATATGGCCCTTACGGCTAAGGGGATCAAGGGGTATGGAGAGAAAGCAGGAAAGGGGTACTAAGGGAATGATCAGCCATGATCTTATTGAATGGCGGTGCAGGCTCGAAGGGCCGAATGGCCTACTCCTGCACCTATTTTCTACGTTTCTATGTTTCTATGCATTAGTCTTCACTAATCTTTTTCTCTTCACATATCTATAGAAGCTTTTGCAGTCAGTTTTTATGTTCCCTGCAAACTTACTCTCATGCTCTATTTTCCCCCTCCTAATTAAACCCTTCGTCCTCCTCTGCTGTATTCTAAATTTCTCCCAGTCCTCAGGTTTGCTGCTTTTTCTAGCCAACTTATATGCTTCTTCCTTGGATTTAACACTTTCCCTAATTTCCCTTGTTAGCCACGATTGAACCACCTTCCCCGTTTTATTTTTACGCCAGACAGGGATGTACAATTGTTGTAGTTCATCCATGTGATCTTTAAATGTTTGCCATTGCCTATCTACTGTCACCCCTTTAAGTATAATTCGCCAGTCTATCCTAGCCAATTCACATCTCATATCATCGAAGTTACCTTTCTTTAAGTTCAGGACCCTAGTCTCTGAATTAACTGTATCACTCTCCATCTTGCTGGCTTTGGCCCAACACCTTGTTCAAGCTCAAACCTCTGAGGTGGACTTCATGCTGGCTTCAGTCTAACACCTCCACCAGCTCGGGATCTGTTCCCAGACCACCGTTCTGCCTCCGTCTGTTCCGTTCCGGGCCCGTAGATCGTACTCATCTGTCTACTATATGTATCTTCATCACATGTTGAATCTGATTATGCTTAAAACTACCGCTACCTGATAAAATGCCTCACAACTTCTAAGAACCTTTGGGTAACCTGTGATCCAAATCTTACAGTGGTATCAGAAGTGGGATCACAGAGTTGGGAGTTGTCAGGTCTTGGTTCAAGGACTGGGGAGACTTGGTTGACTGCACGTGATCGTCGCCAAGACTGGGTAGAAGACTCTCTCGGTGAGACAGAGAGAGAGGGAGTGTTAAATAAGAAAAACGAGTTAAAAGAGCCAATAGACAAGCTGCAAAAAGAAAGCAACGGTTGGCAGGAAAGCATTTCTGTCTTTCATAACCAGATAGCTGAGCATAAAAGGGCCATGACAAAGCATATTGTACACAAAGAAAACTAGACCAAATACTGGATCAAAATATTGAACTACAGGCAGAAAATACCAGATTGGGTGAGAAGTTAGACAATGCAAGGGGGGCTCTAAGGGAATTAAACCGGTGCCAAACCTCATCTCCCCACCTACTCCCCCTATCCCCCTCCCCCGCAATCGGACCCCCCAGACCACCATCTGCTTCCCCTCCCGCTATCTTTCTGCTCCCTCCCCACCATCAGACCCTCACGACTACCTTCTCCTCACCCCCCGACCATCGGACTCTTCCCTCCCCTCACCCCCCCCCCCCAAACCACAACTATCATCGCCGCCCACCCCCAACCACCATCAGACATCCCCTTCCCTCGATCAGAACCCCCACCGACCAGCATCTGCTCACCCCTCCACCATCGCCCCCACCTTTCCACCATCTGCTCCTCCCCACCATTGGACCACCCTGACCATCATCTCCGAGCCCCCCCCCCCCAACCATCGGAACACGCCTCGACCATCATCTCTGACTCCCTTCCACCCCGGACCTCCCCCCCCCCCCCCGACTCCCATCGGACCGCCCACCCCCCCCCGACCCCCATCGGACCCTCCGCCCCCAACCACCATTGGATCCCCCTCCCACGCGATCAAGATCCCCCTCCCAACAATCTCACCCACCCCCCACTAGACCTACCTGCGACCTTGTGCTGATGGCTTACCCACCCAAACAGGACCTCCAGCCTGTCAATCAGGCTCCCTGTGGGCGGGAAACTCACAGAACAACACGTAAAAGCGCAGTTCAGTAAATCCTTTCTTCCAGATTTCCCGGCCTCAAAAGAGCCATGATCTTATTGAATGGTGGTGCAGACACCTATTTCTTATGTTCTTATTCCGTAATGTCATCAGGTGGGTATTAACATGTTTTATTGCACGGCATGTTATTGAGGTTTAGCACCCTCTGTATGTGCATTATAAAGAATTATTTTCTGTGCAATCGTATGGTTTTCTATCAGGAGACACAGAAGGTGTACCAGTCTCTACGGACCATTTCTGTTAATCAGCGTAAGCTGTTTATGGGTTTGGTCATTTCCTATTGTGACAGTCTGGTCCTTTGCTTTTGTTTGTTGTCTGGTGTTGTCTGGGGGCACCGCTGGGATGTTGTAACCTGAAGCTGCGCTGAAGGATGTTCCTGGGAGCTGCGAGTTTCTGGAGAACATGACTTTGCACCTTATAAAATGAGGATGGTGGCACTGAACTGACTTATGAAGCCCGAGTTCATTAGAGGGACTAGAAAGGCATCAACAGTGTTTTTTTACTCAGTTTTAAATGGTATCAAATTTACAAGCAATGGTCTTTTTTCTTGTAAAGTATTTATTTTACTGACTGACTGTGTTTTTTAATTGAGAAATCCAGTTGAAGTGGCAAGACCCATTGAGCAGGACACGGGCAAGGTTAAAGATAAGGGAAATCAGGAATGAGTGATTCAGTGACACGAAGCTTGGCTTCTGAAAGCCCAATGATTGTAGAAGGAAGGAGAGACTGAGGGAGGTATGGAGTCCTTCAGTTTTGAGTTAAACAGACAGTTCAATGAGTCTTGATTTCAATACAGTGGGGCTTCAAGGAGGAGGAAGAATATATAGAATAGCTTAGAACATAAGAATATAAGGAGTAGGAGTAGGCCATTCGGCCCTTTGAGCCTGCTCTGCCATTCAATAAGATCATGGCTGATCTTCTATCTCAACTCCACCTTCCAGCACTATTCACATATCTCTTGATTCCATTAATACCCAAAAATCTATCCCTCTCTGCCTTGAATATACTCAACGGCTGAGCATCCACAGCTCTCTGTGGGTAGAGAATTCCAAAGATTCACAACCCTTTGAGTGAAGAAATTTTTCCTCATTTCAGTCCTAAATGGCAGACCTCTTATTCTGAGACTGTGACCCTGTGTTCTAGATTCCCCAGCCAGGGGAAACATTTTCTCAGCCTTAACCTTGTCAAGCTCCTTAAGAATTTTATGTGTTTCAATGAGATCACCTGTCATTCTTCTAAACTCTAAGGAATATAGGCCTAGTCAACTCAATCTCTCCTCATAGGGCAATCCCTTCATCGCAGGAACCAGTCAGGTGAACCTTCGTTGCACTCCCTCTAAGGCAAGACTTAATTATTACACAGTTCAGGTGAACAGCCTAACTGTATACAGAGAGTGGCTTTTCGGTTTCTGTACCTTTCGAGCACTCTGAATTACTATTGAAAACCATGTTCCGTTATATTTTGGCTACATCAAAGGAAAATGTCATAGATAAGAGTGCATGACATTCTATTCACAAATACTTTGAAGATAGACTATTCATGTTTACTCCGAAATTAGTTCCCTTAAACATCACCTCATGAACTAACTCTTCACAAACCCTTTGAAGGAAAAGCTTTACCCACTGTTACCTTTCCACTCTATAGCTAATGGATTCTCTACCCATGTTTTATTACCTTTGCTCCTAAAGTTACATTTTATTCACTCATGCCTGACATCATTACTGTCATGTATTTCCTCACACAAGCACTTTTCACATCAGAAGACAAGCAATGCACTTCAAAGTCGTCCTGTTTATATTGGAAAGTTTATTGCTCCATGATACGAAGAAGCTGGAATGTTAAACTTTTAACTCTCATGATGTCCAACACCACCCCCTTACCGTGTGGGCATCACAGAAAGAAGCTGGACTGGTGCAAAGTCATCATCCACCGTAACTCTGGCTGGACCCACCGTAACTCCCGCCGGACCCACCGGAACCCCACCAGATCCATCGTAACTTCCGCCGGACCCACCGGAACCCCACCAGACCCACCGGAACCCCAGCGGATCCACCGTAACTCCCACCGGACCCACCGGAACCCCACGGAACTTCCACCGGATCCAATGGGCACCCACTAGATCCACGGGAACTCCCACCGGATCCAATGAACTCCCTCCGGATCCAATGAACTCCCTCTGGAACCCCCACCCGATCCATCAGAACTCCCACCCTAATAACAAAGATAAGAATGTGGAAACTTGACATGTTGCCAGTTTTGCAGGTAAATCTGGCATTTCTATGTGGCACTGAGACACTTGCCATTATGACACCATCATCACACTCTGCCTTCAGTTCCGTCTGAAGATCCGAGAAATGAATCTAGTCCGAGATAGAATAAACCAATGAAAAAGCACAGATTTTGTGCTCATTGAGGTATGGGAGTGAGTGCTGGGAAATGGAACACTTTCTATTTCAGGCATTCAGTGTCGGTATCAAGCACTTCCAGACCAGGTGTAGGATGTTTAGATGCAGTGTAAAGCTCTCTACTCTGCCCTACTCAATCTCTGAGGCATCCCATCTACTGTGTAAGTGTGGCTTTTTTCCATGCTGTGGCTATTCTGAGGCTGCAAATTTAGTGTTAAAAAGGAGCAGTTTTACACTGTGGGCTGATGCTCCCTAGAAGCTAGATTGAGACTGCCCAAACTCATTTCATATAGGACCCCTCCAGACAACAGACAGAGGAGACTTTAATCTCATATGTCAACCTGGCTTCGTGGTACCTCTCTGGCCAGGGGCTAGAGCACATAATCTAGTCTGGCACTTCCCTGCAGTACTGAGGGAGTGCTGCACTACCGGAGTTGCTGCATTAAATGGAGGCCCCATCTGCCTACTTAGGGGAATGTTAAAAAAAAAATCCATGGTACTATGTGAAGAAGAGCAGGGTTGTAAATTGGCTGCCTTTTCCTATAAAACAGTGATTACACGGAAAAGTAATTAATTGGTTCTGGAGCATTGTGGGATGTCCTGAGGACGTGAAAGTGGTAAAGAAAAGCAAGAGATTCTTCTTTCTCTTTCAGTCTGGGCTGGGTTTGAATCCTGGTCCAGAGGTGGAAGGACAGGGTCTATTCCACTGCAAACCTCTTTTACCCACTATGGTTTGAAAGATGAGTATTCATGGACGAATGATGGATTGATCTTACTTTCCATGAATGCTGGTTACAGAAAGTGATTTTCCCTGTTAGTAGGCACAGCTATTTTGAGAATTGCAGCGACTTGAAGATAAAGTTCTGTCACAACTCTGACACTGTAACCTGATAACCACTTTGAAAGTTTTCTCAAAAGGTGACATGACAGAACCAAGGTGAAGGGGGAAATTCTTTGGATCTGTGCAATAGCTGACAGCCACATTTCTGTCAATCTCAGAAAGTTCGAGAATTTCTGTAATTTTTCTTGCCCTTCTTAACAGTTTGACACTTCACCCACATCACACCCTTTTAGCTATTTTACTCCATCCAGTAGTGTTCTCTTTTTGCTCCTCGAGGTCAACATTGAAATATTATTTTCTTATTTCTATTCTTTGTTGTGAACAGACACCCCAAGACCAGGTACAGCACAGGTTGGATGTAATGTAGAATTCCTCTTTACTACCCCATGTACCTGGCTTGTTCCCCAATATCAACAAATCAGCATCTAGGAAAGTGACATTTCCATATCCCACAATTCTCCTGGTACCCAACTGAGCAAATGCCTCTGTGCATGTACAATAAAGATTACTAAGTGAACTATTCTTAACCAGAGTAGAATATGGGACACTACATTTGACTTTAGGAGTCCATGGCTATTAAGAGAAAATAACACCTAGAATTTCCACTCTTGGTTTGTATCCAATGATTGGAAATTGTACATTTGTAAAAATCTAGACTGTTTAGACATTTGGCCTAGGCAGCAGAGAGCACCTGATATCCTTGGAACCATACCCCAGCAAACAGTCAACACCTTCTGAAGAGCAGAAAATAAAATTGGCAAAGGAAAAGTCAATCTACCTAAAACTGAGTCGCAAATGTGGATTTCCGCCTTGTTTTAACTGTAATGAAAGAAGACAACAGCATTGTTTGAGCTTATATCCTGTTTGGTTCACTGATTTAAATTACTAATGGACGCTTTGCGATAATTAACGGTGTTTCCTGTAATCTGGTTGAGCTAATTGCTTCCATATTGTGAAATTCTTGTTAAAAATGTGTTTGTCTGGAAACTCATTAATGAGGTTAGGTTCTTAACAGATACACATGTAGTTTCCTGCAGAATGGTCTGTGGGAATCCCGTGAAACTTTATGCTCAGAGTATATCTTCCTTGTATATTGTAGGGGCGATCATTCATTGTAATATTTGAAGATAATAATGTTAACTTTGTCTCATGATCTGACAATTATGAGATGAAAAGAAAGTGTTTGCTTCAGTTCATGAGTTACGTCTGAGTTCTGGTATCGAGTAGGACAAGACACGCTGCCTCATTCCATATGTGCGGGCTGCATTATGCATAGGCTCTTTGTGTCCTCCTCACAGGATCGACGAGCGATTGCAGCGCAATGTGATCGGGGCCCAGAAGAGACATGGGTCCAGGGGCAGCACAGGCCAGTCCACACTGCGATGTGTGTGCATACTAAGTCCGTGCAGCAGAGCTGGTCTCCAGTCGTCTTGGTTAATCCTTGCCACTGGACCAAGACCTAGCTCTATCAAGCCCGTGTGTTGGCTGGTGTGCAACGGCCACCCCACATTAAAAAAATCCAGGCACAGGCATCTTCCACCCTTCAACATGCAGTTCGGGATCTGGAATATTAGGTCCTTCATTGAAATACTTGTGAACTCATTGATCACATCCCTTTTTGGTGTGGAAGCAAGTCATCCTTGATTAAGGGACCGCCTAAGAAGATGCACATCCTGTTGCAAATATCAATGTTATGCTCGTACTGGAAGTGGTATGAGAGCTCAAAAATAGGTGGAATTTGTCATTCAGAAACAGAGCTTTTTCCAACAAATATTAGAGACTCTTTTTGTATCTTTTAATACACCCTTCATAAGATTTTCTCCTCATATTCGTGTCTTACATTATACTTATATCATTCTGAACATTTGTGCTCTATGTTTATATTTAAGAAATAGGAGCAGGAGTAGGGCATTTGGCTGATCTGATCTTGACTCAGCTCCATGTCCCTGCCCCCTCTTCATAACCATTGACTCCCTTATCATTCAAAAATCTATCTATCTTCGCCTTAAATATATTCAATGACCCAGCCTCCACAGCTCTTTGGGACAGAGAATTCCAAAGATTCACGACCCTCTGAGAGATGAAATTCCTCTTCATTCCCATTGTAAATGGCCGACCCCTTATTCTGAAACTATGCCCCCTAGTTCCAGATTCCCCCACGATGGGAAACATCTGCTCTGCATCTACCCTGTCAAGCCCCCTCAGAATTGTAAATGTTTCAATAAGATCACCTCTCATTTTTCTAAACTCTAATGAGTATAGGCCCAACTTGCTCAACCTTTCTTCATAAGAGACCCCCTTCATCTCAGGTATCAACCACGTGAACCTTCTCTGAATTGCCTCTGATGCAAGTATATCCCTCCTTAAACAAAGAGACCAAAACTGTACGCAGTACCCCAGGTGTGGTCTCACCAATGCCCTGTACAGTTGTACCAGGGCTTCCCTACTTTTATATTCCATTCCCCTTGCAATAAAGGTTAACATTCCATTTGCCTTCCTAATTACTTGCTGTACCTGCATGCTAACTTTTTGTGTTTCATGTACAAGGACCCTCAGATCCCTCTGTACCTCACCATTTTGTAATAACTCTCCATTAAATAATAACTTGCTTTTTTATTTTTCCTACCAAAGTGTATAACCTCACATTTTCCCACATTATACTCCACCTGCCAAATTTTTGCCCACTCACTTAGTTTGTCTATATCCCTTTGCAGGATCATTGCGACCTCTTCACAACTTGCTTTCCCATCCATCTTTGTATCATCAGCAAATTTGGCTACATTACACTCGGTCCCTTCATCCAAGTCATTAATATAGATTATAAATAGTTGAGGACCCAGCACTGATCCCTGTGGCACCCCACTAGTTACAGTTTGCCAACCTAAAAATGACCCATTTATCCCGTCTCTCTATATTCTGTTAGTTAGCCAATCCTCTATCCATGTTAATATCTTACCCCCAACCCTGTGAGCTCTTATCCTGTGCAGTAACCTTTTATATGGCACCTTATCGAATGCCTTCTGGAAATCCAAATACACAACATCTACTGGTTTTCCCTTTATCCACCCTGCTCGTTACATCCTCTAAGAGCTCCAGCAAATTTGTCAAACATGATTTCCCTTTCATAAAACCACACTGACTCTGCTTGACTGTATTATGATTTTCTAAATGTCCATCTACTACTTTCTTAATAATGGACTCCAGCATTTTCTCAATGTCAGATGTTAGACTTACTGGTCTATAGTTTCCTGCTTTCTGTCTACCTCCTTTCTTAAATAGGGGCGTTACATTTGCGGCTTTCCAGTCCGCTGGGACCTCTCCAGAATCCAGGGAATTTTGGAAGGTTATAACCAATGCATCCACTATCTCTGCAGCTATTTGTTTTAAAACTCTAGGGTGCTGGCCATCAGATCCAGGGAACTTGTCCACCTTTAGTTCCATTAGTTTGCCTAGTACTTTTTCACTGGTGATAGTGATTGTTTTAAATTCCCCCTCCCCAAAAGCCCCTTGATTATCAAATTTTGGGATGCTTTTAGTGCCTTCTACCATGAAGACCGATGCAGAATATTTGTTCAAAGTCTCTGCCATTTCCCTGTTCCTCATTATTAATTCCCCAGCCTCATCCTCTAAGGGACCAACGTTTACCAGAGGACACAGTTCCAGAACCAGGGGACACAGCTCCAGAACCAGGGGACACAATTCCAGAACCAGGGGTCACAGTTCCAGAACCCGCGGACACAGTCTTAGGATAGGGGGTAGGCCATTTAGGACTGAGATGAGGAGAAACTTCTTCACTCAGAGAGTTGTTACCCTGTGGAATTCCCTGCCGCAGAGAATTGTTGATGACAGTTCATTGGATATATTCAAGAGGGAGTTAGATATGGCCCTTACGGCTAAAGGGATCAAAGAGTATGGAGAGAAAGCAGGAAAGGGGTACTGAGGTGAATGATCAGCCATGATCTTATTGAATGGTGGTGCAGGCTTGAACCTGTACCTGTATGCCAACTTTCAATGACAGATGAACCATGACACCCAGGTCTTGTTGCACATCCCCTTTTCCTAATCTGCCGCCATTCAGATAATCTTCTGTCTTCGCATTTTTGCCCCCAAAGTGGATAACCTCACATTTATCAATATTATACTGCATCTGCCATACATTTGTCCACTCACCTAACCTGTCCAAGTCACCCTGCAGCCTCTTAGCATCCTCCTCACAGCTCACACCGCCACCCAGTTTAGTGTCATCTGCAAACTTGGAGATATTACACTCAATTCTTTCATCTAAATCATTCATGTATATTGTAAAGAGCTGGGGTCCCAGCACTGAGCCCTGCGGCACTCCACTAGTCACTGCCTGCCATTCTGAAAAGGACCGTTTATCCCGACTCTCTGCTTCCTGTCTGCCAACCAGTTCTCTATCCACATCAGTACATTACCCCCAATATCATGTGCTTTGATTTTGCACACTAATCTCTTGTGTGGGACCTTGTCAAAAGCCTTTTGAAAGTCCAAATACGCCACATCCACTGGTTCTCCCTTGACCACCCTAATAGTTATATCCTCAAAAAATTCCAGAAGATTTGTCACCACTCCCTCTCCCCTCCCCTCCCCCCCCCTCCCCCCGCTGCCACCGCTAACCCCCCCCCCCCCGCTGAACCCGCTGCCACCGCACCCCCCTCCATTCCCCCTCCACCCGCTGCCACCGCTCCCTCCTCCCCTTCCCCCCGCTGCCACCGTTCCCTCCCCCCCCCACCCCGCTGATCCCGCCGCCACCGTCCGCCCCTCCCCCCCGCTGAACCTGCTGCCAGTGCTCCCCCTCCCTGACTGGACCTGCTGCAATCCCGGGCCGAATGGCTCTCCCGCTCCCAAACTTCAACTCCTGGGATTGCAGCGGGTCCAGTGGGGGAAGCAGTCCTATGGCCTGGGATTGCAGCGGGTCCAGTGGCGGGAGGAGCAGTCCTATGGCCCAGGATTGCAGCGGGTCCAGTGTGGGCAGGGGGGTGCGGGGGTGAGCAGTCCTATGGCCCAGGATTGCAGCGGGGGGAGCAGTTCTTTCGGGCCAGAAATCTTCTTCCCTTGCTCCAAAGAGACTTTCCTGTGAAAAAAAAGTATTTTACTTTGTATTCTTATTGACTCACTCCTGTCTTCTTGTGTGCCGCGCCGATTCCTTAACTTAACAGATGGGCATTTTTTGCGGTGCTTTTGGCCAGTGTACGCCTCACTGAAAAAAATTGTGGATGGCCAAAATCGATTAAAGGGCCAAAAACGGCACGGAAATCAGTTTTCAACCAGGCCTGCGCCAAAAGATCTTGTGTATAAAAAGCCAGTGCTGACAGTTGCGACCGGCGTACAAACTTTGAGCAATATTGCAAAATCAGCGGATGCCAAAAAAATGGTGCCCAATGGTGGCGAAAATAGAACCCTTGGTCCATTGGAATTCTCCATAATGTGATTAGAAATTTTACCATCTCTCGTGACTCACCATTGATTGTGAAACCAATCTAGTGTATGTGTTGAGATAAGGTTAAAGCATGGTACTTGGCAATTCTAACACCTCTGCAATATATTTCTGTCTCTCGCTCTCTTTCTCACACTGTAGCAGATGGAGAATATTTAGTGAATTCTAGTTTTTTGTTGGAGTTCAATGCTGAGAATATAATTGAGATTATATTAATGATAAACAGATGGACAAATGTGGACAGCATGCTCATGATGTTCCAATATGTATTGACAGTGGGTAAGATTTCTCACTGATAATAAATACTTGGGAAATCTAAGTTGGTAGCTACGAACAGATGCTTTCTAATTTTTAAAAATTAGATGAATGTTTTTGAGTAAGCTTTCTGTTCTGCCATTCACCCGCCCTAATTGTCTCCAATTCTGAAATCAGTGACTGATATTTTCCACAGATTGCCGGCACATGGCAGGAGGGCAAATTGGGACATTTGACACCCGCAGTCCACGATTTCTCGACCAATTTCCTGACGTGCACAGTGTACTGTATGGCGGAGGTTCTCCTGGGTCTGTCCCAGAATGCACGGGGGCACCCAAGTGCAGCAAGGATTGTATAATTGGGCAAATCGGAACACTCGCCTGTAAAGGAACCTGCCTGATTTTCCTCCATCAGTGGGTTACAGGCATGCACTCCAACCTGCCTAATTTTCCAATTTTCTCTCTACCCATGCGATCCAGCGCACCTGGATGCAGACTTGGGAAAATCTCCCCTTGGGAGAGCTGAAATAGAATATTCCAACCAATAGCTCCTGCTGGACTCTGGAGGCACTCTCCCAAGCACCCATTCTTCTGGGTGGTGAATGTCAATGGGTTACCCAATCCTGGGTAGGGACAACACAGTTGTAATGAATTCACCTGTGAGTATGCTCACAGGTTGCTAGAGCTGTTGAGTTGGGAGTGGCTTAGCCAGTCACATGATGTTCACAAATAAAACCCCAGCCAGTTGGGTTCAGGGGATCCACGATGAGGCAAGTGGTTGTGAGCCTGGTGGATGAACTGGTAACATGCACTGTGATTGTTAAACCTTTTGCTAATAAACCAACTAGTTCTTAATAGCAATGTGTTGCTATGAATTCGTAAGCAAAGAATCCATGAAGCAAATATATTACAACAGTCAAACACAATGCTAGTTATTCTCACCTGCTCACTTTGAAGTAGAGGTCCCTGGATAGTTTGACCTTTTTGCTTAGCCCTGGGACACCGTGGCCAATTGACATGCAAGCTTTTATTCCATTTTTTGATTTGGTTAGGACCAAGGAACATGGGTTTAAACTGATACAAGGCAAATCTAGGACTAATGTCAGGCAGTTCTTCCGCCCAAAAAGGGGTTGATTTTGGGTTTTGGACAACCGAACGGGGGACCACACCAGCCAGTCGCCTGGACTCAAAGCGAAGAAGCAGCAGTGATTTTAAGCTGTGGTCTCTTTAACATCAGGCTTGTGAGCTGCGGGGTGTCCTAATGCATTTTGCCAGATTGAGGCCTACTAATATCGAGTGGTCCCTGACAGCAGAAAAGTAAGTGCAATGGGGGTGGCATGCAGGGAGCGAGGGATGGCAATCACAAAGGGAGGTCCCGGGGTCACAGCAGCCCAGATTATTTAAGTCAGGCCAGAGGAGTGCTCCTGATCAGGGAGGGACAAGAGCAGGGAAGTTATGCTCGAAGTATATACATCACTAGTTGGGCCAAAGCTTGAGTACTGTGTGCAGTTCTGGTCACCACATTACAGGAAGGATGTGATTGCACTAGAAAGGGTGCAGAGGAGATTTTTGAGGATGTTACCAGGACTAGAAAACTTTAGCTATGAGGAAAGATTGTATAGGCTGGGCCTGTTTTGTTTGGAACAGAGGAGGCTGAGGAGAGATTTAATTGAGGTATATAAAATTATGAGGGGCCTAAATAGAGTGGATAGGAAGGACCTATTTTCCTTAGCAGAGGGGTCAATAACCAGGGGGCATAGATTTAAAGTAGCTGGTGGAAGGATTAGAGGGAAGATGAGGGAACATTTTGTCACCCAGAGGATGGTGGGAGTCTGGAACTCACTGCCTGAAAGGGTGGCAGAGGCACAAACCCTCAACACATTTAAAAGTTACTTGGATGTGCACTTAAAGAGCTGTAACCAACAGAGCTACGGACCTAGTACTGGAAAGTGGGATTAGGCTGAGTAACTCTCTTTCGACCGGCACAGACACGATGGGCCGAATGTCCTCCTTCTATGTCGTAATTTTCTATAATCATCCTGGCCACACAAAAATAATATGAAACTTGCAGTACTCGCCCCAGAATTGCCCTGGGACCCGCCCCTAAAGGAGTGGAGCGCGCGAGATTGCGCTCCACTTCCTTTGAGGGGCAGTAAACCCAATTCAGCGGCCGGGTCGTAACTTCTGCGCTGGGTACAGGAAGTCCCAGCCCCAGCAGGTTACCGCCCCCAATCGGGGCGCAGGGCATTTTCACTCCCATAGTATCCTCATACAAATAATACAAGAAACTTGGAGGATAAAGCCCGCATGGATTTGAAGGCCATTGATAAAGCAATTCTGTCCTTTGGCATCTATCTTGCAAACAACCTAGGGGTATAATTTACTCTGTCTGTTGAATAATTTTATTAAGGTGTCATTATTGCATTTTATAGTCTCTTTTTGGGAGATCTCAGACAGCCATGTGGAGCTTTAAAATGGCATTCTCTCTCAATGCAGCTCCCTATACCTCCTAGCTAGAGGGCGCTATACATTATCTCGTTACACCTTTCTTTTCATAAGAAACACAAATGAATTAAAGTTAGCTTCGGTATAAACTGGTAATTAACCTCCTTATGATTACATGTAGTAAACAACTACAAGTTTAACAAACAACAACAAAACTTTGTCTTATTAATTCTTTAGCTAAGTGTTGCATGTTTCACACTTTGAAACATAAGTCTTTTATATCACTGTTCAGTCCTGGCCAGTAAACGGATTCTCTGGCACGTCGAAGAGTGCTTTCGACGCCAATGTAAGCAGCATGAAGTTGCTGACGAATGTCAGATCTCAAGGATTTTGGTATGACACAGCGATAACTTTTGAAGACTATGCCATCCTGTGTTGTGAGTTCGTCACAAACTTTGAAGTATGCATGCATTTCAGGTGGGCATTCATGTGTTGTTTCTGTTGTGATTTGTTGTATGACCAGTTGTAGTATGGAGTCGCTTGCAGTTTCGCGTTGTATGGTAGTCAGTCCTTGTTTGGAGAGTGGGAGAAAGTCCACCATGTGGATGCATTCCACTGCAATTTCTGTCGGTGATCTCTCCATGTTTTCGAGGTATGCGCGAGAGAGGGTGTCTGCTAGGTACATTTCTTCTCCTGGTTGATGCTTTATTTCAACGTCATATTGGTTGAACTGAATGAGCAGACGTTGTAGTCACTTGGGTGCTGCAGATAACAGCTTGCATCGTATAGCAACCAAAGGCTTATGGTCTGTCCATAGCGTGATCTTGCGACCATATACATATTGATGGTTTTTTTCCATTCCGAAGACTTGAGCAAGCAGCTCCTTTTCGATTTGAGAGTGTAGCGTTTCTGCTGGAGTGAGCGCTCGGCTCGCGTATGCAATTGGTTGTCCCTGTTGCAGAAGGACAAACCCAAGGCCCTTGCTTGAAGCATCTCTTTGAGCTTTGGTTACAAGTTTGTGGTCAAAGTATCTGAGCTCTGGAGAATCTGTCACGCATTGTTTGATAGCTTCAAACGCTTTGTTATGTTCTTCAGTCCATTTCTAGACTGTGTCTTTATGAGTAAGCCATCGCAGAGGCTTGCTGAGTTCTGAAAGATCTGGCAAGAATTTCGCGAGGTACTTTGTCATGCCGACAAACCGTTATACACCTGCAACATCCTACTGTTTCTTTATTTCATTGATTGTGACCACTTTGCTTGGGTCAGCTTTGAGTCCATCACTAGACAGTATGTGTCCCATGTATTTCACTTGGGAACGCTTGCATTCGACCTTATCGAAGTTTAGTTTGATGTTTCGCTCTCTGCATCTCTGCATAAATTTGCGTAAGTTTGCGTCATGATTGTGATTGGCCTCTTTAAGTGTTTCACCGTGTCCAGTGATCGAGATATCATCTGCAATCTTGTAGATTCCATCTAGAAGTTTTGGTCTAGCTTCTGCTGGAAGATTTCCAGGGTAAATGGCATTCTATTATATCGATATCGTCCCCATGGAGTCTGGAAGGTCGTGAGGTAGGAGGACTCTGTGTCTAATTCACATTGCAAGAAACCCTCCTTGCAGTCTGCTTTAGTGAAGACCTTTACATTTGACATCTGTGGTAAGATGTCATCGGTCACAGGAAGTGGATAATGTCCACGTTTCAGGGCATTGTTCAGATGTTGAGAATTGATACATACTCGTATCTTTCCATTTGGCTTTTGTACAGTCACTAGACTGGATACCCAGTCCGTTGGTTCAACAACTTTCGTGATGATTTGTTGATTTTCCAAACGCTCAAGTTCCTCTTTTAGCGTTTATTTGATCGCTAGTGGCACCTGTATGGATGGAATTACAGATGGTGTCGCTGATTCATTAAGTTCAAGGTGAACTATCACTGTTCAAGTCCCTTAAACACATCCAGATACGCATATGTTGACATTAGATTTTGACGCGAGCGAGATGTTTGCCTTGTTTGTGGTTTGCGAATCGCGTGGTTCATTTACCACTGTGATATTCTGATGCTGCACTTTTATCAGTTGTAGCTGTTGAGCAGTGCGCGAGCCAATCAGTGATGCACTTTGGCCCTCAATGATCACAAAAGGCACAATGTACTTTTGCTTGTTCTTTGTATTTCCCAGTGGCACATTATAAGTCCCTACCATTGGAATTGTTGCATGGTTGTCATATAGTGACAGTAGTGTCTTAGATTCTTTTATCTTTAAGCCTTTTGATAAGTATCTAAGAGGTAGCACATTGCATGTGGCCCCACAATCTATTTGCATTTTCACCATTTGACTTTTAATGGAGAAGGTAGCCATAATCTTGTTAGGATACTTTCTGTCAGCTTTGTCCTTGATTGTGTGATCCACTTTACCAAGCATCTTTAGTCATGACTTCAAAATCAGAATCATAGCTCTCTTCATATAGTGCATTAACTTTTGGCTTGCCCTTATATTTAGGGTTATGTATAGACTTCTGCCTCGATCCATTCTGCCTACACTTTTGAGAAAAGTGATTTTGTTTGATGCAACTTGTGCAGGTCTTCCCATATGCTGGGCATTTAGTTTTTGACAGCTCATATCTTTTGCCACAATATCTGCAATTGTTTGTGAACTCTTTGTCTGTGAATTCTTTCTTTGTGGGTCGGGGTTTCTGTCAGACAGCTTTGACATCTTCAGAGTCTGTTTTAGTGAGCTTCATGGATTTCATTTGCGCAACTGTGGCCTCTGTAGCTTTACAGAGCATCACACATTTATCAAGGCTTGATTCTTGCAACAGCCTCTTACGCAGTGTGTTATCAGATATTCTGCAGACTATGCGGTCTCCGATGAAATCATCCCTCAGATTGCCGAAATCACATGACGATGCTAGCCCTCTCACTTTCACGAGATATCTGTCAAACCGTTCATCCCGTTGTACTCAGTTGTTAAACTGGTACCGTTCATGGATGATGTTGGTTTTACCTTTACAGTGCTCTTCCCAGAGCTTCAAAATAATCTCAATTTCTTGCTTGTCTTCCTCTGATTTGTAGGGAAGATTATTGTGGATATTGTTGTGTATCTGTAAAGCATGCACTCCCATGTTCCGCCACCAGGGAGTGCATCCCCTGAAGTCCCAAGGGATCCCAGCATCCCTTGGGAGCACTGTATATAAACCGGCCCCAAAGGCCTGTTCCTCAATCTGGAGTGTCTGAATAAAGACTGAGGTCACTGTTACTTTAACCTCCCTGTGTGCAGTCTCATCTGTGTTCAGAACACAATAGATATCTAGGGCATCGCTGCCAATGGCAGATATATACGTTGCAACCCTAACTATATCTGTTTTTTCTACAATATTCATGATCATTTCATAGCTGTTCCACAGCTGTTTGAATTTTTTCCAGTTGGCTTTCAAATCGCCAGTCACCTGCAATGGAGGTGGGAGAGGAATGTGCGCGGGAGTTGGCACTGTGGTGGTCATGATAGCTCGCTACAGTTTAGGACTTTGAGTTTGTCACATACATGTCTACAGTTCAAATACCCAGAGGACTAGAACCATTCTAATAGTAAAATATCATGGCCATGTAATTGTAGAAATACTTTTTCAGTCGAGGCTCTACAATAACTTATGCCACTTTAAGTTAACTTTACTAATGCCTTTAGATTATTTTACAAGCTTATGACTATTTATCACCCTTCACGGATCCACATGTGATGTGTAGCAAACACGTTCTGCACTGTATTGCTTAACGTCGATTTTGATCGGCTCAAAAAGTCTTACAGTTCCAATATTTCTGTCGTAGATGCGTTCGACGAAAGATCGGAAATCTCCGCTTCTGACACCATGTATTTTATAGTCTCCTGAACACTCTTAGTTCAACTTAACTCTATTTATTTGGGAGATTTCACACAGCCATGTGGAGCTTTAAAATGGCGTTCCTTCACAGACCCTCTCTCTCAATACAGCTCCCTGCAATTCCTAGCTAGAAGGCGCTATACATTATCTTGTTACAATTATAAATCTTTCATTTTACACTCAGTGGAAGCTATCCCCCTAGCCTTTTATAAGAATTAAATGCTTGGATTAATACATTGTCGAAACAGGTATTGCTTCACACAATTAATTACTTTTATTTCAATGGCAAAAGCCATTTGTTTTCACAACCATTCTCTGACAGCAACAGTGCACACATAGCAAGGAGATGCGATGAATTATATGGAACTCTGAAGTATGAGATGTTCTTGCACTAAAATATTGTAAGGTCCTTACATCAAAGGAATTTGGGAGAACCATAGGTTGAACATAAGCAAGAAAACAGTAGAACAAAATAATAAAACAATGGCATTAAAACCTGAGAAATCCCCAGGGCCTAATGATTTCCATCCCAGGGTTTTAAAGGAAGTAGGTGAGGAGATTGCAGATGCCTTAAATATAATCTTCTAAAGATGCGTTAGCCATAATCTTCCAAAGTCTCTTGATTCAGGAATTGTCTCTTTTAGATTGGAAAATTGAAAATGTAACTGCATTATTTAAGAAAGGTGAGAGAGAGAGAAACCAGGAAATTATAGACCTGTTAGTCTAACATCTGTTGTGAGGAAGTTATTGGCGTATATAATTAAGGACAGTGTGACTGAGCGCTTAGAGAAATCCAGGCTGTTAGCTAAAATTAAGGCCTAATTTTCCTTACTTGGCTGGTCCGTGGCAGGCTCCTGTCTCCATCTCAGCCTCCAACATGACTTTCCGTTGATTGGGCTTGTTAAGCCCCGCCCAACGAGTTTCCCAGCCAATTGAAGGAAACGAGTCTGATGACGTTATTTGATGACGCGTCATCAGTCAGTTTCCTTAAAGGAACCATGCGCAAATTTAAGTTGACATTTGTGCATTGAGTGCTGCAAACATTGGCAAGCATTGCACAAAGGTGCAGGGCTGCACCCAGGCTCTCCTTTTACTCCCTGATGTGCTTATGGAGGGAGTCACACCACGCAGGGAGGTTCTCTTCCCTTCCAATGGGCGGAAGAGACCTCCCCAGGAGACCAACGTAGCCTGGTTTCACATTGCACAGGAGAACCAGCTAATGTAACGCCTCTGTTTAAAAAAGGGGGCAGACAAAAGGCAGGTAACTATAGGCCGGTTAGTTTAACATCTGGAGTGGGGAAAATGCTTGAAGCTATCATTAAGGAAGATGTGTATGTAGCACACAAATCACTGACTCCACACGGTCTGGTGTAAGTCTAACTGCTGTGACCTTCGTCCTTTATTGAACAACTCCAGAGTGCCTCCCAGGTGTGGTGGTCAGCCTTATATAGTCCTTGTTACAGGTGCTACCAGGGTTTCCCACCGCAGCGCCCTCTGTGGTGTGGCATAGTACTTACATTACATTTAAGGTACTGGGACGATACACACATCATTACATAACATCACCTTCCCCCCCCCTCCCCCCACCTGGACGCAGGACAACGATACACACATCATTACATAACATCACACTTGTCCAACAGAAGGCAGGTGGGCATAGACAGTGCGTTAGTATGGTACATATTATCTGGTACATTAACTGGTTATTGACTGGTAGCGGAACCTTGATTTCCTTGTTAGCCGTTATCATTAATTGTACTTCATCCATTATTTTACACAATTACAGTGGCCATTCAGCATAAAAAAGGTAATTCTTATTATAAATTCTCTATCTCACATTAACATAGCTCATTTTAGACTCGCTCTGCCAAACAGAAGTCCTTTGTGGGGACCACCTCTTTGTAAGGCCCTTTTAAGACTCCCAGGTGCATTTTCCCTTTAAGGCGCCATCTTTGATGCAGGAGGATTCCACGAGGCTTCTCCTTGGGCGCCGCCATCTTTGATGCTCTGCAGCTCCGACACGATGCCACCGCCATCTTCTTCTCCGCCGCTCCGAATGCCCTCCGCCGTCACAGCTTCCGCTCCCCTCCGCTGCCACCTGACTTGCCGCCTTTCCTGCGGCCGTCGTGGCCTCTCCAGCGGCCGCACTTGCCGCGTCCCCCGCGGCCTCCGTAGCGGCCTCCCCTGCGGCTGCCATGGCCGCCGACCCCCAGCTGCTGCCACCGCCCGATGCTACCAGCTCCTCTGCGGGGCTCTTCCGAACTACCGGCCCCTGGATCCCTCGGCGCCCCGCCCGCAGCGCCCCGCCAGCTCAACCCCCCCCCACTAGGCCCCTCTGTGCAGGGCTGCTTTCCTGTGGGGGCTGGTACTGCAGGGTCTCTGTGTGAGATCCAGGCCTGGGACTTGCCTGTGGGGATTGAGGCTGCAGGGTCTCTGTGTGAGGTCCGGGGCTGGGACTTGCCTGTGGGTGGATTGAGGCTGCAGCTCCAGCTCGGTCGGCGCTGCTCTCTGGGGACCCGGGGCACGGCAGCACCCTGGGGAGCAGCAGCCTGTGGAGGAATGAAGTCTTCCCAGCTCCCACGGACTGTCCCCATCCACCTCCGGCCTGCAACGACCCACAGAGGTAAAGCGTGCGTCTTATCCCCGTGGGATACCTGCACCTCCGCTCTGCCGAGAACAGGTATTAGTTCCCTGGTGTAGGTACGCAGCTTCGCCGTGACCGGGACCAGCTTGGGTCGTGCAGCTGGGTTAATCCACAGTTTATCAAAAGTTCTCCGACTCATCAACGACGGACCTGAGCCCGTGTCCACTTCCATATTCACTGGGACTCCATTGATTTTTACTTCCCTTATCACTGGGGGCGAATCGTCGGTGCACGTATACAGTCCAAGCACCTCATCTTCTTCTACCTGCTCCTCGCTGAACAGTGGATCATCCCCCATCTCCTCAGCCACACGGTGAGTCCGATTTCTTTTACACATACGCTGAAGGTGGTCTTTAATGTGGCAGGTATTGCACATGTACTCCGCAAACCTGCACCGGTGAGCCCCATGGCTTCCTCCACAACGCCAGCATGGTGCTGCTTGATTGGCCCCCCTCGGCGGACTCTGAGCTCCAGGATCCCGAGGTCCGTGCTCTCTGCCCCGGGCAGAGCCACGTTCTGCAGTTTTGTCCGTGGTGGGCGCTATCCTGTGGACAGTGCCTGCCGGCTTCGAGACTGTGTGGATCATTTGCTTGGTGCTGCAAGTCGAGGTCATATGTGCCCGGCTGATGGCGATGGCCTTTGTCAGAGTGACTGTGGGTTCCGTGGCTAATAGCTTGTGAAGGAGGCCCTCGTGGCCAATCCCCATAATGAAAACGTCCCGCAAAGCCTTATCAAGGTGTGCCCCAAAATCACACGGCGCCGCGAGTCTCCTGAGGTCCGCAGCATATTTGGTGACATCCTGGCCCTCAGGTCTGCAGTGATGGTAAAATTTGTATCTGGCCGTGAGGATGCTCTCCTTCGGTTTCAGCTGGTCACGAATGAGTTCAGTCAGCTCCTCGTATGACTTGTCCCTGGCGCTCCCAGGTGCCAGCAAATCCCTGACGAGACAGTAAACCTCATCGCCACAACTGGAGAGCAATATCGCCTTACGCTTCTCTCATTGCGTATGTGTCCTCCGTCAGATCATTTGCTGTGAAGTAATACTCGAGCCTTTCCGTAAAAGCCTCCCAATCATTGCCCACGGTAAAATCCTTTAGCGAGCCCAGAGTAGCCATGGTTGCATGGAGTTCGTCCGCTTCCTCGTTGCCAATGTGGTGTATGTAGCACACAAATCACTGACTCCACACGGTCTGGTGTAAGTCAAACTGCTGTGACCTTCGTCCTTTATTGAACAGCTCCAGAGTGCCTCCCAGGTGTGGTGGTAAGCCTTATATAGTCCTTGTTACAGGTGCTACCAGGATTTCCCACCACAGCGCCCTCTGTGGTGTGGCATAGTACTTACATTACATTTAAGGTACTGGGACGATACACACATCATTACATAACAGAAGAAATAGCGGGACATCTAGATAGGAATAGTGCAATCAAGCAGACGCAACATGGATTCATGAAGGGGAAATCATGTTTAACTAATTTACTGAAATTCTTTGAGGATATAACGAGTATGATGGATAGAGGTGTACCGATGGATGTGTTGTATTTAGATTTCCAAAAGGCATTCGATAAGGTGCCACACAAAAGGTTACTGCAGAAGATAAAGGTACACGGAGTCAGAGGAAATGTATTAGCATGGATCGAGAATTGGCTGGCTAACAGAAAGCAGAGAGTCGGGATAAATGGGTCCTTTTTGGGTTTGAAATCGGTGGTTAGTGGTGTGCCACAGGGATCGGTGCTGGGACCACAACTGTTTACAATATACATAGATGACGTGGAAGAGGGGACAGAGTGTAGTGTAACAAAATTTGCAGATGACACAAAGATTAGTGGGAAAGCGGGTTGTATAGAGGACATAGAGAGGCTGCAAAGAGATTTTGATAGGTTAAGCGAATGGGCTAAGGTTTGGCAGATGGAATACAATGTCGGAAAATGTGAGGTCATCCACCTTGGAAAGAAAAACAGTAAAAGAGAATATTATTTGAATGGGGAGAAATTACAACATGCTGCGGTGCAGAGGGACCTGGGGGTCCTTGTGCATGAATCCCAAAAAGTTAATTTGCAGGTGTAGCAGGTAATCAGGAAGGCGAATGGAATGTTGGCCTTCATTGCGAGAGGGATGGAGTACAAAAGCAGGGAGGTCCTGCTGCAACTGTACAGGGTATTGGTGAGGCTGCACCTGGAGTACTGCGTGCAGTTTTGGTCACCTTACCTAAGGAAGGATATACTTGCCTTAGAGGGGGTACAGAGACGATTCACTAAGCTGATTCCAGAGATGAGGGGGTTACCTTATGATGATAGATTGAGTAGACTGGGTCTTTACTCGTTGGAGTTCAGAAGGATGAGGGGTGATCTTATAGAAACATTTAAAATAATGAAAGGGATAGACAAGATAGAGGTGGAGAGATTGTTTCCACTGGTCGGGGAGACTAGAACTAGGGGGCACAGCCTCAAAATACAGGTGAGCCAATTTCAAACCGAGTTGAGAAGGAATTTCTTCTCCCAGAGGGTTATGAAGCTGTGGAATTCTCTGCCCAAGGAAGCAGTTGAGGCTACCTCATTGAATGTATTCAAATCACAGATAGATAGATTTTTAACCAATAAGGGAATTAAGGGTTATGGGGAGCGGGCGGGTAAGTGGAGCTGAGTCCACGGCCAGGTCAGCCATGATCTTTTTGAATGGCGGAGCAGGCTCGAGGGGCTAGATGGCCTACTCCTGTCCCAAATTCTTATGTTCTTATGTTATGTTCTAACCAGGTTACAGCGGTGAAAACTTTCAATGATCTCTGAATATCACGAAATGTTACTGCAAAGCCACACTCAATCTCATCCTGCTGTGCCACTCATCATATCCCATCATTCTGCATTCCCTACCCTACTCCTGCATATCCTTACTTGTCCCAACTTACCTTGCACCTCCACCTATCCCTCTCTACATTATCATGCCAGATACGAGACTCCCTAAGCAAATGCTTTACGTGGAGCTCCTTCATGGTAAACGAGCCAAAAGTGGGCAGCTGAAGCGTTACAAGGACACCCTCAAAGCCTCCCTGGTAAAGTGCGACATCACCACTGACACCTGGGAGACCCTGGCCGAAGACCGCCCGAGGTGGAGAAAGTGCATCCGGGAGGGTGTTGAGCTCTTCGAGTCTCAACGCAAAGAGCGTGAAGAGGTCAAGCGCAGACAGCGGAAGGAGCGCGTGGCAAACCAACCCCACCCACCTCCTCCCTTGACGAATGTCTGTCCCAGCTGTGACAGGGCCTGGGGCTCTCGTATTGGACTGTTCAGCCATCAGAGAACTCACTTTGGGAGTGGAAGCAAGTCTTCCTCAATTCCGAGGGACTGCCTATGATATGCTGATGACATTATCACTTCCCCATCTCACTAGCCACCCCTCACACTCGCCCTCTTCCAAGTCCTATCATACCAACTAACAACACATAAGGGTAGGCAGTTGTGTGTTTAAGCCAATGTTCATGTGAAGTTTCTGTTAATGTGCTGTCAAATATTGAAATCTTTATTTTCAACACTGGGTTCTTGGACAGATTTCTGTGCACCTTTGGAATTGGCTTAGTGAGTTGCATTGAATGGTGAGACATAACAGTACCCGCGCAATGCTGATGAGTGTGAAAGGAATGGCCTGAGCATTGTAGTTGTTTTATGGTGCTGGTATGGGGTGGTGCCATCCTGGCGCATCATGTGGCAGCCAGGGTGTACAACGTCAAATGAAATAAATCTGTCTATGGTGAGGCCATCCCTGGCGTCCCGGGCAGCAATGTGGTTGGGTGCTAATTCCGTGTCCTGCGCAGCACCAGTTGATTGCGGAGAATGTTGGTGTTGTTGTTGGTGCTGCTGATGATGCTGGTGTTCGGGCTGATCTTGTTGGGATTCTGAGGACCAAGGTGCTGATGAAATAGATGGCAGGTGAATTAGAGATGACAAAAGCGATCTGTCAATGGTGGGAGAGGTAATGAGATCAGACTGGATGGAGACGTGTGTAAAGACTTGCAGCATCCTGAACCTGTAGTGGAAATGCAGTTTAGAGAAGCTAATGGCTAAGGGAACATTTATCAGCTGGGAGCTTTGACCTGACATTTGAAGTTGTCAACTCGTCAGCTGAAACAATGGCCACTGACATCCCGCCTCAGCTTCACAGACAAGGTGTAGGCACAGCGGGAAATCAGTGGGCGACCTGTCAAATTCAAAAAACTGGGAAGAAAGCATTATTAAGTGTCTGTAAACAAGCCACTAATGACCTGAATTGCCTCCCCCGCCGCTGGATGTCAGGTCCTCTCAGTGCTGACATTTGGTAAAGGTGCGTGGTGACGGGTTGACAGCGGGGTCGCGACTTGCTGTCAAAAAAATACACTTTCCCAGCCGACCCGCCACCAATCGTGCCCTCTGAAACCCCCCCGCTAAAAAATTCCCCACTATAGCTCGTGGAATTGAGAGCAAATTATTGACCTGGTTAAGAGATTCAAGCAACTGGTGAATCTCAACTTGAGCCTTGTAGATCAGGGTTTCTCAATCTTTTTGCTTCTGAGGCCCCCTCCGTCCCCCCCCCCCACCACCCCCTTCCATGTTATAAACATTCCACAGACACCCTGTAACACAACAACGTATTTTTTCAGAACAATGAGCTTTCACCGAGTTCAAGCTGGATTGAGGCTGTTGCCAGGATGAGGCTTGGGTTGTGGCTTCTACAAGAGTTCACAGATATTTCAGTGAAGGATGTTCCAGTCCTGAACTCCAATTGAGGGAGTGGAAGATGCCTGTGCGTGGATTTTTTTTAACGTGTGGTGACCGTTGCACATGAGCCACCACACGGGCTTGACAGAGCTAGGTCTTTATCCAGTGGCAAGGGGTAACCAGGATGACTGGAGACCAGCTCTGCTGCATGGACCTTGTGTGCACACATATCGCAGTGTGGGCTGGCCCATGCTGCCCCAGGGCCCTCGGCTCTTCTGGGCCCTGTACCCTCACTCGCTGCACCTTCGCCCATGATGTTCCAGGGCCCGGTGCTCCAGCTCTATTTATAGCCCCGACCTGCGGTGGTGTTCTCACACAGGTCGGGGCGACCCATGATGTGCCATTACTACAACTGAGTGTGTGTGTAATCGGACCTTGAAAACTGCAGATCCCGCGCAGCTTACAGGGAACATTGGTGATGGGTTAGCAAGATGGCCCAGAGCATAACACCTTTACTACTTTCCAGTCCACGTGGACCATTCTAAAATCCAGGGATTTTATCATCTTGCAAATGATCATACAACAGCATTGACAGCTATGGAGAAGTCTGAAGGTGTCCTACTGTAGTACAGGGTGATGTGCAGTGCTGGGTGGTGTTGCTGAAGAAAAATAGTGGCAGAAAAGGGTTGAATAGAAGGTGGCGTTACCTCGGCACATGCAACACCCAACTAACTCGCGGATTTCCCCGCCCTGAACTCGGGTTTCACTCCCCAGGGAGAGAGGTTATAGCTCCCACTATTTTATTTAATAGTTAAAAGCGGTGAGTGGTTTATGAACGTGGAAGCGAATAGGGCTGGATCAAAAAAAACTTACTGAGATAAATACTGCAGTAGTGTAAAGGTCAGTGACAGGCAAAGAGGCGTGTCTAATCATACAAATGGTATCCAACAGTAAGAGCTTGAATTGACTGCACATGCAGTTTTTGTATCGCTGAGACTATTCCACTCGTCTCAGTATACAGGGGACGCTACTGAAGTTTAAGGGACAACCCAACTGGCGGACGCCTTGCAATCTTCTCGTGGACCCCGAGAGGGCCATGGTCGCCCAGTTGAGAATCCCTGTTGTAGGTGATACAGGGGGTCACTAGGTGAGTTGCTTGTCACAGTGCAGCCAGCCTCTGCCCTGTTCTTGTCGTCACTGTGTTGATATGGCTGGTCCAATTAGGCTTCTTATCAGTGATGACTCCGCATTGTTGCTGGTAGGGGACTCGGCGATGGTGATGTCATTGAAGATCAGGGGAGGTGCTTGCGTTTTCTTTTATTGGAGATGATTATTACCTGAAACTTGTGTGTCACAAATGTGACTTGCCACTTGTCATACGAAGCCTGGATGGTATCTAAACCCTGCTGTAGGCTGGCATGGACTGCTTCATTACTGGCGGAGTTGCAAATGAAGCTGAACACAGGGATCCTCAGTCAGCAGCCCTGCTCCTGACCTTCTGTTGGAGGGAAAGTCATAAATGAAGCAGCTGAAGATAGTTGGACTGAGTGTGCTGCCTTAAGGAGCTGCTGGAGAGATTGACCTCGGACAACCACAACCATCCTCCTTTATGTCAAATATGCCTCCAGCCATTGGACAGTTTCCCTTTTGACCCCCAATGACCTCAGTTTTGCTCGGATTCCTTGGTGCCATACGTAGTTGAATGCTGCCTTGATGAATATTGCAGGGAAAGGGAAACTCTAATTTTTTAAAAAAGGCAACAAGCTTAATTTAAAAAAATATATAAACAAGGATCAATTATTGATAATATTTTGATATCAATTAATTATTCAAAACTTTCAAGAACAAATTCCCTCTGTTCCAGGCAGACATTTTGCTTTGAAATGTTTTCAATTTGACAGGATACATTTATAATGGAGGAATGAATGGTTTCCCATCGAAATTGCATCAATCCTGAAACATATATTTTTTAAAAAGTTGTCCTTTTTGCCTGACCTGAATAGCGCGTTTAACGTAGTAAAAGATTAGTAAAAGGCTCAGCAAGGGAGTGCAGCACCCTGAATACCACGAAGCCTAACAAAGCGTGAGATGCATCTTTGCTGATCTCAGCCAAGCCAGGCAGTAATTAGGGGACACTGCAGTTGTCTAGGCAGCTCCAAGCTCTTGGTTGGGGGGGGCGGGGGAGTGGAATTTGGTCAGTGTCCCCATTCCCAGCCCTACTCCAGGGACTACTGTTGAAAAGTACGTATGTGTGAATATCAGGTGAGGACAGGATCACGATGGGCTGTGATGAATGGGCACTTGGGCAAGGTACCCCAGCAAGAATCAGAGCCATCAACGGAAGAGAGAAAACTGGAAGAAGAAAAACGTGTTTTTTTTTTAACTGTATTCCCTCGTCTGGCTCGGTGGCTATTTAAAAGCAGACACTCTTCCTTTATTTAGCATCTTTAGAGTTTTGCAGCAGTTGCATCGAATCTGTCAAATGTTGTTAAACTCCAGATTTCAGGCCTGGGTCTGAACCTTATTTGCTAATCCTGGTCCTAAGTACTGAAATTCTTGTATTTTTTATGAAAATCTTCTGAAGTCAATTTGGCTCAATAGCCAAATAGTTGGTAAATTAAATGTCACCATCTAATACCTGGATGATTGCTTCAAGTAACAAACCCATTAATCCTTCACTCACTGTAATTAGCAGAGGCTGTACTCTAATCCTTATCTATTAGTTTTCAGTCACTTTACACTAACATTGTGACACATGTAGTGAGCAGACAAATGCAGGAAAGTGACAATTTTCATTTGCTTCAGTTTAGCGAGCAAGATGTGACAACCATTTTTAGAAACTTGACTTGGAGGTACTCTCTAATCCCAATGGCTCTGTAAATAAATGCACCATGAGGTGTGGGACTAAAGCTTACAGGCTAGAAGGCCCAAGGTTCAGTTCTCAGTGCTGAAAATGCTCACTTGGACAAAGTACTTGCCCAAGGTTTCAGGAGAGAGAACTGGGAAGATGGAAATGGATTTTCTCCCCATTTTCCTTCCTTTTCTCTCCAGGGGCATTAATTCTTGTCCTCTGTGCTGTATCAGTGGCCATTCTGTACGCGGGCGCCTAAACATGTCCACTACCGAAGTTCACACCTGCACTTTCCAGAAGTACTTTCAAGAGCAAGAGCCCTGACTGATTTCTTCTTCCCAGCCCAAGAACATTGAGGCTAATTGTAGCATCTCTGTGGCTCCTCCTCTGATATCAGAAAACACAGCACCAACTGGGTATTGAACCTGCGGCTTTCTGGTCTGTACACATCAGTGACATAGTGCATTTACCTACCATCTAATTGGGGAGCTCAAAATTGGCATTTACAATCTAAACACAACCTTAAAAAATGGAACAATGGAACTGTCAAGCTATTTTGGTCCAGCAGTTAATCAGAGATCTGCAGCTATATGCTGCCCCCTCAGCAGAGTTACATGTCTGCCACTATCTCTGAAGACTTGTGTCACTGTCCTTAATGGGTGTGAATGCAAGAGATTGGGTTGGCTACTTCAATTATAGTAACATTGGAAGTTTCTTTGTAAGTCATAGTATTTGATGCACTGCTAGTTTTCTAAACATCACATAACAAACTCTCCTTGTACTTGAAAGAAATTATTTCTTAACAGTATGCTGCATGATAGTGTGCAGAAACAACATTGTCTACCTCTTTCCCCCCCCCCACCTCCACCCGATTTTTTCCCCTTGTTTCCTCGGGTTTACATTTTCTTCGGCTGTGAGGTCAAGCAGGCGATTTGCCCTCATTGTCGGCCACGTTCGCACTCGTGGGCCGACCATGAGGTTTGGTGACGACTCTCCTCTCGAATTGCCTTGGCCTCCACTTGGTAACTGAGACTAGCAGCTCACGCAGTGGTGGCACCTGTGCACTCTGTGTTATTGGGGAAAGATTGCGGTCGGAGACTTCCTGCGGTGAACGCCTCCGACTGAAAATGTTTTTACGAAAATATCTGGTGGTCCCGGAGAAACGTAGGATTGCGCTCCGAAGCCTGGTTGCGCAGTCCAGCCTGCGGGAACATGTCTTCCAGGATCGTATACGTATCCTGGGATCACGTGGGCCTGGACCACCAATCACAATGTAGTACAGGTTGAGCGTCCAAAATCCGGAACTCTCGGGACCGAGGCCGTTCAGGATTCCAGATTTTCGAATTGTTTTCTGACTTCACGAATCCAGAAACACCCGAGCCCACGTCAAATGTCAGAAAGCCGGGGGGAAGGGAGGGAATTCCCACCAAAGAACTGTTCGGACCGTCCAGCCCCACCAAGGAGGTGTTCGGGCAGGCCGGCGAGGAGGCCCCGAGGTAAGGGCGGCGAGGCAAGCGGCAGTGAGGCGAGGCCCCGAGGTAGGGCAGGGTCGTCCGATCCGGATTCCAGAACATGTTACAGATTCCGGACGACCCTGCCACGGATCGTCCCGGATTTCGGAACATTCCTGTATTCTCATTCTGATTCTCATTCTCATGTAGGAGCTCCCATCTCCCATGCTATCAATGAAAATACCCCTAAAATCAAATAAAACACAAATATAAATAAAAAAACATTTTACTTTTTTAAAATTAATAGAAATTGCATTAAATTAAATGTTTTAGAGAAAAATTTATTTTTTTGAAATAAAAAGAATGTTTTGATAATGCTAAAAATAAACTTACCTTCATAGATGGGGTTTTTAATACAAAAATAAGTAGTAACATTTAATTTTTCTATGTTTTAAAACTCTTACACTGGTAAAAATAGTTATACAACTGCTTTTACCAGGCGTAAGAGTTTGGAGGACATTCGCTGGGCAAGAGTTGTGCAAATAGCCCACATCTCCGCCCGCGAATGTCCTTATCCCGGAGATGCATGTGATGCAAAAGCTGGTTCTCAGTGGATGCGCATCGCATGCCGAGACCAGGCGTATGCGAGGCCTCTTCTTGTGCGTGCGCATATCGTACGCATCCGGAGAGGCTGCAATTTTCGGGCCATTGTATCCCTATGCACAATGAATCATATAAGAACATAAGAAATAGGAACAGGAGTAGGCCATACGGCCCCTCGAGCCTGCTCCGCCATTACATAAGATCATGGCTGATCTGATCATGGACTCAGCTCCACTTTACTGCCCGCTCCCCATAACCCCTTATTGTTTAAGAAACTGTCTATTTCTGTCTTAAATTTAGTCAATGTCCCAGCTTCCACAGCTCTCTGAGGCAGTTAGAAATAGTGCCACGGGATCTGTTGTGTCCACCTGAGGAGAGTAGACGGGGCCTCAGTTTAATGTCTTATCCAAAAGACAGCACGGCACTCCCTCAGCACTGCACCAGAGAGTCAACCTAAAATTTTGTGCTCAAGTCTCTGGAGTGGGATTTGAACCCACAACCTTCTAACTCAGAGGCAAATGTACTGCCCACTGAGCCACGGGACATGTCAACTTACTGCAGGAAGATTTGACTTTGATTAAAATGGACATTTCAGCATGTATCATCTGGAGTAGCAGCAAAGTTGCACCTCATGCTTCAGACATCTCATGGTTACCTATATCGGCCTGTAACTTGCTTCAGTGTTGGTGTTGCCAGCACTAGTTGGGCATATCCCAGGAGGTTTCATCACATGACCTTCCTTTGCCAACTGTCCCGCCCCCACGCTCCTGCCATTGGTCGCTCGGCACGTCAATCCTCATGGTGCCCCACCTTCCGACGTCGATTGGAAAGCAAAGGAGCCGAAATTGCCCCTTCCGATAAGGCCTCTGGCCGCCTGAAAGCAGCGGCCACGGAGCGGCGGCCACAGAGTGGTGCGGAATGGCCGCTGACTCTCCGCAGAAAGGCCACCATTTTGGAAATTGCCCTTCCTCAGTTTTGGAGCGGTGTCCGGGACTGCTCCACCCGTTTTTCCGCCACAGAGTGCACGCGCTGACCCCTTACCGATTGGCGGGGACCCCCTCGCGAAATTTAAAAAAAATTTTTTTTTAATTTTTATTAAAATTCATAGCCAATCATTCCAATTCTTTGTCAAATCACAAACGCCAGAGGTCACCTTGCACACATCAAGGATCACTCTGCGCCAATGCTCTTAGCCAAAAGGCCTAGAGCCACTGCACCGTTCCTGGAAGTACTGCAATACCAGGTTCGTGCCATGGAGGTGGATGGGTCATGTCGAAATCTCGACCTCAGAAAAGAATGACTCCGACACTTACAGCTCCGATAGAAGTTTCCCTTTTAATTTACTTGCTCGCAAGGGGTAGGTTTCACTCAGTCAAGGGCTAAATGAACACCTCCGCAATGGTACAGCTTCACAAGATATTTATACAGTAAAACCCAAGTTCTGGCCTCTCCCTGTGTATTGCTCTGTCTCACAGTCAGTGAATACAGATAAAGAGTTAATTACTATATCCTGGTCCTGACATGGTGTCGAGATATTTCCTTTTGTCAGGGTTATCAGAAAGCCAAACGGCCATTACTCCATGAGTCATAGGTAATGGGCTATCACCTGTCTTGTATTGTATCAGGATTATCCAATTTCCTGGTCAGTTTACCTGTTTGCTTCAAATGGATGAGGTAAAGGAAAGAGATAATGGCTAGAAGATAAGGGTGGGGTGACATGGAACTCCTGTAGTGTAGACAATAGGAGAGCACCATGGGGGTTACTTGTCTCAGCATGACTTGTCTCCTAGCTGTCTGATAACCATCAGCCATCTAACAGCAGGTTTGGCTGTTTATGCAAGCTGGCTGCTAAAATGCAGAAAGTTCTGGAAGGGCCAGGACTCCATTTTAATCAAAAGGCACACAAATACCGTATGGTATCAGCTTAGATAAAAATACATTTCCACATTCCCCCATTTTGTCCTTCACAAGGACAACTCAATCCATTCTGATCTTGTACAGTCTCTCCATTTCCATTTCTTTAGTTTCATTACTCACTAGGCATATTATACCTTCAGGATTTCTTATTCTGGGAGTAATGCTTAGGAAGGGAGGCTGATGGTTATTATCATAATTGGGCTGGTACCATCCCTGGAAGGCTGTGAGTTTATACCCTGCCGACCTCCATTCTGTTTGCTCCTTCGTTTCTGGCCCCTTAGTTAGTTTTGTCCTGTTTTGCACTGTCAACCATTCTACCATTTCTGATTCGTTAAAGGGGACAGATCTCAGGGGAATACCCCCCCCTGGAGTGGACAGGTACATGGGAACATATCCAACAACTCGACAAGTTTCTTTCTTGAGCATACCTATGACTCAGTGCCATAAATACGTTTACATGCAATTCCCTTCGGTGGTGGGTCTGTACCCCTGGTGTAATCAATAATGCGAAGTAAAACCCTGTCAAGCCCAGCACCATCAGTCCCCATAGTCCATACAGTTCCTTATTCAGTCTTCCTTTTTCTGTTCCTCTGATTCCTTCGTCCCTTCCTCCTGGTCGGGTGCCCGTTTGCAATGGGATGCGTGGATCCATGTTGGTCTTTCCTTTACCTTGATTGCAGTATTGGTCGCCAGCAAGACCTGGTATGGTCCTTCGAATCTTGGCTGTAGACTGCTTTTCCTTTTAAAAATCTTGATGTAAACGAATTCCCCTGGCTCCAGGTTATGACACTTCCCTTCCGCTGGTTTGACTTGGGCTTCCTTTACCTGTGAATGAAAGCTGGAAATACATTTGGTTAGTGCAATACAATAATTCAACATATTTTCCTCCATTTTGTGGATGTCCATCTGTTTTGCAGTAAATGGTGCTGTAAAAGGTAGTCGTTGGGGACGTCCCATAACTATCTCATGCGGTGACAGGCCTGTTGTTCTGTTGGTTGCAGATCGCATTACCATCAAAGCTAAGGGCAGCAGTTCTGTCCATTTCAGTCCAGTGTCATTGCATAGTTTTGCCAGCTTATTTTTAAGCATTCCATTATATCTTTCAACAAGTCCAGCTGATTGTGGATGATAACTGCAATGAAAACGTTGATTAATCTGTAAAGCTTTACACATTTCTCTTATGACAGTTCCCGTGAAATGTGACCCGTTATCACTGGAAAGCTTAGCAGGGATTCCAAAGCGCGGTACAATTTCTTTTAACAAACATTTAGCAACAGTAGTGGCATCGGCCTTTTTACATGGAAAGGCTTCAATCCATCTAGAGAACACATCTACAATAACTAATACATACTTGAATCCCATACACATAGGTAATTCAATAAAATCCATTTGTAAATGTACAAAAGGCCCGACTGGATTTGGGTGGGAGGCAGATTCTACTTTTTCCGTCTTACCCGGATTCATTGTCTGACAGGTAACACAATTTTCACAGATTTGTTTTGCAATTGCCAAAATACCTGGTGCATACCAAGTTGCCAAAATATAATCTGCCAATCCCCCTTTGCCTGCATGTGTGAATGTATGAACACATCGGGCAATCCATGGAAGTAAGGATCTAGGGGCCACCACGCGGCCGTCATGGTGAACCCATATTCCTTCTGGATTTTTATAACATTGATCCTTCGTCCAGGTCACCACCTCCTCCATACTGGCCTGTGTCTGAAAGGCCAGCACGTCATTAATAGTGGGTGGCGGGTCTGAGCAATTATTTTTCCTTAGTGGGAACAATGACACCTGCATCCCCCCTTTCGACAGAGCTGCTGACTTAGCTGCATTATCAGCTCTACAGTGTAGATATTAACTGTGTGTCCTTCAGCCAGAATACAGGCTCGAGTTAACGCAAACAATTCGGCTTGTTGGGCTGAAAAGGAGTCTGGAAGAGAGGCTGTTTCGACAACATTAAACTGGGTTACAATTGCATAAGCCCCTCTAGGTTGGCCCCTATCATTTCGTAAGGCTGATCCGTCAACATAGTACACTAGATCAGGGTTACACATTGGTACATCTGTTAGATTGATATGTGGTTTAGTCACTAATTCGGGTTACCATTTCACATGAATGGGGTTCGCCGTCGTCTTCCGTGGGGAGTAGAGTGGCTGGATTTAAGGTAGTACATCTTTTGATGACAAGGTTCGGATTTGATAACAGTTCGACCTCGTATTTAGTGGTTCTTGCGGAGGTTAGGTGTTGGGTGGCACATTTAGTAAGTAAAATCTCGACAGAGTGTGGGATATACAAAATGGTCTGATGATTTAGAGTTATTGGCTGAGCCTGTTGCATAGCATAATAAGCTGCTGCCAACAAAGGAAGACATCCTGGTAGTCCGCGTGCCACTGGGTCTACTGAAATATGCTTCCGGTCGCTGCCTGTCCCCATGTAACTGAGTCAAAACAGATTGTGCAAAACCCGACTTGTGATGCACAAATAAGTTGAATAGCTTAGTGTAATCTGGTAATCCCAAGGCTGGTGCTGAAGTGAGGGACTGCTTAAGATTCTGGAAAGCATTCCGGAATACTTCATTCCACATCCTTTAAGCATTGTGAGAATATTTGTGTGGGCTTCTGAACTGGACAAATCTGTGTGTTACACGGACTTCTCATTTATGCTTATGGTGATTCACAGATCACAGAATGTAAAGTACTTGTTTTCTAATTTTATTAAAAGGCTTCCAAACCCAAGATTTTTCCAATACACCCAAAATGTTGATCAAGAGATCACCTGAAATATCTCAAAATCCCAATTCAACTATTGTACTGTCACTCTTTATCAAAAAAATCCTCTTACTGAGCTAGAAGCTTTTGTACCAAGAATTTACACCAAGGACAATGAGAGTGTACTCCCCCAGCCTGCACCTCGAGAGACCCACAAAGGCTTTTTAAAAAAAAAAGCATTACAACTTTTAACCACCGGGACCATGTCTCAACAAACCTATCCTTTGTGCATTTCCTAGCTCCGTAACCTCTCATCCGAATAAATCCACACCTGCGCTTCTAACTTAAAATGTCTTAAACTTCCCACATACAGGACAACACTATGAAGGGTTAAAAAACTTCACTTTGTTTGAAAAAGTGGGTGGAGCTAAAACAAACAGGCAGCTCCACAACTTTTCCAAACAGGTTTCCAGACACAAGGAAAAAAGACAGAAGCACTCTCATTCAAAGACAAGACATTCACGCACTCTCATTGAAAGACAAGACATTCACAAGTCTCTCTCCATTCAATAAAGCTTTTTCTTTTGCTAGCTTCATTTTTTTTTTTGAATCCATAAGTCACTATCAGGTTCTCTTTTTTTTTTACATTTGATTTACTTCCTCTGTTAATTTTACATGGGCTTGAAGAATCGGAACCCAGGCCTTTTCTATTACTTTCCTTTTTTTTTACCTGGATCTCTGTTTATAAGACATTCCTCTAGACAAGTTGTTCTCTCTAAATTAAATGAACCATCGGGTGGAAATGGCCTGTTTTCACCCTTAGTCCACTTTACTGGTTTTTGTTTCTTTGGTCAATTGAAGACTGACCACAATTCTGGAGCATGACATAGGCTGGTGTGCCTTTTGTGGTGTTTTAACTTGCTCCGGCACCCATTCTGGATGATTAAGATTTTCCCAGTTTCTGATCTCACAATCCTTTCGGCCAACCGAGTTCTCTACACCCACTTCTCCTGGCCGTTATGTGGCCTGAAAAGGCTCTTAATTCGGGCTCAGTCTGGGTGTGTGAGATATGTTGGCACGAACCAATCGTAGTTGATCAATCAGTTACTGTTTCTTTTCTTAATCAATCCTTGTGTTTTTTTTTTCCGAATCACAATATTCCCTAGTGACTCTTCCCGTTTCTCTAATGGCAATGACTCACAAAGGTATTGCACACAACAGTAATACAAGGACAACAAACAATATTCCCGTGAGTACACAAATCATAACCTCTAAACAAATTCTCAGTCTGCGTTGTACGCCACTACAGACCGAGTCCTTAACTTATCCTAATAACAGCTGATAAAACTTAAGGTTCCGTACCCAAACTCTTTGATCGATTGCGCTCTTTTTTTTTTTAATAGTCTTATCACATAAGAACCCCTTCCGAATTAAAAACAATAAAAATCTTATCACATAAGAACCTTCGATCGATTAGCGCTTTCTTTTTTCTTTTTTTTTTTAATAGTCTTATCACATAAGAACCCCTTCCGAATTAAAAACAATAAAAATCTTATCACATAAGAACCTGGAACCCTTTTCGATCGACTAGCGCTCCCTTACCTACTGAAACCTTCCCCGGGCTGTCTCGAGATTTTTTCCAGAACCTGTTCTCTTCTGCTGGCGAGCTGAGAAAGAAATGGTTATAAAAAAAATACCTTTAACTTTTAAATGCCGAGTCTTGTAGATGCAGTACCTCAGCTGTGGACAACAGATTACATCTGCGATTCAACAGTGAAGAAACCTCTTGTGAGCAAAGGCTCACCTTGTTTGGCCACCGAAGCCTTTCACTGGAGAGGCACTATGCCTGTATCCGTTTTACTCACAGGACAGAGAGTATGCATCTCGGTGGAACCTCCAATAACTGTCGAAATCTCGACCTCAGAAAAGAATGACTCCGACACTTACAGCTCCGATAGAAGTTTCCCTTTTAATTTACTTGCTCGCAAGGGGTAGGTTTCACTCAGTCAAGGGCTAAATGAACACCTCCGCAATGGTACAGCTTCACAAGATATTTATACAGTAAAACCCAAGTTCTGGCCTCTCCCTGTGTATTGCTCTGTCTCACAGTCAGTGAATACAGATAAAGAGTTAATTACTATATCCTGGTCCTGACATGGTGTCGAGATATTTCCTTTTGTCAGGGTTATCAGAAAGCCAAACGGCCATTACTCCATGAGTCATAGGTAATGGGCTATCACCTGTCTTGTATTGTGTCAGGATTATCCAATTTCCTGGTCAGTTTACCTGTTTGCTTCAAATGGATGAGGTAAAGGAAAGAGATAATGGCTAGAAGATAAGGGTGGGGTGACATGGAACTCCTGTAGTGTAGACAATAGGAGAGCACCATGGGGGTTACTTGTCTCAGCATGACTTGTCTCCTAGCTGTCTGATAACCATCAGCCATCTAACAGCAGGTTTGGCTGTTTATGCAAGCTGGCTGCTAAAATGCAGAAAGTTCTGGAAGGGCCAGGACTCCATTTTAATCAAAAGGCACACAAATACCGTATGGTATCAGCTTAGATAAAAATACATTTCCACAGTCAGCAACCCCACACACCTCCGTGGAGGTGGATGGGTCAAGCCACCCCACCCACCTCCCCTTGGGAAATTGCCCTTCCCAGTATTGCCCCCAGGAGCACCCCCACCGCCGGTGCCCCTTTTGCTGTCAGTACACTCTCTGTGGCATGGCGGCCCGGCCGCCCTTAAAGGGGAAGGCGCAGTACTGCGGCCGCCATGTTATTTTCTTTTGTCGGCCGACTGCCAGGTTGGTCTGACAATTATGGCCGCGGGTTTGGCCGGGTCGCCAGCAGGGCACCCCCTCTTGGGTGCCAGGCCGCTGGCCTGGTCGAAACCCTCCCTGGTGGCCCAGTGTTTGCCACTAAAGTGGCTGCAGAGTTCACAGCGGCCCTCCCCTTTAACTGAAGGGGAGAGACGTTGTGACCATCAGCGCGATGACATCATCAGCGCGGCGCTGATGACTGACAGCCTCGGTTACTCCGACCCGCCCCCACTTCCGCCCCACTAGTGACGGCCACTCCGCCCCGTCCCCATGCTGAGGCCACTTCCGCCTCACTCCAAAAAAATCCCTGAACAGCTGAATTTCAATGGTTAGGCCGCCCCAATGTTTGGGGCGGGGGGGGCAGCACACTTTGAAACCAGTATGTGTGCCTCATTTCGGGCGGTGCGCAATGTCGGCCCCAAACTCTTTAGTGCCCCATTAGATGATTCTTGACTGTTAGTCTAACAGCCCTTTTACCCATATGCAATATTTTTTATCATTAATAATCATTAGTGTTTAAAGAAAATGAAAAAAAAGATTATTTTCTCCTGGGTTACTTGCAGTAGTGTCCTGGATATTAATCTTTAATTCCTGGAGGTTTCAGTACAGTATTGGAGGGTTTGGCATCCCTGTTCAGTGTTTATTTCAGCACAACTGTACAAATGCTATACGTGCAAAATAGTCACAGAATTATAAAACATTACAGCACAGAAAGAAGCGATTGTGCTTGTGCTGGCTTTTTGTTAGGGCGATGCAAAGCTAATCCCACTACCCCACTCTATCTCCGTAGCCCTGTATCTTTCTCTGCTTTAAATATTTATCCAATTCTTTTTTAAAACACTGCATCATGGAATGGTGGAACATGGGTTCTCACAATACTGCGCGTTCCGGATCTCAGCCTCCTCCTGCAGAGGGACAATGGGCGCCTTTCAAACTCCCCGTGGAAAGCATTCCATGCCCCAACAGCCCCCTTTGTAAATAAATTTCTCCTAACCTCTCTCCTTACTCTTTTATTGATGGGTTTAAATGGACTCCCCAACCAGAGGAAATAGTACTTCTGCAGTGTCAGCTGTGGCTCAGTGGGTAGCACACTCACCTCTGAGTCAGAAGTTTGTGGGTTCAAGTCCCACTCCAGGGACTTGAGCAAAAAAAAATTCAGGCTGACACTCCAGTGCAGTACTGAGAGAGTGCTGCACTGTCAGAGATGCCATCCTTCAGATGAGATGTTAAACTGAGGCCCCATCTGCTCTCTCAGGTGGATGTAAAAGATCCCACGGCACTATTTCGAAGAATAACAGGGGAGTTATCCCCGGTGTCCTGGCCAATATTTATCCCTCAATCAACATAACAAAAACAGATTATCTGGTCATAATCACATTTTTGTTTGTGGGAGTTTGCTGTGCACAAATTGGCTGCTGTGTTTCCCACATTACAACAGTAACTACACTTCAAAAGTTCTTCATTGGCTGTAAAGCGCTTTGAGACATCCTGTGGTCATGAAAGGCGCTATATAAATGCAAGTCTTTCTTCCCTATGAATCCTTCATAATTTTGAAAACCTCTATTAAACATCCTCTTGGCCTCCTCTGTTCCAGTGGAAGTAGTCCCTGTATCTCGAGTCGCTCCTCATAACTATCGTTTCCCAGCCTTTTTTGAATGCTGCTTTTGGACCGTCCATAAATGCTACTTTGTAGCCAGCTGTCTCTGAGAGGATAAATCTCTCACTGGTTTTCCCTGCGATAAACCTTTGTAGCCATGTCTCCTCGTGGCAATATTACCTTGAATTTACAGCACAGAAACAGGCCATTCGGCCCAACTGATCTATGCCAACATTTATGCTTCCACTGCTCTTCATCTAACCCTATCAGCATACCCTTCAATTCCATTCTCCCTTATGTGCTTATCTAGCTTTCCCTTAACTGCATCTATGACTCAGATCGGGCATGGCAAATTGTAGGTGTGAAGCTGTATCCAGGTCTTCCATGCGTTAGCACAAAAGGTGCTTTTGATGCATCAACACAGAGGGAATGGCTTCCCTTCATTGTTCACATCTTCCAAGGAACCCCATCTCGGAGCTTAAGAAGCTAATTTAACATGACAGTGGTCTGGACCTCAGACTACTGACCATTTATAAAAGGACGCGCTTATTTATACTGCAAAAATGGCCACCATGCTCCACCCTTTATCTATGATTGGTCCCCTTGGAGGATAAGCCACACCCTGAAGTTTCATAAGAATGTGTAACTGGAACCGCCCACCGCAAGGTCTCACTGACTTTGCAAATTGTAACTCTTTGACTTCCTGAAGGGACAGAGGACAGAGCTCCCCAGAAGACAGCAAGGGCCAGCCAAAGTGCCTTACCCCAGTCCAAGTACATTCCTCCCCCAACCCAAGTGCATGCCTCCCCCAGCCGAAGTGCCTTACCCCAGAACAAGTGCAACCTCCCCCCTCCCCCACCCCACCATAGATGGGGCATTGTGTACGGATTGTTAACAGGTTTATTTGGTATGAAGTGAATAGTGACAGCGTCGTGATTTCTGGATATCATCCACTCCAATGATGTCCCTTGTAGGGAGTTGGAAGAATGTGATCCGTCTTCCCCGAGTTCACTTTCTCCCCTCCGATCTCAACCCCGCCCCCCCCCACCCCCCAGTCTCTCTCTCGCGCTCTCTCTTTCTCTCTCTCTCCCACTCTCTCCCAGTGTTTCTCTCACTCTCTCCCAGTTTCTCTCTCTCTCTCAGTCTCTCTCTCTCTCCCAGTCTCTCTCTCTCTCCGTCTCTCTCTCTCTCCCAGTCTCTCTCCCTCTCCCCCAGTCTCTCTCTCTCCCAGTTTCTCTCTCTCGCTCTCCCAGTCTCTCTCTCTCTCTCCTCCAGCCTCTCTCTCTCTCCCTCCCCCCAGCCTTTCTCTCACCCTCCCCCCAGCCTTTCTCTCTCCCTCCCCCCAGCCTTTCTCTCTCCCTCCCCCCAGTCTCACTTTTTGCATTCCCCCGCCTTTCTCCCTCCCCCCAGCCTTTCTCCCTCCCTCCAGTCTCACTCTTTCCCTTCCCCCGCCTTTCTCGCTCCCTCCCCCCAGCCTTTCTCTCTCCTTCCTCCAGTCTCTCTCTCTCTTCCATCCCTCTCTCGGCCCCCCACCGCTTCTCTGCCCACCACCGCCGCTTTCGGCCACTTGCCAGTCCTCTCGGCCCCCCCGGCCGCCACTCTCGGCCCCTCCAGAGGGGTCGGGGTCGGAGCAGGGGAGAGAGTCGGGGCTGGGGCCTGAGTCGGGGGGCGGGAAGAGAGTCGGGGGAGAGAGAGAGAGTCGGGGGTGGGGCGAGGGAAAGAGAGTCGGGGGTGGGGCGAGGGAAAGAGAGTCGGGGGTGGGGCGAGGGAAAGAGAGTCGGGGAGGGGGTGAAGAGAGAGTCGGGGGGGAGGAAGGAAAGAGAGTGGGAGGGGAGAGAGGAGTCTTGGGCCTCAGGTCCTGCTTCTCGGCACCACGTGGAGGGAATGATTCGGGGCCGGGAGGAGCGGAGCTTGACAAGGGGGCGGGGATTGACAGATGCAGATCTGTCCAAAAAAGTGCAGTACAAATAGTTACACTGTTTATAAAAACTATTCAGGTTAAATGCTTCTTAATTATATGCACCATCAATTTATGTAACCTAAATAAAATTCTGTAAAACTTATTGTCAGATTAGTTCTTTTCATTAGAACCAGAGCACTGATGCAAAGCTGGCTTGGACTTTCATTTTTCATCATGATTTCTTTTACCGAGGGGGAGGGGGAAGAGAAAGTGATTACCCCTCAATCAGTCACTAACAAAGAGTTCTTTCTGATCCAAGCGTACGTTTAAAACCAATTGTTTCTGTTGTCGGAATCATTTGGTAACTTTATAACTCTTCCAAACCCTGGAGCCTGTTGTTCACTTGCTATCTGACACCTGGCAGTATTTCCCAGGAGATAGTTGTGAGGTTTGCTTCATTAACTCCACATGTGTGCTGCTGGCGGGCAGTACTGACAGCCAGCATTCAGACCCTCTGTGGGCTTGGCTGATGTTTCTGCATCAAAGTCAATCAAACCCAAAGCAGCGGTTAGGCACTGAGTACTTGAATACCACTAAGGCCGAGAAATTCGTCTATGGCAATGGCGCACAACTGACTGCAATGGGACTGAATATCAGGCGCTGCATATAGCAGGCAGGCGATCTGGGACCACATGTTTAGTGCCATCACCCAAGACAAATTTCTAGGCCTAGATCTTTTTTCTTCAGTTTTCTTTGGATTTTCTCTCCTCCCCCATTCATTTCCTGAAGAACGCTTGTACGTACTGGGATACAGTTCAAAAGGCACTGACAGCCCTCTGGGCTCACCCACGTGACCCTCATTCATATGTGAGCATCACTGCCGACTTTGAGCCTGCCCTCACCCCCTGCCTTGGGGGCACTGGATGGAAGTTGGAAATGAGAACACTGGCTGATTACTCCCCACCCGAGCTCAATGTCTCTTCTAATCTGTATAGCTCACTCTCTCACCGGATAGTGCATTTACCCACAGAGCCGAGGGAATATTTTCAGTTTTCATTGTCTCTTACTTGGAAAGATATCTCTTGAGGTAAAGACTGTACAGGGCTGGATTTTTGGCTCTGCACAGTTTGCGCCTCAGTCAGCAAGATTGGGCAGCTGAGCCCTGAGTGTGGGGCGGAGCGCTAAGGGAGGCGTTGCACACCTCTCTTAGGGTGTTAGGCCGGCTGAGCAATTGAAAATCCCGAGCTAAACAGTCGACCTCGGGGCGTTCTAAGAGAGGCCTGGGGAGAAAAAGAAAACCTGAAAAAAACCCACCAAAAACATTCTCAATAAATAACTCGCACTGTAACTTACCTGAGGTGGACATTACTTACCTCACTGCAGCTGTTAAAGCTCGGGCGGCCCGCTTTCGCAGGCGGTCCCAGCACGGCGCTCTACGGAGCGCTATGGATCGGCGGGAGCCAAAAATTGAGCCGGTGTCGCAACCAGAGGTGTTGCACACCGGCTCGCCTCTTCTGGGCGGTACTGCTCCACGCCCCACCGAAACTGGCACCAAAAATCCCGTGGGGCGCTGGAAGCTGGTCGCCCGCCCAGAAGAGCTCACCGCCACCATTGCTGCCCCTCCGGGGCAAAAACAGAGATGGCAACAAGCCAACAATCCAGCCCACTGTGAGTGATAAGTACTTAACCTGAGATCTGTTCCAGTTACTACTCGTTATTCAAGCTTTCTCAGCTCTGCTTACCTATTCGCCAACAGCTGGGACGCCATCATTAGTGTTGCTAAAGTATTCACACTGTTTTGCCTGTATATATCCTCTACATCACCAAGGAAGCCCACTTCCACTTCCATAACATCTCCTTTGTCCGCTCCTGCCTCAGCTCATCCACTTCTGAAACCCTCATCCATGCCTTTGTTACCTCTAGACTTGATTATTCGAATGCTTCCTCTGTATTAGCTCCTGGTCTGGCAACACCTCAGTTTTAAAATTCGCATCCTTATTTTCAAATCCCTCCATGGCCTTGCCACTCCATATCTCTGTAACCTTCTTCAGCCCTACAACCCTCCAAGTTCTCTGCACTCCTCCAAATCTAGCCTCTTGCGCATCCCTGATTTTAATCGCTCCATCACCGGCGGCTGAGCCATCAGCTGTCTCGGCCCTAGGCTCTGTAATTCCTTTCTGACACCTCTCTACCTCTCTCTCCTCCTTTAAGGCATTCCTTAAAACCTACCTCTTTGACCAAGCTTTTGATCACCTTGTCCTAATATCTCCTCATGTGGCTCGGTGTCACATTTTGTTTGATAATGCACCTGTGAAAAGCCTTGGGATGTTTTACTATATTAAGGGTGCTATACAACTGAAAGTTGTTATTGTATCATCTTTGCATGACATGCTCGAGAATGTTATGCTGCTCTTCCAGAACTGAGTGATTGTTCTTCCTCCCATAACAACAGTGAGGTTTTACCGTTGAATATTGCCCCCAACATCCCTTTGCAGGAAGATGATTGTGCTAGGATCAGGAACTTGCAGCATTGGCAGAACCCATGTTCCACATTCCATACCTTTTAATAAAGAAATAACATGTATTTCTGTAATATCATTCACATCCCCAGGATGTCACAAAGTGATTCACAGACAATGAATTATTTTTGAAGTGCAGTCACTGTTGTTACGTGGAAAAATGCGGCTGCCCAATTTTCCCATAAACAATAAATGAGGTAAAAAGACTGTTAATCTATTTTTAATGGTGTTGGTTGAGAGAAGACTGTTGGTTGAGAGAAGACTGTTGGTTGGAACACCAGGGGCACTTCATACTCTTCTTCAAATAGTGGCATGGGGTATTTCTACACCCACCTGAGGAGGAAAGACAGGGCCTCAGTTTAATGATTCATCCAAAAAACTATGCCTCGGACAGTGCAGCACTCCCTTAATACTGCAGTGAAATGTCAGCATAGATTATGTGCTCAAGTCTTGGAGTGGGGATTGAACCCACAACCTATTGTCTCAGAGGTTAGGGTGCTACAACTGATCCAAGCTAAACATACTTGCATCACCATAATTATCTGACTAAATATACCATACTCATGTTAAGAATAGCACAGACTTATTTTTAAAAATAAATAGAAATGTTGAAAATGTTCTCATTGAATGGGGGCACAAGCTCGAGAGGCTGAATGGCCTCCTCCTGTTCCTATGAAATCTGGAGTTTGCAATCATCTGTGTGACATTGGTAACAAATGCATTAAAGGTTCCATATCAAATTCCTTTGTCTGGTGTTTTAACCAATGAGTTAACACATCCATTAAATTATCAGACAGAGATTTTGTACGTGTGTTAACAGATTTGATACTAAATTGTTGCTCAGCGTGATTTCAACTTGTATTATAAAAATAAAAATGTTAGAAATACACAGCAGGTCTGTCAGCTTCTGAAAGAAGGAACATGCAGGTTAACGTTTGAGCTGTGATTAATTCTAATTTAGGTTCTCTGCATGAATAAAAACATGACATTTCTTGATTCAGATGTATTCAGATTTTAAATTGTAGCAAAACCCATTGAGGACTATCTTTTGATCATATCGAGCACACACTACCTGCATTAACAACGCACCCTCCCCACCGCCCCCCCCCCGCCCCAAGAAAATAGATCCCATGGTTTAGTTGATGAGACCGAAAAATTTTCCAAACAACTGGGGAGATACAGGGTTAACTGGGGAGATACAAGGTTAACTGGGGAGATACAGGGGTAACTGGGGAGATACAGGGGTAACTGGGGAGATACATAGAAACATAGAAACATAGAAAATAGGTGCAGGAGTAGGCCATTCGGCCCTTCTAGCCTGCACCGCCATTCAATGAGTTCATGGCTGAACATTCAACTTCAGTACCCCATTCCTGCTTTCTCGCCATACCCCTTGATCCCCCTAGCAGTAAGGACCTCATCTAACTCCTTTTTGAATATATTTAGTGAATTGGCCTCAACAACTTTCTGTGGTAGAGAATTCCACAGGTTCACCACTCTCTGGGTGAAGAAGTTCCTCCGCATCTCGGTCCTAAATGGCTTACCCCTTATCCTTAGACTGTGACCCCTGGTTCTGGACTTCCCCAACATTGGGAACATTCTTCCTGCATCTAACCTGTCTAACCCCGTCAGAATTTTATATGTTTCTATGAGGTCCCCTCTCATTCTTCTGAACTCCAGTGAATACAAGCCCAGTTGATCCAGTCTTTCTTGATAGGTCAGTCCCGCCATCCCGGGAATCAGTCTGGTGAACCTTCGCTGCACTCCCTCAATAGCAAGAATGTCCTTCCTCAGGTTAGGAGACCAAAACTGTACACAATACTCCAGGTGTGGCCTCACCAATGCCCTGTACAACTGTAGCAACACCTCCCTGCCCCTGTACTCAAATCCCCTTGCTATGAAGGCCAACATGCCATTTGCTTTCTTAACCGCCTGCTGCACCTGCATGCCAACCTTCAATGACTGATGTACCATGACACCCAGGTCTCTTTGCACCTCCCCTTTTCCTAATCTGTCACCATTCAGATAATAGTCTGTCTCTCTGTTTTTACCACCAAAGTGGATAACCTCACATTTATCCACATTATACTTCATCTGCCATGCATTTGCCCACTCACCTAACCTATCCAAGTCGCTCTGCAGCCTCACAGCATCCTCCTCGCAGCTCACACTGCCACCCAACTTAGTGTCATCCGCAAACTTGGAGATACTACACTCAATCCCCTCATCTAAATCATTAATGTACAGTGTAAACAGCTGGGGCCCCAGCACAGAACCCTGCGGTACCCCACTAGTCACTGCCTGCCATTCTGAAAAGTACCCATTTACTCCTACTCTTTGCTTCCTGTCTGACAACCAGTTCTCAATCCATGTCAGTACACTACCCCCAATCCCATGTGCTCTAACTTTGCACATCAATCTCTTGTGTGGGACCTTGTCGAACGCCTTCTGAAAGTCCAAATATACCACATCAACTGGTTCTCCCTTATCCACTCTACTGGAAACATCCTCAAAAAATTCCAGAAGATTTGTCAAGCATGATTTCCCTTTCACAAATCCATGCTGACTTGGACCTATCATGTCACCTCTTTCCAAATGCACTGCTATGACATCCTTAATAATTGATTCCATCATTTTACCCACTACCGATGTCAGGCTGACCGGTCTATAATTCCCTGTTTTCTCTCTCCCTCCTTTTTTAAAAAGTGGGGTTACATTGGCTACCCTCCACTCCATAGGAACTGATCCAGAGTCAATGGAATGTTGGAAAATGACTGTCAACGCATCCACTATTTCCAAGGCCACCTCCTTAAGTACTCTGGGATGCAGTCCATCAGGCCCTGGGGATTTATCGGCCTTCAATCCCATCAATTTCCCCAACACAATTTCCCGGCTAATAAGGATTTCCCTCAGTTCCTCCTCCTTACTAGACCCCCCGACCCCTTTTATAACCGGAAGGTTGTTCGTGTCCTCCTTCGTGAATACCGAACCAAAGTACTTGTTCAATTGGTCCGCCATTTCTTTGTTCCCCGTTATGACTTCCCCTGATTCTGACTGCAGGGGACCTACGTTTGTCTTTACTAACCTTTTTCTCTTTACATATCTATAGAAACTTTTGCAATCCGTCTTAATGTTCCCTGCAAGCTTCTTCTCATACTCCATTTTCCCTGCCCTAATCAAACCCTTTGTCCTCCTCTGCTGAGTTCTAAATTTCTCCCAGTCCCCAGGTTCGCTGCTATTTCTGGCCAATTTGTATGCCACTTCCTTGGCTTTAATACTATCCCTGATTTCCCTTGATAGCCACGGTTGAGCCACCTTCCCTTTTTTATTTCTATGCCAGACAGGAATGTACAATTGTTGTAGTTCATCCATGCGGTCTCTAAATGTCTGCCATTGCCCATCCACAGTCAACCCCTTAAGTATCATTCGCCAATCCATCTCAGCCAATTCACGCCTCATACCTTCAAAGTTAGCCTTCTTTAAGTTCTGGACCATGGTCTCTGAATTAACTGTTTCATTCTCCATCCTAATGCAGAATTCCACCATATTATGGTCACTCTTCCCCAAGGGGCCTCGCACAACGAGATTGCTAATTAATCCTTTCTCATTACATAACACCCAGTCTAAGATGGCCTCCCCCCTAGTTGGTTCCTCGACATATTGGTCTAAAAAACCATCCCTTATGCACTCCAGAAAATCCTCCTCCACCGTATTGCTTCCAGTTTGGTTAGCCCAATCTATGTGCATATTAAAGTCACCCATTATAACTGCTGCACCTTTATTGCACGCACCCCTAATTTCCTGTTTGATGCCCTCCCCAACATCACTACTACTGTTTGGAGGTCTGTACACAACTCCCACTAACGTTTTTTGCCCTTTGGTGTTCTGCAGCTCTACCCATATAGATTCCACATCATCCAAGCTAATGTCCTTCCTAACTATTGCCTTAATCTCCTCCTTAACCAGCAATGCTACCCCACCTCCTTTTCCTTTTATTCTATCCTTCCTGAATGTTGAATACCCCTGGATGTTGAGTTCCCAGCCCTGCTCATCCTGGAGCCACGTCTCCGTAATCCCAATCACATCATATTTGTTAACATCTATTTGCACAGTTAATTCATCCACCTTATTGCGGATACTCCTTGCATTAAGACACAAAGCCTTTAGGCTTGTTTTTTTAACACCCTCTGTCCTTTTAGAATTTTGCTGTACAATGGCCCTTTTTGTTCTTTGCCTTGGGTTTCTCTGCCCTCCACTTTTCCTCATCTCCTTTCTGTCTTTTGTTTTTGCCTCCTTTTTGTTTCCCTCTATCTCCCTGCATTGGTTCCCATCCCCCTGCCATATTAGTTTAACTCCTCCCCAACAGCACTAGCAAACACTCCCCCGAGGACATTGGTTCCGATTCTGCCCAGGTGCAGACCGTCCGGATTGTACTGGTCCCACCTCCCCCAGAACCGGTTCCAATGCCCCAGGAATTTGAATCCCTCCCTGCTGCACCATTGCTCAAGCCACGTATTCATCTGAGCTATCCTGCGATTCCTACTCTGACTAGCACGTGGCACTGGTAGCAATCCCGAGATTACTACTTTTGAGGTCCTACTTTTTAATTTAGCTCCTAGCTCCTTAAATTCATTTCGTAGGAACTCATCCCTTTTTTTTACCTATGTCATTGGTACCAACGTGCACCACGACAACTGGCTGTTCTCCCTCCCTTTTTAGAATGTCCTCCACCCGCTCCGAGACATCCTTGACCCTTGCACCAGGGAGGCAACATACCATCCTGGAGTCTCGGTTGCGGCCGCAGAAACGCCTATCTATTCCCCTTACAATTGAATCCCCTATCACTATCGCTCTTCCACTCTTTTTCCTGCTCTCCTGTGCAACAGAGCCAGCCACGGTGCCATGAACTTGGCTGCTGCTGCCCTCCCCTGATGAGTCATCCCCCTCAACAGTACTCAAAGCGGTGTATCTGTTTTGCAGTGGGATGACCACAGGGGACCCCTGCACTACCTTCCTTGCACTACTCTTCCTGCTGGTCTTCCATTCCCTCGCTGGCTGTGGACCCTTCTCCTGCAGTAAGACCAACTCGCTACACGTGATACTCACGTCATTCTCAGCATCGTGGATGCTCCAGAGTGAATCCACCTTCAGCTCCAACTCCGCAACACGGACCGTCAGTAGCCGGAGGTGGACACACTTCCCGCACATGTAGTCGTCAGGGACACTGGTGTTGTCCCCGTGTTCCCACATGGTACAGGAGGAGCATATCACGTGACCGAGCTGTCCTGCCATGACTTAACCCTTAGATACACTTAAATTGCCGACAACAATGTTAAAAGTTACTGACTAATAAAGAAAAAGAAAAACTACTCACCAATCAGCAGCCAATCACTTACCACGTTGGCTGTGACGTCACCTTTTGATTTCCTTCTACTTCTTTTTTGCCTTCTCTCCCAGCTGGAGCTGCACCGCTACGCCTCTCTGGACTCCCGCCTCTCTCGACGCTCCCCGGACTGCTGAGCCTTTTATAGGCCGCTGCCTCTCTGGACTCCCGCCTCTCTCGACGCTCCCCGGACTGCTGAGCCTTTTATAGGCCGCTGCCTCTCTGGACTCCCGCCTCTCTCGACGCTCCCCGGACTGCTGAGCCTTTTACAGGCCGCCGCCTCTCTCGACGCTCCCCGGACTGCTGAGCCTTTTACAGGCCGCTGCCTCTCTGGACTCCCGCCTCTCTCGACGCTCCCCGGACTGCTGAGCCTTTTACAGGCCGCTGCCTCTCTGGACTCCCGCCTCTCTCGACGCTCCCCGGACTGCTGAGCCTTTTATAGGCCGCTGCCTCTCTGGACTCCCGCCTCTCTCGACGCTCCCCGGACTGCTGAGCCTTTTATAGGCCGCTGCCTCTCTGGACTCCCGCCTCTCTCGACGCTCCCCGGACTGCTGAGCCTTTTATAGGCCGCTGCCTCTCTGGACTCCCGCCTCTCTCGACGCTCCCCGGACTGCTGAGCCTTTTATAGGCCGCTGCCTCTCTGGACTCCCGCCTCTCTCGACGCTCCCCGGACTGCTGAGCCTTTTACAGGCCGCTGCCTCTCTGGACTCCCGCCTCTCTCGACGCTCCCCGGACTGCTGAGCCTTTTATAGGCCGCTGCCTCTCTGGACTCCCGCCTCTCTCGACGCTCCCCGGACTGCTGAGCCTTTTACAGGCCGCTGCCTCTCTGGACTCCCGCCTCTCTCGACGCTCCCCGGACTGCTGAGCCTTTTACAGGCCGCTGCCTCTCTGGACTCCCGCCTCTCTCGACGCTCCCCGGACTGCTGAGCCTTTTACAGGCCGCTGCCTCTCTGGACTCCCGCCTCTCTCGACGCTCCCCGGACTGCTGAGCCTTTTATAGGCCGCTGCCTCTCTGGACTCCCGCCTCTCTCGACGCTCCCCGGACTGCTGAGCCTTTTATAGGCCGCTGCCTCTCTGGACTCCCGCCTCTCTCGACGCTCCCCGGACTGCTGAGCCTTTTACAGGCCGCTGCCTCTCTGGACTCCCGCCTCTCTCGACGCTCCCCGGACTGCTGAGCCTTTTACAGGCCGCTGCCTCTCTGGACTCCCGCCTCTCTCGACGCTCCCCGGACTGCTGAGCCTTTTACAGGCCGCTGCCTCTCTGGACTCCCGCCTCTGGGGTTAACTGGGGAGATACAGGGATAACTGGGGAGATACAGGGGTAACAGGGGAGATACAGGGATAACTGGGAAGATACAGGGATAACTGGGGAGATACAGGGGTAACTGGGGAGATACAGGGGTAACTGGGGAGATACAGAGTGAACTAGGGGGATACAGGGGTAACTGGGGAGATACAGGGTTAACTGGGGAGATACAGGGTTAACTGGGGAGATACAGGGTTTACTAGGGAGATACAGGGTTAACTGGGGAGGTACAGGGGTAACTGGGGAGATACAGGGTTAACTGGGGAGATACAGGGGTAACTGGGGAGATACAAGGTTAACTGGGGAGATACAGGGGTAACTGGGGAGATACAGGGGTAACTGGGGAGATACAGGGTTAACTGGGGAGATACAGGAGTAACTGGGGAGATACAGGGTTAACTGGGGAGATACAGGGGTAACTGGGGAGATACAGGGTTAACTGGGGAGATACAGGAGTAACTGGGGGGATACAGAGTTAACTGGGGAGATACAGGGTTGCCACCTCCACAGGTAAGGTTGTTAAGGTTTACAAGCAATTGTACCTCTGATAATCCTGCTGCCAATTACAGCAATCTCTGTCGGTCTCTGTGTTATTTCTGAAAGCAGCGTGGGCATCTATTGCAGGGAGGGTATATCTCACCGCCAGGTGCAGTCCTCCCCGCCCAGTGGATTATTGGCTGGGTTTGGAAACTCAGCTCAGTTTTACAGCTCTCATTCTTATCTGACTGGATGAGACCAGTACTCATTCTCCTGTGGAAACCTTTCTGACTGGAATGCATTACGAGCTTCATTGTGATTTTATGCTAATGGGAGCGTGCCTCTGTGGCATGCGAGGTGTGTGTCTCTTTCTGTACAGTATTGGGTATAATGGCCTTTTTGTTTACTCGTGAAAGTTAAGTTTTTCACAAGAAGCTATTGGCTTAAACTTTAACCAGTCATAATTAAAAAAAAAATGTAGTTGGGGAATGTAATGATTTGGGAGATTTCCATATTATATTTTTATATGACTTTAGATAGACAGAGCAAATACAATTTAGAAATTGATAGCAGCCAGTAGCATCTCAAAAGCTGTTTTTATATGTTTTTCATTTGGATTCCAGAGGCCAATCGTCCATAGCCCAGTGCAGACTCATGACCAAGGTAACACTGGGTATACGCGTTGCCAGACTATGGAACACTGAATTAACAGCGGGCAATGATTGATGAATGTGTTAATTTTTTGTATATTATACTTGCAAATAAATCTGACTCCAAGTTTTAACCTGAACATAATGATCTGACAGTGTGGTATTTAATACCATTTGGAAAAGACAAATACACAGAAGCAGTAGATATATAGCAAGATAGTAAACAAATATATTAACCTTACACCATGGCCTAGAAATTGGGCAATGCCGGAAACCTGCTGGTAACTTTGGCGGCCAAGGATAATGCCCAAAGGCCAAGAGAACGCAGGCAGTACCAGCATTTTAGTATTGCCTGCTCATTAACATCAGCGTGGCGGTGATTTTCTAGTGCAACATGCTCTTTGCAGCGCTAATCTCAGAAGGAGGCAAAAGGTCGCCTTTGACTCCCGCTCACAGTGTAGGGGAGCAGATAAGAAAGGAGCGACACCAACAGTTGCCGTACATGCTCCAAAAATATTAGCAGACACCTGATGTTTGTTGATTTTTTAATTGTTTATGACATCAATGCAGATAAAATAGATCTTATCACAGATCATCTTCAGTCGTTGCAATGGAGTTCACCCATTGATTGATTGGTAAAATCATATGGTCGATCTGCATTATATAATTCATGAAGGCTCAATACTTACATGAAATTATTCTTAGATAATACGTATCCTGAAATGCTGGCTCATTGCATATATTTCCCCATATAATAAACGAGTAACTCAAATGCCTATATTCCCTGTTGTGTTGCAAAGCCTGAGAGGTGCATGACTGCAAATGTAATTCCCAATAGTGAATCCTGTGGTGTCTGCTCATTTATTAAAGGGTTTAAGAGAAATACTTGGATAAATATCTAATCTGGGAACAGGTCCAGTAGAGTCTCATCATTAGGTTCAATTATTCTTCTGTGCCTAACGGGGCCCGTTGATTATCTGGGCCTATCCATCTGAAATCCAACTGTGAGGCTTGTCATATAATACAGTCTGAATCTACCCCCACCAGTCGCCAATGTATTGCGATCATGTTTGGTTTTCAGTTTAGGCAGCTGGAATCATACTATTGACCTGTATCAATAAATGGAATTACATTTAAGTACCAAGAGCTGCATCAATGGAAGTGTGTGTGAATTTCAGTGCGAGTGTTATGTTTTTTGCAGGCGTCAAACAACAACTGCTATTTAGGTTCAGTTGTTGAGTCGAGTATTGATAGAAAATGGATGTGTTTTTGTTGAGGGATGAAATTACTGACTGACCCACAAACCCGTAAGCTGCCAGAAAATGCAACCCCCCTCGCCACTGATGGGGAAATAATGGAAGTTTAAAAAGAAGAACCTTGGCAAAGGAAGGGTTTGAAGTTCTGGCATCTATCCTCATAGGTCCTGTCAGACTCCTCATGGCCATTAACGCTGCTGAAAGCCCTTTTAGTGGCAGCTCTCACTGGTGTGATTTAGCGCAGGCATCAATATGAGCAGATAATTCCAAAATGGATGAGCCGGCATCAACTTGGCCTTGCAAGCTGATTGGCGCCACGCTCCACCTTGTTAAAATACTCTCGCCGATAGCATGCAATGGCAGTGCTGCCGACCTGCCGAAAATGGCAGCTGCTGCAGGACCCACCTCCAGCTGGCAGAAGGGCGATTGCCGCCACTTTTTCCCCTGGACCTGACGGTCTGCATCCTAGGGTCTTAAAAAAACTGGCTGCGGAGATAGTGGATGCATTGGTTGTAATCTACCAAAATTCCCTGGATTCTGGAGAGGTCCCAGCGGATTGGAAAACCGCAAATGTAAAGCCCTTATTGGGAAAATGCTGGAGTCCATAAGTAGCAGGACATTTAAAAAATTATAATACAGTCAGGCAACATCAGCATGGTTTTATGAAAAATAAATCATGCTTGACAAATTTGATGGAATTCTTTGAGGATATAAGGAGCAGGGTGGATAAAGGGGAACCAGTAGATGTCGTGAATTTGGATTTCCAGAAGGCATTCGATATGGTGCCGCATAAAAGGTTACTGCACAAGATAAGAGCTCACAGGATTGGGGGTAATATATTAGCATGGATAACTAACAAAAAACAGAGAGTGGGGATAAATGGGTCATTTTCAGGTTGGCAAACTGTAACTAGTGGGGTGCCACAGGGATCAATGCTGGGGTCTCAACTATTTACAATCTATATTAATGACTTGGATGAAGAGACCGAGTGTAATGTAGCCAAATTTGCTGATGATGCGAAGATAGGTGGGAAAGTAAGTTGTGAGGAGGATTCAAATAATCTGCAAAGGGATATAGACAGGTTAAGTGAGTGGGCAAAAATTTGGCAGGTGGAGTATAATGTGGGAAAATGTGAGGTTATCCACTTTGGTAGGAAACATAAAAAAGCAAATTATTATTTAAATAGGGAGAGATTACAAAATGCTGAGGTACAGAGGAACCTGGGGGTCCTTGTGCATGAAACACAAAAAGTTAGCATGCAGGTACAGCAAGTAATTAGGGAAGCAAATGAAATGTTGGCCTTGATTGCAAAGAAGATGTAGTATAAAGGTAGGGAAGTCTTGCTACAACTGTGCAGGGTGTTGGATGTTAGTGAGACCACACCCGGAGTACTGCGTACAGTTTTGGTCTCCTTATTTAAGGAAGGGTATACTTGCATTGGAGGCAGTTCAGAGAAGGTTCACGAGTTTGATTCCTGAGATGAAGGGGTTGTCTTATGAAGAAAGGTTGAGCAGGTTGGGCCTGTACTCATTGAAGCTTAGAAGAAAAAGAGATGATCTTATTGAAACGTATAAGTTTCTGAGAGAGCTTGAGAGGATGTTTCCCCTCGTGGGGGAATCTAGAACTAGGGGGCATAGTTTCAGAATAAGGGGTCACCCATTTAAAATGGAAATGAGGAGGAATTTCTTCTCTCAGAGGGTCATGAATCTTTGGAATTCTCTACCCCAGAGAGCTGTGGAGGCTGGGTCATTGAATATATTTAAGCTGAAGATAGCCAGATTTTTGAACGATAGGGGAGTCAAGGGTTATGGGGAGCGGGGGAAGTGGAGTTGAGGCCAAGATCAGATCAGCCATGATCTTATTGAATGGCGGAACAGGCTTGAGGGACCAAATGGCATACTCCTGTCCTATTTCTTAAGTTCTTATTTCATGGTGGTAACAGATATCGCAAACCACCTGAATTTCTAGGCCCAGATGTTTTAAAACAAGAGACAGCTGAATATCCTGTGGCTTTCTTCAGTAGCCTCTCACTGAGCCTCTGGACATCATGTGGGAAGGGTCCTTGCACAGAGCCTTTGTTCATTTCCTCACTTGTTGGGTATCCCACATTGTCTCTGCTACTACAACCACAACAACTTACATTTCTAGAGCGCATTTAATGTAGCAAAACTTCCTAAGGTGCTCAACATGAGTGATATCAATAAAAACATTTTTGACACCGAGCCACAGACAGATGACCAAAAGCTTGGTTTTAAGGAGCGTCTTAAAAGAGGAGAGAGAGGCGGAGAGGTTTAGGGAGGGAATCCCAGAGCTTAGGGCCAAGGCAGCTGAAGGCACGAACGTCAATGGTAAGGAGAATAAAATCGAGGATGTGCAAGAGGCCAGAATTAGAGGAGCGCAGAGATCACAAATGCTTGTAGGGCTGGAGGAGGTTACAGGCGAGATCATGGAGGGTTTTGAAAACATGAATGAGAATCTTAAAATTGAGGTGTTGTTGGACTGAGAGCCAGTGAAAGTCAGCAAGCACAGGGATGATAGGTGAACGAGACTTGGAGAGAGTTAAGATACGGGCAGCAGAGTTTTGAAAGAGCACAAGTTTATGTAGGGTATGTCATGTATGTAACCACAATGTAACACCACTGTATTACTGTATACACTCAACCTAGATGCACACCTTGACCACAAGGGGTGAACTTGTGGGAGACACTCCTTACCTGATCACACAGGTATAAAAAGTGAAGTCCCACGCAAGGTCATCGTCTTTGGAGTCCTGTGAATAAAGAGTTAAGGTCATAGAGTGACCTTGTCCCCAGAATGTGCCTCGTGTGGTTTCATACTGTAGAGTAAGGACTTTATATTGGTGACGAGAAACGGGAATTCACAACCCACGAGAATGGTCACCGGTAGCACAGAGGAACGGTACTGTATTGGGGAAGACTGGGACAATTTTGTTGAGAGGCTTCAGCAAAGCTTTGTTACGAAAGAATGGCTGGGGGATGCAGCGGCCGACAAGCAAAGGGCTCATTTTTGACCAGCTGCGGATCAAAGACTTACGCGCTGATGAAGGACTTACTAGCACCCGAAAAGCCGGCGGACAAACCTTTGAAGAACTTAGCAAATTGATTGGGGAGCACCTCAAACCGGCGAGTAGCATACATATGGCCCGACACAGATTCTACACACACCGACGTCATGAAGGACAGAGCATGCCGGACTTCGTAGCGGACCTCCGGCATTTGGCCAGCATCTGTAAGTTCACAGACGCCTGCAGGGGGGAGATGCTAAGGGACTTCTTTATCGAGGGCATCGGACATGCGGGAATTTTCCGCAAATTAATTGAGACCAAGGATTTGACCTTGGAAGCGGCGGCATTGATAGCTCAGACTTTCATGGCGGGGAAGAAGAGACGAAAATAATATACGCGTGCAATTCTGCCTCTAACGCGGCGATGGATCAGGGAGTCAACATCATCAATACGACTCAGAGTCCCGCAGGCAGGCAGGGGCAGTCTGATACTCCCCAGGCAGCAATAGACCCCAGAGTAGGACTTCAACAGAGACAATGGCAGGCTGAACGGACATTCACGCCATCACAGTGGACAATGTGGCCCGGGATGGGGCCATTGACACCCACTAATAGGGTACTTAAGAGCAGTCAAAGGGACAGTCAGCGCGGAATGCCTGGCCATAGTCCCTTTATTCCCAACAATGGAAACTTTAACTCATGCTGGAGGTGTGGGGGAAAACACTCAGCTAGATCTTGCAGATTTCAACAGTTTATCTGCAGGAACTGCAATCTCAGTGGCCACTAGCTCGAATGTGCAGGAAGTCTGCAACCAGACTAATATATGAGGCGGATGGACCAGAAGAGGGTTCCTTGAGGCAGGATGACTTTTGGGGCAAATCGACGGACGCCGAGGTTCAGCGGGTCCATGTGGTGAACATTCACAGTTCATACACCAAAACGCCACCAATGATGATGAGGGTTTTATTAAACGATATCCCAGTACGCATGGAGCTGGACACTGGGGCCATGACTACTCATGGGCGTTCAGCAATTTGAGAAGCTATGGCCACTTAAAGCCAGTAGACCCAAATTAGCATGTATTGAGACACAATTACGGACTTACACTAAAGAAATCATTCCGGTGCTAGGCAGTGCAATGTTGGCTGTCACACACAATGAGTTAGTGAATCGGCTGCCGCTCTGGATTGTCCCGGGCAATGGTCGCGCACTGTTGGGGAGGAGTTGGTTAACCGAGATGAATTGGAAATGGGGGGATGTTCACGCAATGTCATCTGTGGAGCGAAGTTCGTGCTCACAAGTCCTACAACAATTCGATTCACTCTTCCAAGCTGGCGTCGGGACTTTCAAAGGCACTAAAGTCGTGATACACATCACCCCGGAGGCCAGGCCAGTGCACCACAAAGCTAGAGCGGTGCCGTATGTGATGTGGGAAAGATCGAGAGCGAATTGGACCGGCTGTTGAGAGAGGGCATCAACTCGCCTGTTGAATTCAGCGACTGGGCGAGCCCCATCGTTCCCGTCCTAAAAGCGGATGGCTCTGTCAGGATCTGTGGCGACTACAAGGCCATCATCAATCGGGTGTCCCTACAAGATCAATACCCGCTCCCGAGAGCGGAGGACCTCTTCGCCACGCTGGCAGGCGGCAAGCTGTTCACCAAGTTGGACCTCACTTCAGCCTATATGACCCAGGAACTGGCCGACGAATCTAAACTACTGACCACCATCACCACGCACAAGGGACTGTTCGTTTATAACAGGTGCCCGTTTGGCATTCGATCAGCGGCCGCGATTTTTCCGTTCCTGGAACGATCGTATTCCAGTACGACATCCTCATCACGGGTCAAAACATCGAGGAACACCTCCACAACCTGGAGGAGGTGCTACGCCAACTGAACCGGGTAGGCCTGCGACTCAAGAAGTCTAAATGTGTGTTCTTAGCTCCTGAGGTTGAGTTTCTGGGCAGGAGGGTTGCGGTAGATGGGATTCGGCCCACCGAATCCAAAACAGAGGTGATTCGACGAGCACTCAGGCCCTGCAACACATCGGAGTTGCGTTCATTCCTGGGACTGTTGAACTATTTCGGGAACTTTCTGCCGAACTTCTGCACATTGTTGGAGCCGCTATACATGCTCCTGCGTAAGGGTTGCGATTGGTTTTGGGGGGACTGTCAGGAACGGGCTTTTGATCGGGCGCGAAACCTACTTTGTTCAAACAAGCTGTTGACCCTGTACGACCCCTGTAGAAAATTGGTTCTGACATGTGATGTATCGTCCTATGGGGTTGGGTGCGTGTTGCAGCAGGGCAATGCTGAGGGTCAACTACAACCTGTGGCTTATGCCTCCAGGTCGCGCTCTCAAGCAGGACGGGGATATGGGATGGTCGAGAAGGAAGCGCTTGCATGTTTCTATGGTGTAAAAAAAATGCATCAGTACCTCTTTGGTAGGAAGTTTGAATTAGAGACGGACCACAAGCCATTAATATCCCTGTTGTCAGAAGCAAGGCTATCAATGCCAACTCGCATACAGCGATGGGCTCTCACGCTGGCTGCTTATGACTACTCCATCCGGCACCGGCCCGGCACTGAAAATTGCGCTGACGCGCTCAGCAGGCTTCCACTGGCCACCACTGAGAGGGCAGCAGAGCAAAGCGCCAGATGGTCATGGCTGTCGATACCTTTGAAAGCGCAGGCTCCCCCATCATAGCCCGCCAGATCAAAACCTGGACAAACAGAGATCCCCTCCTATCCCTGGTTAAGAAATGTGTCCTGACTGGGGATTGGGCTCCCGCACACGGAGCATGCCCTTAGGAGGTCTGACCGTTCCACAGACAGATGGATGAGCTCTCCATCCAAGCCGACTGCCTACTATGGGGCAGCCGGGTAGTTATGCCCCAGAAGGGCAGGGAGACATTCATCAGGGAACTCCACAGCGAGTACCCAGGCATTGTGCTGATGAAGGCCATTGCCCGGTCACACGTTTGGTGGCCTGGAATTGATTCAGACCTGGAACACTGTGTTCGCAGATGCACGATGTGTGCCCAGCTGGGTAATGACCCCAGGGAGGCCCCGCTCAGCCCATGGCCCTGGCCCACCAGGCCATGGTCACGCATTCATGTTGACTACACGGGCCCGTTCATGGGAAAGATGTTCCTTATTGTGGTAGATGCGTACTCGAAATGGATCGAGTGCATCATTCTGAATTCATGCACGTCACCCACCACCGTGGAAAGCCTACATGCGATCTTTGCAATCCATGGCTTGCCGGACATCCTGGTTAGTGATAATGGCCCATGTTTCACAAGCTACGAATTCCAAGAGTTTATGTCGGGCAATGGCATCAACCACGTCAGGACTGCGCCGTTCAAGCCGGCCTCCAATGGCCAGGCGGAACGTGCGGTCGAAATCATTAAGCAAGGTATGCTCAGGATTCAAGGACCCTCCCTACAATGCCGTCTATCGCGACTCCTGCTGGCCTATAGATCCCGACCGCACTCGCTCACGGGGGTCCCGCCCGCAGAGCTACCAATGAAACGGATACTCAAAATTCGGTTGTGCCTCATTCACCCAGTCCTGACCGACATAGTTGAGGGCAAGCGCAAGTCACAAAACAAATACCATGACCGTAATTCGAGGGGGAGATGTATAGAAATAAATGATCCTGTATTCGTCCTCAAGCACGCCATGGGACCCAAATGGCTTGAGGGCACTGCAATTGACAAAGAGGGGAATAGGGTCATCGTGGTAAAACTCAACAATGGTCAGAAATGCCGTAAGCATCTGGACCAAGTAAAAAAAAGGTTCAGCATCGACACAGAGGAACCTGAAGAAGACCATGAGATGGAGCTCACAACACCGCCAGTGAACGAGCAACAAGAGCAATCAGAAGAATGCACAGTCCCTGCGGTCAGCCCGGACAGGCCGGAATCACCACAGGTGACAGACACTCACGTCAGTGTCCAACAACCAGAGTCCCAACTGTGGCGCTCCACGAGGGAGCGTAGACCACCTGAAAGACTAAACCTATGATCCCAATAAGACTTTTGGGGGGGAGGGGGGGTGATGTCATGTATGTAACCACAATGTAACACCACTGTATTACTGTATACACTCAACCTAGATGCACACCTTGACCACAAGGGGTGAACTTGTGGGAGACACTCCTTACCTGATCACACAGGTATAAAAAGGGAGGTCCCACGCAGGGTCATCGTCTTTGGAGTCCTGTGAATAAAGAGTTAAGGTCACAGAGTGACATTGTCCCCAGAATGTACCTCGTGTGGTTTCATACTGTAGAGTAAGGACTTTACAGGGTAGAAGGTGGGAGACCATACAACAATAAAGGAATAATAGACCAGTTAATGGCCTGTTTCTGTGCTGTAATTTCTATGTCATTCTATGTAATTATTACACTCGTAGAAGATAACTCACTCATGGCAGGTATAAGGGCTCAAATTTCAGTTCATGAGAGACTACTTATGGAAACTGTCCTACTGCAGTGAGCACAAGTTAAAAGTGTTGGTGCAGCAACAAGACACAGACATCAGGTGCAGCAAATAATGAGAGAGCAAACAAGGATGAATCACTCAGAATTTCCTCCCAAGCTGCTGGAAGTGGCAAGCCCTGGCCATTTATCTGTGTTGCTTGACTTGTTTGAGATGTAGCTAAAGCTTGCAGGGAACAGCTCCGGTCGTTACCAATAGCAACGTGTCCCTTTTACGTTGCAGTTGCCAAAGTAGTGATGCCATCGTGCGAGTCTGTTTGCAAAGCTTTAATTAACAGCGTTTCTAAATGAAAAGCGTAACACTAGGGTCCTTTATTTCTATTCCTTGCTTGCGAGTCAAAGTAGTAGAGAATACCTGGGGTGGCAGCTCTGCAGTTCCAACATTTGACTTGCGTGCATCAGCTCGCTGGGTTGAATGCCAGGGCTGCCAGAGAATGGTGTGTGATGTGAGGGGAACATGCAGAGGAGAAGAGAAAATAAAAGGAGGAAGGGAAAAATGGGTTAGGTCCTGGCCAGTTTTGAAGCAGACAGTTATCCCCTGCATAATCAAACAGCCTTTTTACTAATTTCCAATATTTCTATAACTAATAAAACAAAAGTATTCAAAGAACATTAAAAAAACATCATTTTATTTATTGTTGGTACTGTGATTTTTCTCCCGGTGTTACTTGCAGCAGTGTGCTGGAAGTTAATCTTCAATTCCCCTGGAGACTGCCGGGCAATTGTGGAGGGTTAGCAACTCTATTCTGGCTTCTTAATGTTGAAGCATGTGCAATCCAGTTCGCCTTGCATGTCCTCAACAGTGTATCATGAAATGCACCCTTTTGGACTGAGCAATCGGTGGTAGCCCGAAGATGAAAAGGGTTGATCATAGCTTCATCCTCCAGCACAAAGAGGCGCAGGATCCCTTAGTCCCAGTCACAAAAACACTGTTCCAGGCCAAGGTTTGGACACAGAGGGGGTTGGGGGGGGGGGGGGCGCACGCACGCACACGCACACACACACCCCCCACGCGCATACACACACATACACACAAGCACACCCATGTACACACCCACCCACGCGCACGCACACACACACAGACACACACACAGACACACCCACACACACACACCCACGTACACACATACACACACATGTACATACACACACATACTCCCCCCCCACACACACCCCTCCGACACACACACCCCCCCCCCACACATACAAACACCCCACGTACACACATATCCACACACACACGCCCACACATCCACGTATACACACACGTACACACACACACACACACACACATGAACCCACAAGCGATTTCCCAATATTGGGGAGGTAGTGGAAATTTGCAGAATATATAGTAGTGATGATCTAAACCATTGTGGAGAGAACAGAGTACCCAAGAGAGTTTGCACCAGGTCAGTGCGTATAACATTTATAAAGGCTCCCTATTCAAAATCAACAAAGAGCAGCCTTTTCAAGCTCAAAAAGTATCTTTTCAAGATGAGACGTTTCTGTGGAAACTAGGTTATCGCTATTTCTCATAAGGCACAGAAAATTGACAGATTAATGGTTCAGCTGTGCCCCTTTTCACGAAATGCACAGTTTCCTGCCTACTTCAGCAAAGGGTCGTGTTCCTTCCTTCTTCCTCTCTCTTTTCTTTATTTCTGTTGTCAAGGGAACGTGGGCAATTGTCATGTTCAATCCGTGTTTCCTTCAATCTATTATGCACGTATTCTTTCATTCTTATATACTTGAAGGTATAATCATGCTAAACTATAGATTTATCCAATGTAATGTGCATTAATGTTCTAAATAGATACATGTGTGTGAGTCACAAGCTGAAAATTAATCAAGACATTTAAACAAACAATAACAGATACGTCAGCATGAGTTACGGCTGCAATCTAATCAAAATGTTAGGATGGTTTATTTATACAGAATAATAATAAGCACCCAGGAGTGATTGTAGGCTGGAATTTATCTGAGAGGTGTAATGGTTTATATATAGAATAACAGATGCTTGGAATGAGTTACAGGCTGGAATCTAATTGAGGGGTTCACATGGTTTATACATAGAATAATGGATCCCTGGGAGTGAGTTACAGGTTAGGAGGGGGAATAAGGCACACTAAACAACAACAACTTGTGTTTATATAGCAACTTTAACGTAATGAAATGTCCCAAGATGCTTCACAGAAGTATTATGCGATAAATATTTGACATCAAGCCGCATAAGTAGAAATTAGAGCAGATTGGTCAAAGAGATATGTTTTAAGAGCGTCTTGAAGGAGGAAAGAGAGGGAGAGAGGCAGAGAGGTTTAGACAAGGAGTTCCAGAGCTTGGGGCTGAGGCCAACAGAAGGTACGGCCACCAATGGTTGAGTGATTATAATCAGGGATGCTCAGGAGGGCAGAATTAGAGGAGCGTAGACATCTCGGGGGGAGGGGGAGGGGGGATTTGTGGGGCTGGAGGAGATTACAGAGATAGGGAGGAGCGAGGCCATGGAGGGTATTGAAAATAAGGACGGGAGAAGGGAGTAGGTGGGAGGTTTGAAGAATGGTGCAGGAAAGGAATGGGAGAGAGGGGGAGAAGAGGAGAATGAAAGATGAGTGGATGAGTAAGAGCGAGAGAGAAAGGGAGAAGGAGAGAGGAGGGGAGAGGAGGAGAATGTAGGAAGGGCAAGAGGAGGGTGTGAAGGCACTACAGAGTGACTGGGGGCAATCCCTAAACTTGATTCCAAAACAAACTTGGCAGCGAGAAGGTTTATGTCTGAACTATCTTGCTCCACCTTTAGTCTTCCTCTGGCTTATATTCAGAGTTTTGAGACAGGCATTCTAGTTATAATTAGTAAACTCAAAGTGCCCATCTGTTACAGAATGAACCAAGCTCCAACGGTCGGCTTTGAAGCAGATGTAGGCAGCCGCACAACTCACCACTTCATGTACCCTGAGAGTGCAAAAAATCTCCCAGCAAACGTCAGCTTTGTCTTGGTTCCCTTTAAGACTTTGGATCTCCTGTGGATCACCAGTGCCCTGTCAACAGGCGAGATCAGATTGTAAGTATAGCTCTCAACTTTCAGACTTGCTTTTCAGTGTATGTATTTGTACATGTTGTTACTGAGCCTATTTGGGCCGGAATTTTCATGCTGCCGTGCGTGCGGAATTGGAGGTGGGTCAGGAGTAAAATTTGAAAAAAATAGGAGTGCGTCGGGATCCCGCGTCCCCGCGTCTTTAACTCAGGCACATTTGCCAGCGCGGCACAGACACGAACGGCAGAGGCGGGCGACCTCATTGAGCTCATTAATTATCATCATCATAGGCAGACCCTCGAAATCAAGGAAGACTTGCTTCCACTCGGAGACATGGTTCCAGGGTAACCAAGGCTGGGAACTCAACATCCAGGGGTATTCAATATTCAGGAAGGACAGACAGGAAGGAAAAGGAGGTGGTGTAGCGTTACTGGTTAAAGAGGAGATTAACACAATAGTAAGGAAGGGCATTAACGTGGATGATGTGGAATCTATATGGGTAGAGCTGCGAAACACCAAAGGGCAGAAAACGTTAGTGGGAGTTGTGTACAGATCACCAAACAGTAGTAGGGAGATTGGGATGGCATCAAACAGGAAATTAGGGATGCGTGCAATAAAGGTACAGCAGTTATCATGGGTGACTTTAGTCTACATATAGATTGGGCGAACCAAACTGGTAGCAATACTGTGGAGGAGGATTTCCTGGAGTATATAAGGGATGGTTTTCTCGACCAGTATGTCGAGGAACCAACTCGAGAGCAGACCATCCTATACTGGGTCTTGTGTAATGAGAGAAGATTAATTAGCAATCTTGTCGTGCGAGGCCCCTTGGGGAAGAGTGGCCATAATATGGTAGAATTCTTCATTAAGATGGAGAGTGATACAGTTAATTCAGAGACTAGGGTCCTGAACTTAAAAAAAGGTAACTTCGACGATATGAGATGTGAATTGGCTAGGATAGACTGGAGAACGATATTTAAAGGGTTGACGGTGGATCGGCAATGGCAGACATTTAAATATCACATGGATAAACTTCAACATTTGTACATCACTGTGTGACGTAAGAATACAAAAGGGAAGGTGGCTCAACCGTGGCTAACAAAGGAAATTAGGGAAAGTGTTAAATCCAAGGAAGAGACATATAAATTGGCCAGAAAAAACAGCAAACCTGAGGACTGGGAGAAATTTAGAATACAGCAGAGGAGGACAAAGGGTTTAATTAGGAGGGGGAAAATAGAGTACGAGAGTAAGCTTGCAGGGAACATAAAAACTGACTGCAAAAGCTTCTATAGATATGTGAAGAGAAAAAGATTAGTGAAGACTAATGTAGGTCCCTTGCAGTCAGAATCAGGTAAATTCATAATAGGGAACAAGGAAATGGCAGACCAATTGAACAAATACTTTGGTTCTGTCTTCACTAAGGAAGACACAAATAACCTCCAGAAAATACTAGGGGACCGAGGGTCGAGCTACAAGGGGGAACTGAGGGAAATCCTTATTAGTCAGGAAATGGTTTTAGGGAAATTGAAGGGACTGAAGGTCAATAAATCCCCAGGGTCTGATAGTCTGCATCCCAGAGTACTTAAGGAATGGCCCTAGAAATAGTAGATGCATTGGTGGTCATTTTTTAACATTCCATGGACTCTGGATCAGTTCTTACAGATTGGAGGATAGCTAATGTAACCCCACTTTTTAAAAAATGAGAGAGAGAGAAAACAGGGAATTATAGACCAGTTAGCCTTACATCGGTGGTGGGGAAAATGCTGGAATCAATTATTAAAAGATGTAATAGCAGCACATTTGGAAAGCAGTGACAGGATTGGTCCAAGTCAGCATGGATTTATGAAAGGGAAATCATGCTTGACAAATCTTCTAGAGTTTTTTGGGGATGTAACTAGTAGAGTGGATAAGGGAGAACCAGTGGATGTGGTGTATTTGGACTTTCAAAAGACTTTTGACAAGGTCCCACACAAGAGATTAGTGTGCAAAATTAAGGCACATGGTATTGAGTGTAATGTATTGACGTAGATAGAGAACTGGTTGGCAGACAGGAAGCAAAGAGTGGGAATAAGCGGGTCCTTTTCAGAATGGCAGGCAGTGACTAGTGGGGTGCCTCAGAGTTCAGTGCTGGGACCCCAGCTATTTACAATACACATTAATGATTTAGACAAAGGAATTGAATGTAATATCTCCAAGTTTGCAGATGACACTAAGCTGGGTGGTAGTGCGAGCTGCGAGGAGGATGCAGGGAGGTGAGTGGGCAAATGCTTGGCAGATGCAGTATAATGTGGATAAATGTGAGGTTATCCACTTTGGTGTCAAAAACAGGAAGGCAGATTATTATCTGAATGGTGACAGATTAGTAAAAGGGGAGGTGCAACGAGATCTGGGTGTCATGGTTCATCAGTCATTGAAGGTAGGCATGTAGGTACAGCAGGCAGTAAAGAAAACAAATAGCATGCTGGCTTTCATAGCAAGGGGATTTGAGTATAGGAGCAGGGAGGTCTTACTGCAGTTGGTGAGATTACACCTTGAGTATTGTGTGCAGTTTTGGTCTCCTAATCTGAGGAAGGACATGCTTGCTATTGAAGGAGTGCAGCAAAGATTCACCAGACTGATTCCCGGGATAGCAGGACTGACATATGAGGAAAGACTGGATCGGCTAGGCCTATACTCACTGGAATTTAGAAGAATAAGAGGGGATCTCGTAGAAACTTATAAAATTCTGACGGGACTGGACAGGTTAGATGCAGGAAGAATGTTCCCGATGTTGCGGAAGTCCAGAACCAGGGGTCACAGTCTAAAGATAAAGGGTAAGCCATATAGGACCGAGATGAGGAGAAACTTTTTCACCCAGAAAGTTGTGAACCTGTGGAATTCTCTGTCACAGAAAATTGTTGAGTCTAGTTCGTTGGACATATTCAAAAGGGAGTTAGATGTGGCCCTTAGGGCTAAAGGGATCAGGGTGTATGGAGAGAAGGCAGGGGTGGGGTACTGAGGTTGCTTGATCAGCCATGATCATATTGAATGGCGGTGCAGGCGCGAAGGGCCGAATTGCCTGCTCCTGCACCTATTTTCTATGTTTCTATGTTTCACTCTAAAAATGAGTTCTCAGGTGACCAAACAGTCCGATACGGGAATTACAGTCTCTGTTACAGGTGGGATAAACAGTCATTGAAGGAAAGGGTGGGTGGGACTGGTTTGCCGCATGCTCCTTCCACTGCCTGCGCCTGGTTTCTGCATGTTCTCGGCGATGAGACTCGAGGTGCTCAGCGCCCTCCCGGATGCAATTCCTCCACTTAGGGCGGTCTTTGGCCAGGGACTCCCAGGTGTCAGTGGGGATGTTGCATTTTATCAAGGAGGCTTTGAGGGTGTCCTCGAAACACTTCCTCTGCCCACCTTGTGCTCGCTTGCCGTGTAGGAGTTCCGAGTAGAGCGCTTGCTTTGAGAGTCTTGAGTTGGGCATGTGAACAATGTGGCCTGCCCAGCAGAGCTGGTCAAGTGTGGTCAGCGCTTCAATGCTGGGGATGTTGGCCTGGTCGAGGACGCTAACGTTGGTGCGTCTGCCCTCCCAGGGGATTTGCAGGATCTTGCAGAGACATCGTTGGTGGTATTTCTCCAGCGATTTGAGGTGTCGACTGTATATGGTCCATGTCTCTGAGCCATATTGTCAGACCCTTAACAGTATTTTTAACCAGGTCTTTTGAATTTCACTGCATGACCACGGGAATCACGCAGCTCGGGAACCACGTCTGTCAAGCTGAGGCAGAGGCGCAGTAGCCATTGATCGAGGTCATTACTGCAGAACATGGAAAGCAGAATAGATACTCATGCATGACACCTGTTGACTTGCCTAAGGGAAAGACTCTTGCTGAGTGCATTTTGAGTACAGATTTCGGTGTGTACAGTTTGTAAATCTTTTCTGCAAATTTGGAAGCCACTCTCACCTCATTGCCACTATCTATCACACCATTGCCAGATTGCTTCTCTGATCTCTGCTTGACTTGCCATCTAGTACATCAGCATGGGTGCCATTTATACTGTCTCATGTTGGTCCTCAAAATCGGACCAGGATGAGCCCCAACACCAGCAGCACCAACAACAGCATCACCAACCTTCTCCTCAATGACCTGATGCTCCACAGGACACAGAGCATCAGCGCAGGACTGCATTGCTCCAGAGGCGATACCCCCACACAGGGTATACAGGCAGAGGATGAGCTTCCTCAACATGACTAAGCAGCAGTGCCAAAGGAGGCTCAGGCTATCGCACCAGGTCATGACAGACAATTGCAGCTTGCTGGAGCAAGACCTGCAGCGCAGAGGACATGGTGGACATGCCTTGGTGGATGCTGTCACAGTCACCAGCGCCTCAACTTCTTCACCTCAGGCTCCTTCCAGGAATCTGCAACAGACATTTGCGACATCTCGCAATCGGCTGCCAACAGATGCATCATACAGGTCACTGATGATATGTTTGACAAGTCAGCTAATTATATCAACTTTGACACTGATAACACCAGTGTTACCGAGCGGGCGCTTGGCTTTGCGGCTCTGGCTGACTTCCCACTGGTGCAGGGTATCATCGACTGCACACATGTGGCCATCAGGGCACCCCCCCACATCACCCAGGAGTCTTTGTCAACCACAAGGGTTTCCACTCCCTCAATGTACAACCATAGAAAGATCATCATGTACGTAAGCCAAATTCCATGGCAGCTATCATGACTCTTTCGTCCTGTGCCAGTCCACCCTCCCTCAGCTCTTCGCACCACCAAACATACTTACCGGCTGGCTGCCTGGAGACAAGGGCTATCCACTGAAGACACTCTTGAGGAGGCCGAGGAGCGTTATAATGAAAGCCACATGTCCACCAGATGCGTCACAGAGCAAACAATAGGCATGTTGAAAATGCTCTTCAGATGCCTTGACAGATCTGGAGGAACTCTTCAGTACAAGGTCTCCAGAATCATCGTCGTCTGCTGCACGCTGCTCAACATAGAGCAGCAACGAGGATTAGCAGTGAGGAGCAAGGCGCAGAGTGCACACCCTCTTCGGAGAAGAGGAGCATCAGCTGGAAGACGAGGAGCAGGAGGAACCTGAGGTCCAGATGCCAGCAGCACCCGAGCACATTGCTGTCCAGGAGGCCAGGAATGGCTCACCATGGCCAGATTTACATAATTTCCTGCATTACACCCATATATCTGCCACATGCTGTGTCAGGTTCCCATCCCCCCAACAACACCATAAAGCATCCCTGCAATGACCAAGCCATTCCTTTCACACTGACCAATGCTGGAGGTAACGTTATGTCTCACAATTCACTCCAACTCACTAAGCACTTCTAAAGTAGCAGACAAAAATGGACATGAAAGTGGTGAAAATAAATAGTTTTATATGTGATATAACAGAACCTTAGCACTTCTTTAGCATTTCTTTAAACACACATGTGCTTACCCTTGTGCATCTACTTCTGTCTCTTTTTTCTCTTATGCATGCGTTTACGAGGTGCAACCCCTGTGGCTTCGGCAGAGGTAGAGACAGCCTGATCACTTCCCTGCTGTGACTACTTTTGGTGCACGTCCTCTGGGTTTTAGAGCCTGTGATGGCCCCGCCAAAGTCTGCTCCTCCTGCAACTGTGCAGGGGCAGACTCGGCCATCGCGATCCGAGGAAGCATCTGGGGCTCTGACTGAGGGGGAGGCAACGGGGGAGAAGTGTGAATGCTTTGAGAGGAGCCCACACTTATATGTCCCCTCTCACCATCATCCTCTCATGGGCCACCTGCACATCCCTGCTTGCATGCAGCTGGAGAGCACCTTGCTGCACAGCAGTGGGGCCATGAGGACCCAAGTCTATGTTGGCATCCCTCCTAGACAGGTCTATGAGCCTCTGCCATCTGTTCTCCATAGATAGCATGTGCTCATGTGAGTGGTGCATTACCTGTTCCATACAGGTGGCCATCCTTTCCATAGAAGAGCCTACCATCACCTGTGACATTTGCAGACATCGCAGCCACAAAACCTGTCACAGCCTCCTACACTTTTCCTGCACCTCCAGGATCGCCCTCTTTTTCAATGGCCCCCGAGGTTCAGCATCTGCATGCAGCTGAGCTTGAGAGCGTTTTGCACCCTCCGGCGAGGAGTCTCCACTGCTGTCCCTGTCTCCACCATCTCCTCTTCCTCATTTGTGACTTGTGAGATACCAGGTGACACCACTACTCTCTCGCTTAGGACCCATCGAGGTGTGGTTATCTGCGCTGGTGCTGGGTGTGGTCTGGTGACGGTGCACCCTCAGAGGCTGGAGGCTCCTCTGAGGAGTCGACTCTTTCTTCCGCCTGGACAGAGGAGATGCTCGCGATGAACCTGTGGGAGAGTAAAGAGATGATTGACAAATGTTACATTAAGAATGAGAAGCGATACCATTATGCACATGATGAACATTCACTGGCTGCTGACATCAGTCACCATATGAGTGACTACTGTATGCCATGTGGCTGTATGTAATTCTGTCACCAGGTTGCTGAAAGGTCCCCCTCCATCTCCCACCACCAGCTACTCCACAACTCCTGAGACTTCCAAGGCAACCTCCTCTGCTGCTGTCAAAGTGGCGAAGGATGGAGGGCCACCTCCGGTTCTCTCCCTCACATGAGCACATGCTATCTATGGAGAACAGATGGCAGAGGCTCATAGACCTCCTGTCTAGGAGGGATGCCAACATAGACTTGGGTCCTCATGGCCCCACTGCTGTGCAGCAAGGTGCTCTCCAGCTGCATGCAAGCAGGGATGTGCAAGTGGCCCATGAGAGGATGATGGTGAGAGGGGACATATATGTGTGGGCTCCTCTCAAAGCATTCACACTTCTCCCCCGTTGCCTCCCCCTCAGTCAGAGCCCCAGATGCTTCCTCGGATCGCGATGGCCGAGTCTGCCCCTGCACAGTTGCAGGAGGAGCAGACTTTGGCGGGGCCATCACAGGCTCTAAAACCCAGAGAACGTCCACCAAAAGTAGTCACAGCAGGGAAGTGATCAGGCTGTCTCTACCTCTGCAAGGAGAGAAAGAAGAGAAGTTTGAGTGAGAGTGATGGCATAAGTGTAAGGAATGTGTAGATCAGATCTTTAGAGGTTGACTATGAGGAAGTGGGATGCCAATGCCAAAGTGCCAATGCAAAGTGCCCGCCTTGTGTTATGATTGGTATGATTGCATTAGGATGAAGGTGAGTGTGAGGGGTGGCTTGGGAAGGGAAGAGTGATGGGGATGTGATGACAGGCACAGCAGGATGAATTTGTTGTGGCTTTGCACTCGCCTTTCCTGATCTCATGAGATCATTGATGCGCTTCTGGCACTGCACCCAGGTCCTCCTCACCACCTCCCTGCTGTTGACCTCCTCTGCTATTTGGAGCCAGGCTCTTTTAGTCTCCTGGGGAAGTTTCTTCCACTCATCAGCAGGGAAGAGGACGTCCCTGTGTGCTGTGACTCCCTCCACAAGAATATATAGGGAGTCATCTGAAAACCTGGGTGCAGCCTCTGTCTTTGTGACGCCGTCTATGCAAGGCTGAGTACTAGCCAGATGTTGTTATGAACTGCCTACACACCCCGAGATGAACCTTCAAATGCAATATAGCCCATGCTGCTTTAAATATCTGGCTGGACATTAGTGCCGTCATCAGACCTGCACCATTTTATAGGGGCGGATAACCTGCAGGCCTGCCTTAATGGGCGTCATTAAGGGAAAGTCGCTCTGAGGAGCGGGATGAAAAGAACAACAAGCTTCTGATCCGCCACACTGAGCGTCCTCACCCAACCCGCTCAGGTAATGAAAATGCCGGCCTTGGTCTCCGAGTACCAAAGCTCTATACACCAACCATTGCCATTACCAGCGACAGACTTGTGTCAGTATTTCACCATAATGGTATGTATCTCAAAGTGCTCTCTCCAGACACAACTCCAGTTTAGAGGATGAAAACTAGTACTGATAATTAGATATTAACTCAAGGGGTCAGAGTGTAAGTGTTAAGCCAATTGTTTAAGCATTGCTGCCTTTGCCTGACTTTTCTTACCAGGTCCACTCGACCTGGAGTTTTACAGGGTAGATCAAGTGAACCTGACCTGAAACTGGCAGCAGCTTCATTAAATTATTGGCCCAGAATTTCCTGGAGACTTGTGCCAATGTAATGGGGCATCTACGTCATAGGGCACTTTGAACAGCACAAAGAGGAACTTATGGATTAGGTGACTTGCGCCACACCATAATTTCCTGATATTTTTGCACTGCTCCGCTGTTACCTCACCTAGTGATTATGAGAGCTCCGCCCCATTAAAAGCAACAGTAATCCTGAATTAACACTATTTCTATGTCTGTTGACATTTAAACTTAAAATTAATAGTGGGCCCTTGGTAACCTGGCAGCAGCCTGATTTATTGCTCTGAAACCATTCTCCTTTTATACATATTTCCAGTGCCCGAACAAATTATTTATAATCGGTTTCAGCAATAGGACTTGAGTCGGAAGCATGTCATCTGTAGCTAGAAAGCAGCGCTCAGCTTGTGCTCAGAGGGGCAATTAAAAACATTAATGTTTGCTTTATCTAATGATTTCAGCACCTGTGTTTGATCTTTGGTGCATGGGCAGGAATAGTGAGTGTAGCCCTGAGCCTGCTGATTCGTGTGGAATTACATCAACGAGGAACACTGCTGCAAAATGTTCAGATCTATACTGTGACTGTAATTGAAGCTCCAAACATTGCCTTTCCACGAATGAACGACATACACTTATGACTTCTTCCATCCTCTGCTTTTAGTATTGATAGCTTCTGCCGGAGTAGAAGCTGGAGCAGTGGCTGGCTGATCTGTTGCCTCATCGTCCTGATGGATCATCCGTGGATTTGACTGTTTTCTCCCTTCACTTAGCTAGGGTTTCCTCTATCTTGGCTTCTATTAATTTTATTACAGCCATTATTAATATGACACTGCCAGATATTTGCTAATACCAGACTCCTTTTTTTGTCTGATCAGTGCTTGTATCTGCCGGTCTTCTTTGTACTTACTGCAGGAAATACTATATTATCAGCTGACCAATACTTAAACAAACGTTCTTTGACCCAGCAAGAGATGGAGGCCCTATTCTTCATCAACATCTATTCTGATTTGCCTGGTTTATAATTTAATTCTACCTGGCTTCAGTGTGATTTCCTATGTAGTAGCCTATTACTCAGGTAGAGACGGACCTTTTCCTTTTGGCTATATAACAATAGGTTGAGCAATAATAGCAATTAACCTGCCGGCTTTAGTGTGTAAGCTCATCACCTATTTACAGCAGGGACAGCTGTAGTTACTCCAGCCTGCTGTACCTGGCAGCAATAATTATTGCTATCCTTTCAGGTGTGAAAACCTTTAGCAATTCTCCAGTGGTTGAATTAAATGAGAAACTCCACTTTGAGCTCTTGGCTTTATCTTCTTATTTACAGTAGAATGTCTAACAAGAATTGTCTTGACTAATTCCTCCCTTGATCCCTATTATATAGTAGCCCACTTTCATCATGTATCATCAAAAGGAGAGCAGTATTTGCCATTATAGCATGTATAGTTCACTAACTCAAGGTTACACATTCCACAGCTCCTGAACTCAAACACACTTCCGAGTAATATTTATGGGGATAAGTCTGACCTTTCCCCAAAACTTCCTTGGCCTTGCTGATATGCCAAGATGTTATTCAGACTACCCAGAAGCATATGCTCACAGAAATAGTTTTTCAATTGGCTCATTAATTATTATTTATTCTTATCTATTTTCTTAATCTCGAGAGGCTAGGAACTGTGAAGGGGCAAATTATTTGGGTGTCCAAATAATTTACTAAATTACTAAAATGCTGCCTTTGTTTCATATCCCTTCATATCCTTGCCTAACAAAAATCTATCAATCTTGGTCTTGAAAGCTTCAATTAACCCAGCATCCACAGCCATTTTTGCTGGGGTGGGGGGAGGGGAGGGAGGGAGGAGAAGAGTTCCATATGCCTACTACCATCTGTGTGAAGAAATGCTTCCTGATTTAACTCCTGAATGGCAAAGCTGTAATTTTAAGATTATGCCCCTTGTGGACTCCCCCACCAGAGGAAATAGTTTTTAGTTATTAATCCTAACTAATCCTTTTCCTCATTTAAACACCTCGGTCAGATCTCCCTTCAATCTTCTATACTCAAAAGAATACAAGCCAAGTTTATGCGACCTGTCCTCATAATTTAACCCTTTGAGCCCCGGTATCATTCTGGTGAAGCTGCGCTCCAGATGTGGCCTGGCCAAGGCACTATACAACTGTAGTATAACTTCCGCCCCTTTGTAGTTCAGTTCCCTTGGAATAAAGGCCATCACTCCATTAGTCTTTTTCAATGCTTTTTGTACCTGTCCATAAGCTTTTATGATTTGTGTACATGGCCTCCCAAATCTCTTTGCGCCTCCACAGTTTCTCACCATTTGGACAATACTCTGATTTGTTGTTCTTGGAAGTAAAGTGGACAACCTCATACTTTCCCTTAACCCACCTCCTTGTCAGTTTCCAGAGTGCCGGGTCTAGCTGCGGTTCACAGACCCGACACCAAGCGACAGGTCAGCCAATTAACATTATTAAGAGGTAGTTTAAAGGTATTTTTAAAAATTTTACCAGGTATTTACCATTTTACAAGTTTTTCAGCAGCTTCCCGCCGCTTGGGCTTCACGTCAGGTAGGTGTGTCGGGTTCTCAATGACTCTCCTTTGCTTTGACTAGTTGATAGCTGCAGAAGCTACCATTTCACAGCAGTTCACTTTCCAATCTCAGAAGCTTAAGCCTTCAGGATTTGGAAGACACTTTTGAGCTGTATGCAGTTGGAAGTGTCTGCAGTGAACTCTCTATCCACTATCACCCTCTTGGAGCAACCTCTCTCACCATTGGCAGATTGCTTCTGTCATCTCAACTTCAGCTGCCATCTATTGCAGCAGCATTGGTGCCCTTGAGAAAATCTCACCTTGGTCCTCAGACTCCTACCACGATCAGCCCCAACACCAACATCACTAAACACACCAGCATCACCACCAACAACACCAAACTTCTCCGTTATCACCTGCACAGAACACAGGGCATCAGCACATGAGCACATTGTTCCCCGGGATGCCAGGGATGGCCTCACGATGGCCACATTTACTTCACTTCACGCTGTACACCCTGACTGCCACCTGATGCACCAGGTTGGCGCCACCCCACACCAGCACCTTAAAGCATCCCTGCAATGCCCAAACCATTTCTTTCACACTCATCAACATTGTGCGGGGTATCGTTATGTCTCACCATTCACTACAACTCACAATGCCACTTCCAAAGGTTCACACGAATCTGTCCAAGAACGCAGAGTGTTTAAAAGAAAGATTTCAAAATTTGACATGACCAGAAACTCTACATGACATTGGCTAAAAGATCCAAGTGCCTACCCTTGTGTGTTGTAAGTTGGTATGATTGGACAAGGATGAGGGTGAGGTGTGGCTAGTGAGATGGGGATGTGATAATGTAGATAGAGAGAGGGGGATGGGTGGAGGTATATGATAAGTTGGTGTGAGTAAGGATGTGCAGGAGTAGGGTAGGGAAGGCAGAGTGATGGAGATGTGATGAGTGGCACAGCAGGATGAGGTTGAGTGTGGCTTTGCAGTAACATTTTGTGATCTACTGAGATCATTGAAAGGTTTGTGCCACTGCAGCCAGCTCCTCCTGACAACATCCCTGCTTGTGCCCTCCTGTGTAATGTGCAATCAGGCTGTGTTGATGTCCTGGGGAGGTCTCTTCCGCCAAATCTCCCTGCGCTGTGATATGGAGGGAGTAATGGGAGAGTCTGAGTGCAGCCGTGCATCTTTGTGCAGCGTTTGCAGCACCTCAATGCTGCAGAACACTGACAGAACAACTTTCAAAATCAATGCGATTGTTAGATCTCTTAATTTTCAGTGAAATGTGAACTTCGGTGATATTTTAACATAATTTTATTCTGGCAGCAGCAACAAGCTTCTGTCTGATTGTCAGTTCCTTTGTCCTTCTGAGAACACATGGCAAAACATGGCTGTACTTATACCTGGCTCAGTTTACAGAAAAGAACGCGCCTTCTTTGACCTTATTGGCTCAATTAATATCCTGTTAACCTTTAATTGGCTCGCTGTCAAAGGTCCTGAAATGTCAAGTTGATTGATGACTTAATGCAATGTGCTGAGTTGCACGTAGAAGCTCTTACTGGGGGGTCTGTGTATTCTCACAGCCTGTCTGCAGCCTGTTTGAATTCTCTATCAATCCCCCCTTTGATTCTTTCACAAACTGAATCATAAAACATCAGGTATCACTGGTTAAACATTCTACAAAATAATTTCATACATGTTAATAGAGTTTTCTTCTAAAATTTGTTGATGTGTTTTGCCACATGTCCGGACTAGTAGCTTCCACACAAATTTACACCAACCCGAATTCCATCGTGGCCACAATGGAAGTCTGATTTTAGTAGGTTAATTAACCTTATTCCAATTTAATCCAAATCAATATCTTAATTCAACCAGTAAACAACCTTCCCTTAAGCATAACATACCCCTGTGCCACGTACATATGGTCTGCTGGGACCTGCAAGGTGTCTCACCTGCGGGACAGCAGCTACAGCCGCCTGGTTGCAACAACATTTAATCAATATAAACAAACAATATAAAAGTAAAATAATTACAATGAATAGAATTAAACCTTCCACCAATGAAGTTCCTATTGAACCTAGCCATTCAGTGGCTCCGCTCCACAAAGCGAATGATGGGGGTTTCTTAAGTTTTTCAACCTCCTTTTGGATATGCTCCGCTAAGTGGGTAATTTCTTTGGAGCTATCTGGGATATATGTGCAACACTCAGTTCCGAGTAGGGCGCAAGTACCTCCCTTTTCAGCCAGGATGTAGTCAAGGGTCTGTCTATTCTGTAGGGCTACTGTGCGGATTGCTACCATTTCTGCATTGATTTTAACTAGGGCCTCTGAAGTATCATTGGCTACTCGTTCCACAACGGATGCCATGTTAATGGATTCCCTTGCCAGTCTGGCGGTCCCATACCTGGGGATCAGAATGGCAAAGAACCTCTCTGTTTCTGTGATAGCTCTCCTAGGACGGTGTAAATGTTCCGACAGTGACTTTATATGATACATATATGGCACAATATAGGCTAAATAGCAGGATCCCATCCAATTCTGGGGCAGCCAAGGGTAGGCCTTGTGGCCACACACCCAATTGGTGCCATTATAGGCAATGAATGTTAGCTGTTTCTTTATCAGCAATAGTCCGGGGCCTTTCCATCTGTTTTATTCAGAATCCCTGTTACGTTAAGAATTCCCACATCGGCCCAGTTTGGACAGTTCCGTGGCTTGATTACATTATAATTCCGGGAGCAGTTACTATACCCCATATTTTGGCCTCCTTTGATGTTTCTAATCAGACAGACCGATTCCCCCGGTCTTCCTATCCCCGTTGTATTAGTGATAACAAAAATGGGGGCCGTTTGGAATTATTGTAGCACGGTTGGTATCCCCCTTCAAAGGTAGTCAGATTGTAACCTGCTGACTTCCATTTATGTGCCCAGTTTTCCGTATCCTGAAACGCATTGCCTCTTTTGTTTTGATTAATTATCCACTCAGCCATTTCCGAGATATTCAAGGAAACTGGTCTCAAGGGAATCCCTCCCTTTGAGTGAATAGGAATAAACACATACCCAACAACTAGAAATGTTACCTTGTTTGGCATAAATGTATGACATATATAAAAAGGTATTTACATGTAATTCCCTTGTTACTCTACTATTTCCCTTTGGTGCAGAGGGTCGGCTAGTAACAAGTAGGCATTTGCCTAGAATACCTACAGTCAGTAATACAGTAAATTTATACATTTTGGCAAAAAGTAATTGTCCTTATCAGATTTCAGCTTCAGTTACGGGTGCTCGTTTAACGTGTGAGGCGTGGATCCAGGCTTTCTTTCCTTGGACTTTAACAGCTGCCGAAGTGGTCAATAACACTTGGTAAGATCCCTCCCACTTGGCACCCAAAGGTTCTTAATGTAACTTTTTCACATAGACCCAGACTCCCGGGATTATGTCGTGTCCTCCTTTGGGTGGATTATCCCAAGCTGCCACGACCTGTCGGGAAACAGAACTAATAGCATTGGTTAGGTTCTGACGGTATGATAACAAAGAGTCACTCATTAAGTGAACATCAGCTTTCCTTAAATCAATAGTTCCTGGCAGCGACATGGGTCTTCCTGTTATAATTTCAAATGGGCTTAGACCTGTAGTTCTGTTTGGGGTTGCCCTAATGCTACATAGCACTATTGGTAGTGCCTGGGGCCATGGTGTTCCTTCTTGGTGATATTTGGCAAGCCGTTGTTTCAGAGTTCGATTCATTCGCTCTATTTGTCCTGATGATTGTGGATGATAAGGACAGTGTAAATCCCACGTAATGTTCAGTAACCTACAGACTTCTTGGCAGACAGCACCTGTGAAGTGTGTTCCCTGATCTGAGTCAATGCTACTCGGGACTCCCCATCGGGGAATATAATCCTTACACAAGACCTTTGCAGTGTGATTGGCTGTGGCTCTTTTAGTTGGGACAGCTTCTACCCATTTAGAGAATCTGTCGACCATGACAAGAATGTTAGTGTATCCTTGGCATGAAGGAAGAGACATATAATCAACCTGCAGATGCTGGAATGGTCCGACAGGGGCAGGGGGCCTCAGTTGGGGCATTACCGTGATGGGTCCAGAATTATTTTTCTGGCAGACCACACAGCGGTCTGCTACCAGCTGGGCATGTTTTTTAAATCCCCGACCCCACCAGCTTTTCTGGAACCGTGCCGTCATCTGTTGTGAGGCCAAGCGTCCCCACGAGTGGATCTGTTGGGCTAAAAAAGGCATAAGCGCTTGTGGCACGACTGGCTTGTCGGTAACTCTTTGTCTCCAGACACCATCTTCGCATAGTTTAATTCTTGCCTCAATCCATGTCCATTTTTCCTCTCGGGAGCACTCGCCTTGCATTATTTGAAGGTCTCGTGTCAGAGTCCTGAGTGCTTTCAATCTGCACATCTGTGTTGGTTCTTCTGGGGGAGCGCCCTGTGAGGCGGCATCTTTAGCTGTCTGGTCGGCTAGGGCATTTCCCTGTGCTTCTGTGGTATTTTCCTTGGTATGGGCCTTACACTTCAGGATGGACACTTCCTGAGGTAATTGTATGGCCTCTAGTAAGTCTCGGACTTCTTTTACATTTCGGATAGGTGTACCAGCAGCAGTGAGGAATCCTCTTTTCCGCCATAACAGACCAAGTCGTGAGCGACTCCAAAAGCATAACGCGAATCTGTTTAGACATTAGCTATCTGTCCTTCTGCTATTCGACATGCTTCTGACAGGGCCCGTAACTTGGCCTGTTGTGCTGACGTTCCTGAGGGTAAACATCCTTTTGCCACTACCTCATATAAGGTTGGAACTGCCCATCCTGCTTTTCTGGTACCATTGTCAACAAAGGAAGAACCATCTGTAAACAGGATGAGGTCTGGGTTGTGTAGAGGCTCCTCTGCTGCTAAGGCTGCTTCTTCTGTTTCTTTTAAAATCTCCACGCAGTCATGCTCTTCACATTCTCCCCCCTCTTGCTCTCTCGATTCTGACATCGGGAGCATAGTTGCGGGATTAACCGGGCTAGCCCGGACGATATGGAGATTAGGAGCTTCGAAAACTGCTGTCCAGCGGGTCTATCTAGCTGCCGTCTCCTGAGATATTCTATTCATAGACAGCAAAGCGTGTACGGTGTGGGGACACTTGACAATCAGCTTTTGGTCGAGGACTAGATCCGCAGTGATCATTACCACTCGACATGTAGCTTCCATGGCCCTTAGGCAACTTCCCCATCCGAGGACTACCGCATCCAGTTTTGCCGAATAATAGCCAATAGGTCGTTGCCGGTCCCCATGTTCTTGTGTCAGTATAGCTGTCATGTATCCTTCTTTCTCATGGACAAACAGGGTAAATGGCTTACCACTGTCGGGGATTCCCAGAGCCGGTGCCGAACACAAAGCCTTTTTCCAACTCAGGAAGGCCTCTTGCTGTTCCTTAGTGAGGGTGATGGCTTCTTTAGAGGCACGTTTCCCCTTTAAAATATCATTCAGTGGCTGAGCAAGCTGTGTGAAGGAGTCAATCCAATTTCTGTTAAAGTTACACAGTCCCAAAAAAGACCTTAGTTCCTGAATAGTGTTGGGTTTTTTAGCAGCCCGAATGGTTGCAGTTCTATCCTGGGTAAGTTCTTTCCTTGTGAAATCTTTTGTCCCAGGTATACAACTGCTTCTTGGGATATGTGTGCTTTGTCGATGCTGGCTTTATGTCCTTTCAGCCAAAGGTGGTCCAGCAAAGCTTGTAAATCTTGTTCATGCTGTTCTTCCGTATTTGAAGCTCGCAGGATATCATCTACATATTGGATGGCTGTGGATGACAGGGGAGGTAATTCTCGCAAATGGCTTTGTAAGGCCATGTGGAATACCGTAGGGCTGTTGTGGAAACCCTGCGGTAACCGGGTCCAAGTATACTGTTGCCCTTGGACAGTGAAAGCAAACCACTATCGAACCTCCGGTGCCAGAGGCACCAACCAAAATCCGTTGGCCATATCGATAACCGAGAAATATTTATGTTCCGGTTTGAGGGCATTAAAAATGGTGGAGGGATCTGCGACTAAAGGAGCTTTTTGATCAATACACTGGTTAGCTTTCCTATAATCGACAGTCAAACGCCAAGTCTCATTAGATTTCTGTACCGGCCACACGGGGCTATTGGAGGAGCTATGCGTTTTAATAAGCACCCCTTGTTTCTCCAATTGCTGAATAACCGGTAAGATTCCCGCGATGGAAATTGGACTGATGGGATACTGTTTAGTGCATGGAGGCTTGGTCCCGGTAAATGACGCAGGCTCCATCTGGAGTAGGCCACAATCGTTCTTATCTTTAGCCCATATCGGGTGTTCTTTCAATTCTTCTTTCTTCAAAGTTCTAATTGACCATGTCACCCGACCATCCTCGAAATGCAACGATGAATCTACTTGGATTAGAACGTCCAATCCCAAAAGGAGTTGTTCTACTGGGCCTATCCAGACCGGCGTGGTTAGTTCATGTGGACCCAGCCCTATAAGTACCGGTGTTGTCCTTTTAATTTCCATTTTATGGCCCCCAACTCCATAGGCTCTACGTGCCCTACCATCCAACGGCAAAAAGTCTCTATATTGTAGGGGTAAGCATGTTAATTCCACCCCTGTGTCTAAAAGACAGTCCACATCCTTATCGCCCACCCTCACGGTGAAATATAGCCCATCTCCCCTCTGTTGTATTAGTGCGAGGAGGGGGGCCAGGGTGGGCTCCAATCGTTCTTTGCTATCCCAAGTAACTCCTTCTGTTGTTGTATTGTCAGTCGCTTAAATGCTTCTATGAGGTCATTATCTTGTGACAAGCCTGGTTTGTCGGCTGAATTGTATCCTTGGCTGCGTCCTCTTCCCCGGCCACGACCTTTCTGTTTTGCCCTGCACGTCTTGGCCCAGTGACCTTCTTTCCCACAATAATGACATTTTCCAGGTAATTTTACTAATAACTGTTTATCGGAATCCTGGGATTTCCATTCCACAGCCTGCAGGGCTCGGACTTTAGCTCCCATATCCCGATCTAATTGGTTACATCGAACCACCAATGCTGCAAAGGTAGTTCCTCTATCTTCCCAGTCCGGTAACACTATCTTAAGCATTTTGGACAGTTCTGGCTTTAGACTTGCCACGAAAGCTGCTTTCAGGGGTCCAAACACTTGTTCATCCATTTCCTCATCCATATTATTCATACCCGAATGTTCTAGCCACGTGCATCTAAACTGCTCGTCATACTCCAGGACCTCCTCTGTCCCTTTCTGTTGGCAGGCTGCAATTTTTCCCCAGTCTGTCTGAGCTGGACTGAAGGTGTTTAATCGCCTCCCACCCTGCGTTTAATTCTTGCTCATCCTGCCCCAAAGCTTCTTCTACCTTGTCGTGCAATTATCTTCCCTGTGTTTTTGGCATCATTATGGTCAAAATTTGCACTCCGTCCCAGGGATGAAGTTGATATATATTTCTTAAGCGGTCCAGTTTTCACTCCCCCTTTCTTTGGATTGGGCAACTCCTTGGACCATTTATCAATTTTCTCTGGGTCTGCCGGATCATGAACTAAATATTTTGCATACATTCTTCGTTGTCTTGGTTCCATCCTCATCCACAGTCTCTTCTGATTTGGCTACAACTCGTCTTTTTTTAAACGGGGTCAAAGCGCATCCCTAATTCTTCATCCTCCGACCCTGTTTTGTCGGAGGACTCAGAATCCGTATCTATTCCTCGGTCGTGTCTTCGGGTTTGCGCTTTTAATTTATCCAAACATGGGTATCCTGGGAATTGACCGATACATTTTCCTTTTCCTATTACTGTCTCTTGACCTAATGATTTTTTCCATTCTTTAATTTCATCTTTAAGATCTTTAACTTCCACTTCCAACTTTTCATTTTCAAGCTTTTTCTGTTGCAGCTGTTCACAAACGGCTTGCAATTGGTCCTTTGTACTGGTCAGGTCCCTATCAATTTGGGAACGCGTTATAATTTCATTCCGCTGTCGGATCTGTCTCATAACAGCTAAGGACCATCGGGTTCGCTCTTTATTTTTCATACGGGTCGTTTTTCCCCAGACCCTTTTAATCTCATCCAAGAACCATTGTCCTTTGGAGGTACCGTATTTTTGTTCGATCTTAATACAGGTTTTAAATCAGTTGAATTGTTGCTCTATGTATTCTTTCAACTGTTGGAGGATTTAATCTATCGAAACCTCAGGTGGTGCCTGCCCACTTTTAACAGTTGTAGGCAATTCTTTGCTCTTATCTCCTGCTGCCATAATACTGATTTCTTTACTGGGGTCTCGAGTCGTAGGCTTTCCAGCCGATCAGTGGATCGGTGATTAATTAACTAACACACCGCCGAAGTTAGACGTCTATGGGACCTCGAGCCAACTACCAACTGGAGGGTTCGCAAACCGGAGGCTTTTGGAATCGCATAGAAGGAGAGGCGAATTTAGACTTTTGACCGAGGACTTTTATAAAGAGGAGTCCTTGCCTAAGTATGTAGGTCCGATGTCCAAACTTCAGTTTCTTCCCTCAGCGATCGTGTTCGTGACGCCAAAATTATTAGATCTCTTAATTTTCAATGAAATGCGAACTCAGGTGATATATTAACATAATTTTATTCTGGCAGCAGCAACAAGCTTCTGGCTGATCGCCAGTTCCTTTGTCCTTCTGAGAACACATGGCAAAACATGACTGTACTTATACCTGGCTCAGTTTACAGAAAAGAACGCGCCTTCTTTGACCTTATTGGCTCAATTAATATACTGTTAACCTTTAATTGGCTCGCTGCCAAAGGTCCTGAAATGTCATGTTGATTGATGACTTAATGCAATGTGCTGAGTTGCACATAGAAGCTCCAACTGGGGGATCTGTGTATTCTCACAGCCTATCTGTCTGCAGCCTGTTTGAATTCTCTATCACGGTCATGGTCCCTTTAAGGAAACCGTCTGATGACATCATCACACCCTCTTCCTTCAATTGGCTGAGAATCTCACAGGGCGGACTTAAAGAGCCCCATCAACGGAAGATTCCTCATGCAGTGCAAGCTGGAGCCAGGAGCATCTTCGCCACCCGCCACTGACACCAGCCTCCCCGGACTCATCACGGTTAGCTAGATTGCGGCCTTGAACTCCATCTGCCATAGTTTTTCCAACTCATTTAATCTATATATGTCCCTTTCTTGCTTCAACCTGCACAACTTACTGTGCCTTTCAAATTGGTGTCATCTGCAAAGTTCGATACACAACTCTCCATTCCTTCATCCAAGTCATTGATAAATATGGTGAACAGCTGAGGTCCTAGTCCATATCCCTGGGGGAACACCATGTCACATCCCGCCAAAACAACAGTTACTGCACTGGAAAAGTAATCCTTTGGGATGTCCTGAGGATGCGAAAGGTGCTATATAAATGCAAATTCTTTCTCTCTTCCTTATAGTGCACTTTGCTAATAACAACACCACCTTTTGCAGAGGGCCTATCATGTTTTCTGAAGCTAGACATTGAGATAATCACGAGCCAGAGATGGAGGAGACAACGCTGAGATAAAACCTGACCAGGATTTTTCCACCCAATACAGGTTGAACCTCCCTTATCCAAAACCCTCAGGACCTGGCCTGTTCTGGATAAGGGATTTTTATTGGACGAGGGGTGGTCACGTTAAATTGGATGGTACAGGTACTGGGCAAGGGGATATCGGGGCTGGCTGACTTGGGTCTGGGAGTGCAGCAGAGAGATCATGGGTGGGGGACAGTGGATCGCGGGGTCAGGCCAGCGATTGCGGGAGTCGGCAGCGAGGAAGGACTTCAATTTGTTCATGTCGGAGTTCTGCGCATGCGCCACCCGCTGGCCTGGAATAATTCTGGACGAGGGGTGGTTCTGGATAAGGGAGTTCTGGATAATGGAGGTTCAACCTGTACTGCTCTAAAAGGAGCATATCTGAAACTTCGTCCTGTCTCTCTTTCCAGATGCTAACTGACCCTGCCGAGCACGCCTACCATTCATTGTCTTTGTTTTTAGATTTCCAACATTTACAGTTTTTCTTTTTATCTCCACTGCCCTGATGGATTGCAAATCTTTGACTTCGGTATGGTGTCTCATCTAATGCTGAGCCAGACGAACTAGAAAAGTTGGCAGGAGAGGTACCCACAAGGAGTCATCATCATAGGCAGTCCCTCAAAACAAGGATGACTTGCTTCCACGCCAAAAAAAGGATGAGTTCACAGGTGTTTCGAATGAAGAACCCAAACTACATCCTCAAGGGTGGAAGATGCCTGTGCGTGGATTTTTTAACGTGTGGTGGCCGTTGCACACCAGCCATCACATGGGCTTGACAGAGCTAGGTCTTGGTCCAGTGGCAACGATTACCCAAGACAACTGGAGACCTGCTCTGCTGCACGGACCTAGTGCGCGCACACATCGCAGTGTGGGCTGGCCCGTGCTGCCCCTGGCCCCGAAATCACGCCTCCCCTGGGCCCCGACCACATCCCTCCACGGTCTCTCACAGCTCCTTCGCCCCTCTCAAGGAGTACCCTACACGTCACTGCTGGCAGCTTCACAGATTGTATCTGCTCATTGATGAAATATGTAGCCCTGTTTGCAAGTCTGAAGAGGAAGTCCAGCACTGCTACCCCTGCAAGGGGGCTAAGGTTTCCTCCTATTTTCTTGTTGATGGGGCAGCATTATCAATCTGGTGTATCTGAAGAGTCCGGGCACAGCTTACGTAACTCAGACGTGTGATTCTTGAAGTGATTCAAATTATAACCCTTGATCTTCATTGGAACTCTAATGATCTTTCCGTATTTCACTATTTGTGAAGTTCTTGTCGACCGTGGGCCGAAGCCTGTTTTCTTGCCTCGATTTTTAGTTCCAGTCTCCGTGTGGGAAACATAGAAACATAGAAAATAGGTGCAGGAGTAGGCCATTCGGCCCTTCGAGCCTGCACCACCATTCAATAAGATCATGGCTGATCATTCACCTCGGTACCCCTTTCCTGCTTTCTCTCCATATTCCTTGATCCCTTTAGCTGTAAGGGCCATATCTAACTCCCTCTTGAATATATACAATGAACTGGCATCAATAACTCTCTGTGATAGAGAATTCCACAGGTTAACAACTCTCTGAGTGAAGAAGTTTCTCCTCATCTCAGTCCTTAATGGCCTACTCTTTATCCTTAGACTGGTTCTGGACTTCTCCAACATCGGGAACATTCATCCTGCATCTAACCTGTCCAGTCCTGTCAGAATTTTACATGTTTCTATGAGATCCCCTCTCATCTAGAAGTATCTAGAACCATGCTAAATATGTTAAACATATGTATCTGAAGCAAAAACCAAATGTTCCCAAGTCTGAAAATTGAGTCTGATAAATGGCTAAAAATCAAGAAAAACATAAAAATGATTGCTATGGACTTTCTTTTCCCTAGCAACAGTGACATATCAGTGCTCCTGCTAAATTTTAAGCATGAATAGTGTAAGAATTGGTTAAAAAAAGAAGTATCACTGAGAACGTCTGAGGTCTCGTTGCATCATTTGGTGCTGTTATACATAAATTTAAGTTTTGTTTTCATATCCGTTGCTAAGAAAGAAATCTACCATAGCAACCATTTATTTTATACACACTTACTGACATATCAGATGGCCACCTGCACTCATTTGTCAACCATATAATTATAATAATTATTATAATAATAAAAGTAATAGTATTGATTTTTTTTTAAAGATAGAAGTACTGAAAAATCAAAATAGATCTGAAAAAATGTTAGAGAACAAAAGGAATGCATATCTTTCAATCGTCATCAGAATCAAGGGTATCTGTTTCCTCAGCTCTAGAAGTCTCGGGCAAAGATGCATCATTCTCACATCCTACATACGAGTAGATGTCAGTGCAAGATGAGTTGACGGCACAAATGGGTATGATCTGATAGCCATTACAGAGACGTGGTTGCAAGGTGACCAGGACTGGGAATTAAATATTCAGGGGTACTTGACAATCCGGAAGGACAGACAGAAAGGAAAAGGAGGTGGGGTAGCTCTATAGAAACATAGAAACATAGAAAATAGGTGCAGGAGTAGGCAATTCGGCCCTTCTAGCCTGCATCGCCATTCAATGAGTTCATGGCTGAACATGCAACTTCAGTACCCCATTCCTGCTTTCTCGCCATACCCCTTGATCCCCCGAGTAGTAAGGACTACATCTAACTCCTTTTTGAATATATTTAGTGAATTGGCCTCAACAACTTTCTGTGGTAGAGAAGTCCACAAGTTCACCACTCTGGGTGAAGAAGTTTCTCCTCATCTCGGTCCTAAATGGCTTACCCCTTATCCTTAGACTGTGACCCCTGGTTCTGGACTTCCCCAACATTGGGAACATTCTTCCTGCATCTAACCTGTCTAAACCCATCAGAATTTTAAACGTTTCTATGAGATCCCCTCATTCTTCTGAACTCCAGTGAATACAAGCCCAGTTGATCCAGTCTTTCTTGATATGTCAGTCCTGCATCCCGGGAATCAGTCTGGTGAACCTTTGCTGCACTCCCTCAATAGCAGAATGTCCTTCCTCAAGTTAGGAGACCAAAACTGTACACAATACTCCAGGTGTGGCCTCACCAAAGCCCTGTACAACTGTAGTAACACCTCCCTGCCCCTGTACTCAAATCCCCTCGCTATGAAGGCCAACATGCCATTTGCTTTCTTAACCGCCTGCTGTACCTGCATGCCATCCTTCAATGACTGATGTACCATGACACCCAGGTCTCGTTGCACCTCCCCTTTTCCTAATCTGTCACCATTCAGATAATAGTCTGTCTCTCTGTTTTTACCACCAAAGTGGATAACCTCACATTTATCCACATTATACTTCATCTGCCGTGCATTTGCCCACTCACCTAACCTATCCAAGTCACTCTGCAGCCTCATAGCATCCTCCTCGCAGCTCACACTGCCACCCAACTTAGTGTCATCCGCAAATTTGGAGATACTACATTTAATCCCCTCGTCTAAATCATTAATGTACAATGTAAACAGCTGGGGCCCCAGCACAGAACCTTGCAGTACCCCACTAGTCACTGCCTGCCATTCTGAAAAGTACCCATTTACTCCTACTCTTTGCTTCCTGTCTGCCAACCAGTTCTCAATCCACATCAGCACACTACCCCCAATCCTATGTGCTTTAACTTTGCACATTGTGTGGGACCTTGTCGAAAGGCTTCTGAAAGTCCAAATACACCACATCAACTGGTTCTCCCTTGTCCACTCTACTGGAAACATCCTCAAAAAATTTCAGAAGATTTGTCAAGCATGATTTCCCTTTCACAAATCCATGCTGACTTAGACCTATCATGTCACCTCTTTCCAAATGCGCTGCTATGACATCCTTAATAATTGATTCCATCATTTTACCCACTACCGATGTCAGGCTGACCGGTCTATAATTCCCTGTTTTCTCTCTCCCTCCTTTTTTAAAAAGTGGGGTTACATTGGCTACCCTCCACTCCATAGGAACTGATCCAGAGTCTATGGAATGTTGGAAAATGACTGTCAATGCATCCGCTATTTCCAAGGCCACCTCCTTAAGTACTCTGGGATGCAGACCATCAGGCCCTAGGGATTTATCGGCCTTCAATCCCATCAATTTCCCCAACACAATTTCCCGACTAATAAGGATTTCCCTCAGTTCCTCCTTCTTACTAGACCCTCTGACCCCTTTTATATCCGGAAGGTTGTTTGTTTCCTCCATAGTGAATACCGAACCAAAGTACTTGTTCAATTGGTCCGCCATTTCTTTGTTCCCTGTTATGACTTCCCCTGATTCTGACTGCAGGGGACCTACGTTTGTCTTTACTAACCTTTTTCTCTTTACATATTTACAGAAGCTTTTGCAGTCCGTCTTAATGTTCCCTGCAAGCTTCCTCTCGTACTCTATTTTCCCTGCCCTAATCAAACCCTTTGTTCTCCTCTGCTGAGTTCTAAATTTCTCCCAGTCCTCGGGTTCGCTGCTATTTCTGGCCAATTGGTATGCCACTTCCTTGGCTTTAATACTATCCCTGATTTCCCTTGATAGCCACGGTTGAGCCACCTTCCCTTTTTTATTTTTACGCCAGACAGGGATGTACAATTGTTGTAGTTCATCCATGCGGTCTCTAAATGTCTGCCATTGCCCATCCACTGTTAACCCCTTAAGTATTATTCGCCAATCTATCCTAGTTAATTCACGCCTCATACCTTCAAAGTTACCCTTCTTTAAGTTCTGGACCATGGTCTCTGAATTAACTGTTTCATTCTCCATCCTAATGTAGAATTCCACCATATTATGGTCACTCTTCCCCAAGGGGCCTCGCACAACGAGATTGCTAATTAATCCTCTCTCATTACACAACACCCAGTCTAAGATGGCCTCCCTCCTAGTTGGTTCCTCGACATATTGGTCTAGAAAACCATCCGTTATGCACTCCAGGAAATCCTCCTCCACCGTATTGCTTCCAGTTTGGTTAGCCCAATCTATATGCATATTAAAGTCACTCATGATAACTGCTGCATCTTTCTTGCATGCACCCCTAATTTCCTGTTTGATGCCCTCCCCAACATCACCACTACTGTTTGGAGGTCTGTACACAACTCCCACTAACGTTTTTTGCCCTTTGGTGTTCTACAGCTCTACCCATATAGATTCCACATCATCCAAGCTAATGTCCTTCCTAACGATTGCATTAATCTCCTCTTTAACCAGCAATGCTACCCCACCTCCTTTTCCTTTTATTCTATACTTCCTGACTGTTGAATACCCTTGGATGTTGAGTTCCCAGCCCTGATCATCCTGGAGCCACGTCTCTGTAATCCCAATCACATCATATCTGTTAACATCTATTTGCACAGTTAATTCATCCACCTTAATATGGATACTCCTTGCATTAAGACACAAAGCCTTCAGGCTTGTTTTTTTAACACCCTTTGTCCTTTTAGCATTATGATGTAATGTGGCCCTTTTTGTTTCTTGCCTTTGTTTACTCGGCCTTCCACTGTTGCTTTTTACATTTCTACTATCTGTTTCTGACTCCATATTACTTCTCCCTGTCCCGCTGCATAGGTTCCCATCCCCCTGCCATATTAGTTTAAACACTCCCGAACTGCATTAGCAAATGTTACCCCCAGGACATCATTTCTAGTCCTGCCCAAGTGCAAACTGTCCATTTTGTGCAGGTCCCACTTCCCCCAGAACTGGTTCCAATGTTCTAGGAATTTGAATCCCTCCCTCTTGCACCACTGCTCAAGCCACTTAGTTATTCTAACTATCCTGCTCCCTCTACTCTGATTAGCACGTGGCACTGGTAGCAATCCAGAGATTACTACCTTTGAGGTCCTACTTTTTAATTTAACTCCTAGCTCCCTAAATTCAGCTTGTAGGACCTCTTCCCGCTTCTTACCTATATTGTTGGTACCTACATGTACCACGACAACTGGCTGTTCACCCTCCCTCTCCAGAATGCTCTGCAGCCGCTCCGAGATAACCTTGACCTTGCACCAGGGAGGCAACATACCATCCTGGAGTCTTGGTTGCGGCCGCAGAAACTCCTATCTATTCCCCTTACAATAGAGTCCCCTATCACTATAGCTCTCCCACTCTTTTTCCCTCCCTTCTGTGCAGCAGAACCACCCATGATGCCATGAACCTGGCTGCTGGTGCCTTCCCCTGGTAAGTCATCGCCCCCAACAGTATCCAAAACGGTATATCTGTTTTGGAGGGAGATGACTGCACTACCTTCCTGCTTTTGCCTTGTCTCTTGGTCACCCATTGACTATCTGTCCTAACCCTTACCTGCGGTGTGACCAACTCACTAAATGTGCTATCCACAACATTCTCAGCATCGCGCATGCACCAGAGTGAGTCCATCCGCAGCTCCAGTGCAGTCATGCGGTCTTTCAGGAGCTGCAGCTGGACACACTTCCCGCACACTTCCTAGTAGTCAGGGAAACTGGAAGTGTCCCTGATTTCCCATATAGCACAGGAGGAGCATGACATGGGTCTGAGCTCTCCTGCCATGACTTAACCCTTAAATTAATTTACTTACTAAAATTTACTTAAACACCAAACAGCTACTTAATAGTTCGCTGCCAATTAAACCAATCTAAAAGTCAATCTGAAAGAAAGTTATACTTACCAGTCGAACAGCCAACCACTTACCAGCTTGGCTGTGACGTCACCTCTCGATTTCGCACCCCTCTATCTTTGTCTGCAGCTGGTTGGGCTGGTCTCTGGGCCTCTGTCTCCTACTCCCGCACTCCTTATCAGCTGCTCTAGTGTCAGCACTGGTAGGAGAAACAAGACAAAACAGCACCTGCCACCCCCACTTGCCTGAACTCACCCACTTACCAAACTCACGAATGCCACTCTATGCTGCTGCACTCCGTGCTCTGCACGAGCTGCCTCTTTTTAAACTGTATCTAGGTCAGATGACTCACTACTGGCCAGTCGTTTACAGAACTGCTGCTAATTGCCTCCTACTGGAGAGTTACCTTGTTTTTCTCTGCCTAAACCTGAAAGATTCCCAACTATTTAACTTTTTCCCTTTAAATTAAACTGCTACCTACATAGAAGCTACTGGCAATTGCCACTAACAATTTACTCCAGCCTCCAAATGGTTTAAAGAGAATAACCCTTAAAACTCACCCACTTACCAAACTCACAAATGCCACTCTATGCTATTGATAAAGGATGGAATCACTGCAATAGTAAGAAATGATATTGGCTCAAATGATCAGGATGTTGAAACAGGCGATAAGGAACAATAACGGGAAAAAGTCACTGGTGGGTGTAGTCTATAGGCCCCATAACTGTAGCAACTCTGTTGGTCGGAGCATAAATCAGGAAATAGTGGATCAGCAATAATCATGGGTGATTTTAACCTCCATATTGATTCGACAAATCAAATTTCTCAGGATAATCTTGAGGAGGAGTTCATAGAGTGCGTAAGGGATGGGTTCCTTGAGCAGTGTGTAACGGAACCAACCAGGGGGCAGGCTATCTTAGATCTGGTCCTGTGTAATGAGACAGGACTAATAAACAATCTCCTTGTAAACGGTCCTCTCGGAATGAGTGATCATAGCATGATTGAATTTAAAATTCAGATGGAGGGTGAGAAAGTTGGATCTCTAACCAGCATACTAAGCTTAAATAAAGGAGACTATGAAGGTATGAGGGCAGAGTTGGGTAAAGTGGACTGAGAAAATAGATTAAAGTGTAGGATGGTTGATGAACAGTGGTGTACATTTAAGGAGATATTTCACAACTCTCAAGAAAAATATATTCCAGTGAGGAGACAAGGGTGTAAGAGAAAAGATAGCCATCCGTGGCTAACTAAAGAAATAAAGGACAGTATCCAATTAAAAACAAGGGACTACAAAGTGGCCAAAACTAGTGGGAGGACAGAAGACTGGGAAGCTTTTAAAAGCCAGCAAAGAACGACTAAAGAAATGATTAAGAAAGAGAAGATAGACTATGAAAGTAAACTAGCACAAAATATAAAAACAGATAGCAAGAGTTTCTATAGGTATATAAAAAGGAAAATGGCGGCTACAGTAAATGTTGACCCCTTAGAGGACAAGTCCGGGGAATTAGTAATAGGGAACATGGAGATGGCAGAAACTCTGAACAAATATCTTGTATCAGTCTTTACAGTAGAGGACACTAACAATATTCCAACAGTGGATAGTTTAGGGGCTATAGGAGGGGGAGGAACTTAACACAATCACAATCACTAAGGAGGTGGTACTCAGTAAGATAATGGGACTAAAGGCAGATGAATCCCCTGGACCTGATGGCATGCATCCTAGGGTCTGAAGAGAAGTAGCGGCAGGGATTGTGGATGCATTGGTTGTAATTTACCAAAATACCCTGGATTCTGGGGAGGTCCCAGCTGATTAGAAAACTGCAAATGTAGCGCCCTATTTAAAAAAGGAGGCAGACAAAAAGCAGGAAACTCTAGACCAGTTAGCCGAACATCTGTATTTGGAACAATGTTGGAGTCTATTATTAAAGAAGCAGTAGTAGAACATTTGGAAAAGCAAAATTCGGTCAGGTAGAGTCAGCATGGATGTATGAAGGGGAAGTCATGTTTGACAAATTTGCTGGAGTTCTTTGAGAATGTAATGAACAGGGTAGATAAAGGGGAACCAGTGGATGTGGTGTATTTGGACTTCCAGAAAACATTTGAGGTTACTGCACAAGATAAAAGTTCACGGGGTTGGGGGTAATATATTAGCATTGGCTAACTAACAGAAAACAGAGAGTCGGGATAAATGGTTCATTCTCTGGTTGGCAACCAGTAACTAGTGGGGTGCCGCAGGGATCAGTTCTGGGATCCCAACTATTTACAATCTATATAAATGACTTGGAAGAAGGGACTGAGTGTAACGTAGCCAAGTTTGCTGATGATACAAAGATGGGAGGAAAAGCAATGTGTGAGGAGGACACAAAAAATCTGCAAAAGAACATAGATAGGCTAAGTGAGTGAGCAAAAATTTGGCAGATGGAGTATAATGTTGGAAAGTGTGAGGTCATGCACTTGGCAGAAAAAATAAAAGAGCAAGTTATTATTTAAATGGAGAAAGTTTGCAAAGTGCCACAGTACAGCGGGACCTGGGGGTACATGTGCATGAAACACAAAAGGATAGTATGCAGATACAGCAAGTGATCAGGAAGGCCAATGGTACCTTGGCCTTTATTGCAAAGGGGATGAAGTATAAAAGCAGGGAAGTCTTGCTACAGCTATATAAGGTATTGGTGAGGCCACATCTGGAATATAGCATGCAGTTTTGGTTTCCATATTTACGAAAGGATGCACTTGCTTTGGAGGCAGTTCAGAGAAGGTTCACTAGGTTAATTCCGGGGATGAGGGGGTTGACTAATGAGGAAAGGTTGAGTAGGTTGGGCCTCTACTCATTGGAATTCAGAAAAATGAGAGGTGATCTTATCGAAATGTATAAGATTATGAGGGGGCTTGACAAGGTGGATGCAGAGAGGATGTTTCCACTGATGGGGGAGACTAGAACTAGAGGGCATGATCTTAGAATAAGGGGCCGCCCATTTAAAACTGAGATGAGGAGAAATTTCTTCTCTCAGAGGGTTGTTAATCTGTGGAATTCGCTGCCTCAGAGAGCTGTGGAAGCTGGGACATTGAATAAATTTAAGACAGTTTCTTAAACGATAAGGGGTTATGGGGAGCGGATGGGGAAGTGGAGCTGAGTCCATGATCAGAACAGCCATGATCTTACTAAATAGCAGAGCAGGCTCGAGGGGCCGTATGGTCTACTCCTGCTCTTATTTCTTATGTTCTTACGTTCTTAAGGTAGCTTGTTGAGAAGATAAGAGCACCTTTTCCTTGTGCACATTGGGTGTTTTTGCATCAACAATGTGCAAGCTCCATTAAACTTGGACTATGTACAACAGGCACCTCTAAGCACTGGACAAGTACCACCAACGCTGCCTCCACAAGATCCTGCAAATTCATTGGGAGGACTGGTGTACCAACGTCAGTGTTCTCGCTCGGGCAAACATCTCCAGCATCGAAGTATTGACCATGCTCGATCAGCTCCGTTGGATGGGCCACATCGTTTGCATGCCTGATACTAGACTCCCAAAACAAGTGCTGCACTCCAAGTTTGCAGATGACACTAAACTGGACACTATGAGCTGTGAGGAGGACGTTAAAAGGCTGCAGGGTGACTTGGACAGGTTAGGCGAGTGGGCAAATGCATGGCAGATGCAGTATAATGTGGATAAATGTGAGGTTATCCACTTTGGGGGCAAAAACACGAAGGCAGAATATTATCTGAATGGCGGCAGATTAGGAAAAGGGAAGGTGCAGCGAGACCTGGGTGTCATGGTTCATCAGTCATTGAAAGTTGGCATGCAGGTACAGCAGGTGGTGAAGAAGGCAAATGGCATGTTGGCCTTCATGGCAAAGGGATTTGAGTATAGGAGCAGGGAAGTCTTGCTGCAGTTGTACAGGGCCTTGGTGAGGCCCCACCTGGAATATTGTGTTCAGTTTTGGTCTCCTAATCTGAGGAAGGACGTTCTTGCTATTGAGGGAGTGCAGCGAAGGTTCACCAGACTGATTCCAGGGATGGCTGGACTGACATATGAGGAGAGACTGTATCAACTGGGCCTTTATTCACTGGAGTTTAGAAGGATGAGAGGGGATCTCATAGAAATGTATAAGATTCTGACTGGACTGGACAGACTAGATGCGGGAAGAATGTTCCCGATGATGGGGAAGTCCAGAACCAGGGAATACAGTCTTAGGATAAGGGGTAGGCCATTTAGGACTGAGATGAGGAGAAACTTCTTCACTCAGAGAGTTGTTAACCTGTGGAATTGCCTGCCGCAGAGAGTTGTTGATGCCAGTTCATTGGATATATTCAAGAGGGAGTTAGATATGGCCCTTACGGCTAAGGGGATCAAGGGGTATGGAGAGAAAGCAGGAAAGGGATACTGAGGGAATGATCAGTCATGATCTTATTGAATGGTGGTGCAGGCTCGAGGGGCCAAATGGCCTACTCCTGCACCTATTTTCTATGTTTCTATGTTACTCAGAACTCTGAAAAGGCAAGCGAGTCCCAGGTGGCCAGAGGAGCTGAATTTTGGCCCCAGTCAGTCTACACAGAAATAAGTAAATAGGGCTGAAGCAGGCCCATGTGTCAAACGGCATAACCATTGAACTAAGGAATGAAAGTTGTATATAAACATGTGTAAGAAATACTGTAAAATCACATGTACTCATGTTCATAGTTCTGATTTTCCCTTTCTTGCTTCTTCATGGATCTGTTGATCTTGGATTTATCAGTGAAATGTATATAGTACTGCCGATGATATCCAATCGAATGTGGCATTATTGCACGTCTTTCTGGTGCAATAACCAGCTCCAGATCTAAACTTTTGATGGCATTCTCTGCAATTTTAGCTTCTCTAGTTCCAGTAAATTTCCACTGATGAACACTTGTGAAAAATGTTATCCAGTTAGAGTCCGAAAAAGAAATGATGTTGCCTTTGGCTCCCGCAACTACATGCATGCAGCACACCATTGTTTCAGTGCATGCAGTCACTGACTCTAATCGATCTAGTGCAGAGATCGTGATTGGCTGAATCCACGGTACTGACAAATACAGCAGTTGTGATTGGTCATTTAAGTAACTCGCAATTACATCATCACTCTGGGTTTTGATGAGATTTCTGCCTATTTTCTAATTAAAATTTCTGCAAAATGCTCACTTTTTGAAGATGGGAACATTGATTTATTTGATAAGTGGTCCCTAAACTAATATTGCTGTGAATATGAAGTACTTCCACAGAGGGGACTACGGAAAAGCATTGTTTTGAGACTCGGCCCACGGTCTTATTGGTTCTTCCCTGTTAGTAACTGCCAGACAGGATGTGAAAATAACTTTGTCATACCTTTGACAAGCACTTCATATTCTGTAACACTCGCACTGTATAAAAATATTTGATTTCTCAATTCGAACTGGATGAAGACTCCTTCATTAGTGACATTAATCTAACTTAGTATTCCTTAAAGGGCATTAACTACATTACGCCTTAGCATGCCAACAATCAGCACCATCTCCTGTTTCATTAAAGCAGAATTTACAGCCTCACAGCTAAAATTTGACATGAATGACTCATTCAGTTAATTGTGTGCTCCCTGCTCAAGACTGAGTTGAGTAATGAAGTTCACAGTGCTGGGTGTAGATAGGAAGTATATATATGGTCAGGATCATTCAGCCCTACAGCAACCATAGCATCATTGCTCTATTGACTGGATGGTGGGGTAGTTAAGAGTTATATAGGGAGCAGAACAATGGTCACCCCTTCAGCAGCCCCAACCTCTTCTCTCTCAAGAAAACAGTATTGGAAAAATAATGGCAGCAAAGACTGATACATCCCCAGGACCTGATGGATTCCACCCCAAGATTTCAAAGGACGTAGGTGGGGAAATTGCAGATGCTTTCGCCATAATGTTTCAAAGCTCTCTTGATTTCAGGAATTATCCGTTTAGGTTGGAAAAGTGCAAATGTAACTCCATTATTGAAGAAAGGTGAGAGAGCAACCAGGAAATTAATGACCTGTTAGTCTGCCATCTGTTGTGAGGAAGTTATTGGAATCTATAATTAAGGACAGAATGACTGAGCGCTAGAGAAATTTGAGCTGATAGAGAGAGCCAGCATGGATTTTTAAAGGGTAGGTGATGTCCAACAAACCTAATAGAATTTTTTGTGGAAGTAACTAAAACAGTAGACAGGGGAATATCTATTGATGTCATTTATATGGACTTCCAGAAGGCATTTGATAAGGTTCCACATAAGAGACTGTTAGCTAAAATTAAAGATCATGGAATTGAAGCAAAATGATTGACCTGGTTCGGAGATTGATCAAGTGGTAGAAGATAGAGTCGGGATAATGGGTATGTGCTCAAATTGGAAAGAAATGACTAATGGAGTCCCACAAGGATCTGTGCCAGGACCAACTATTCACTATATTTATTAATGACTTAGATAACACAATAGAGAGCCATATATCCAAGTTTGCCGATGAAACAAAGATTGGTGGTATAGTAAGTTTTGTAGACAGGAGCATAAAATTACGAAGACACATTAATAGATTAAGTGAGTGGGCAAAACTGTGGCAGATGGATTTCAGTGCAGGCAAATGTGAGGTCATCTATTTTGGACCAAAAAAGGATAGATCCAAATTGTATTTAAATATTAAAAAGTTGGGAACGGTGGAGGTTCAAAGAGATTTAGGAGTCCATTTATACAGATCACTAAAATGTCAGGTACAAAAATAATCAAAAAGGCTAATGGAATGTCAGCCTTTATACCTAGAGGGCTCGAATATAAATAGGAGGATTTTGCTACAGCTATACAAAGCCCTGGTTAGACCACATCTGGAGTGCTGTGCAATTCTGGGCACCGCACCTTAGAAAGGATATATTGGCCTTGGAAGGAGGGCCGTGCAGATTCACTAGAATGTTACCAGGGCTCGAAAATTACGAGGTGAGATTACATGAACTAGGCTTGTATTCCCTGGAGTATAGAAGGTTAAAGGGTGATTTGATTTGGGTTTTTAGGATTTTGAAAGGAATTGACAGGGTAGATAGAGAGAAACTTCTTCCACTAGTGGAGAATCTAGGACAAGGGGACATCAACTTGAAATCCGAGCCAGGCCATTCGGGGAGAAGTTCAGAAACACTTCTTCACGCAAAGGGTAGCAGAATGTGAAACTCTTCAGCCACAAAAAGCAGTAGATACTAGCTCAATTAATAATTTAAATCTGAGACCGATAGATTTTTGTGAGCCAAATGTATGAAGGGATATGAAGCCAAAGCAATTGGATGGAGTTAGGATACGGATCAGCCAAGATTGCATTGAATGGCGGACCAAGCTCGAGGGGCAGAATGGCCTACATTTTACCAACAACATCTTGCATTTATATAGCGCCTTTAATGTAGTAAAACATCCCAAGGCGATTCACAGGAGCGTTATCGAATAAAATTTGACATCGGGCCACATAAGGAAATATTAGGACAGGTGAGAGAGAGGTTTTAAGGAACGTCATAAAGGAGGAGCGAAAGAGGCGGAGCGGTGTAGATAGGGAATTGCAGAGCTTGGAGCCAATGGTGAAGGGATTAAAAATGAAGGATACACAAAAGACCAGAATTGGAGGAGCGCAGAGATCACAGAGGGTTGTAGGGCTGGAAGAGGTTACAGGGATATGGAGGGATTTGAAAGCAAAAATATGAATTTTAAAATACGATGGGGCAAGGCCATAAAGCGACCTCTGTACAGGACAGGACGATATTCAGCCTTGGCATCCTCTTATCCTTTAAAAATATGGACTGGGATGACTGGCCAATTTATTTCCCCTTCCTAACCTGAAGGGTTCTGAATTCTATCAGTGTAAAAATCAGAATGCCTTAAAAAATAAGTTCCTCAGGAGAAGCTTCTTTACCAATGAGGTGAGAATGTGGAACTCATGGAGTAATTGAAGAGAGTAGCATAGGTGCATTTAAGGGGAAGTTAGATAAACACATGAAGGAGAAAGGAGTAGAAGAATATGCTGATGGGGTGAGATGAAGCGAGGTGGGAGGAGGCCCATGTGGACTGAATGGCTGTAAATTCGATGTATGTAATTAAACTGAGAGTGACCTTGGCTGGGGCAGCAGTTGAGGGGCAAATCATCCAGGGTTTCTGCTGCTGATCGCTATTGAGGACCTCTGTCCGGAAAGTGCTTATGTGTAAACCTTAGATATGAACACAACTGGACTGTGATGCTTCCATGATAAAATAGCCTGCCAAAATTCACTGAGTAGGGTCTCATATAATTCATGACCATTTAAGCAAACTACTTGAGGGCTGCAGCCTATCCAGAGTCAGTGCCTTGAGAAGAGATGAGGAAATGGAGAAAAAAATTGACTGTACCCACAGGTGTCTGTGTGCAGGACATTAGTCCCATGAATATTGTTTTCTCCCACACAAAACACAGCTCACAGTATAATTAGCATTAAAGTATAATATTTCACCATAAATTCATGCTTTATGTTGTTTCACAAACCATTTCATCGCTGCATATTTCAGCTTGAGTGTCTCATAATTCTACACTCTAAATGCATGATTTGCATATTTATGAATATCAATTAGTGGCACAAAGCAGGCATACATATTCAATGATATTAACTGGCTTTGAAAATCCTGCCTTTTACACAATCCTTCCCCCTGTCCACTGTTAAATCTGAGCAGAAAGAGCCCCTGCTGAAAACAAGACACAGGCCCCGGGTTGTGGTTTGATGGTTTGCTACAGCAGTGGAGACATGGAGATTGAACTCAGTTGGGGATGGGAACAACAAGGTGTTGCACCGTACCAACATTTGACTGTCTACACTCATAGAGGAGCAATGACTACTTGCAGGAGTGCTGCTCTTAACCCTGAAACTGTACCCTGCAAGAATCTGAGTGAAGAAAGGAGGAGAAATCACAAGGGAACTAATCATAAACTCTTACCATCCTAATGTCCAACCCCTGGTTGGCTGAGGAGGTGGTTTGCAAAGGATTGCCATCTTTTGACAAGTCCTCTAACTAGACAGGAGCAAGGCAGGAGGTGGGCACTTGGCTTAAGTTCACTCAAAATCTAGACCGAATGGTTCAAAATCACCTACTGTCTATCAGGGACCTTTAGGATTTAATTGTTACAAGTAACTTTTTCACATGAGCTGTCCGTGGACATGTGTTTCTCCAAATGATTTGTACCCCTAAGGGTTCTGTGCATCCATGCTCCTGTTTTTCTCAGGCTGCCTGTTTAATTAGAGCTGTAAATCTTCCAATCTCCCTGATTAGCTGAAAACAGTAATACTTTGTCATCAGTACGGTGCCTTACCCCAGTGAGCTGGTGGTTATAGCATTGGCTGACACAGACCAGAGGATCTCAGGCCCATCGCTGGTCTGCCTTGTGCTGGAAAACGTCGGTGTATTGCTATCGGGTGAGGACAAGATTGGACTTGACTGTGGTGCCATCCACAGTCAAATATCCTGCTGGCACTCATTGTCTCTGCCCACACATTAAGAATGGCCCCTTGAGTGAAATACCAGATAGCTGGCAGTGCCAGCAGATCCTGGCCCCAACAATTGGCAGCGCCTTTAGGATGACGTAAACTAGGGCGGGAGAAATAGACTTTAATAAAAAGCCTATTCTTTATAGATTCGAGATTCAGCTTCTCTTGACCTGTCTCTGTCTTTTATTTACAGCACCTATGCGCCTGTCAAACAGTTTCTTCGGGTGGATAAAGACAAGGTGAGTCAGTGTCTGATGATGGGTTTTTATTGGTACATTGGATGGGATAAAAGGTGCAGTCGGAGACAATTATTGGAAGGACTTCCGGCTCCAACCCATACCTGAATGGTTGATGGCAGCAGAGAAAGATTTGGAACAATTATAGCCAGCTTTCTTCTAGTCTGATATATGTTTCAGCAATCCTGATTCAGCAAGTGATGATTAAGTATATGTTTGAATTTCTATGTATTAGGGTAGAATCACAGGCAACAACATTGTGATAGAGAATCTGCAGTCTACGGGTGAAGTAATGGAATGAATCTATTCATAAAAGGAACCTGTATTTTTGATTGTTGTTCTGCTACTTGGATTCCCATCTACCAAATGCATGGCAGCCCAGAGTACACCAGAGAGCTGGAGAGCAGGTAACAATTTCATCACACAATGGGGACCTCCTGATCTTAGTAAGGCATCTGCAGGGGGCATAATGACTTGGATGAAGGGACCGAGTGTGATGTAGCCAGGTTTGCTGATGATACAAAGATAGATGGGAAAGCAAGTTGTGAGGAGGACGCAAAGAATCTGCAAAGGGATATAGACAGGCTAAATGAGTGGGCAAACATTTGCCAGATGGAGTATAACGTGGGAAACTGTGAGATTATCCACTTTGGTAGGAAAAATAAAAAAGCAAATTATTATTTAAATGGGGAGAGATTACAAAATGCTGAGGTACAGAAGGATCTGGGGACCTTGTACATGAAACACAAAAAGTTAGTATGCAGGTACAGCAAGTAATCAGGAAGGCAAATGGAATATTGGCCTTTATTGCAAAGGGGTGGAGTATAAAAGCAGGGAAATCCTGCTACAACTGTACAGGATATTGGTGCGACCACACCTAGAGTACTGCATACAGTTTTGGCCTCCGTATTTAAGGAGACATATACTTGCATTGGAGGTAGTTCAGAGAAGGTTCATTAGGTTGATTCCTGAGATGAAGGGGTTGACTTATGAAGAAAGGTTAAGCAGGTTGGGCCTATACTCATTGGAGTTTAGAAAAATGAGAGGTGATCTTATTGAAACATACAAGATTCTGAGGGGGCTTGACAGGATAGATGAAGAGAGGATGTTTCCCCTCGTGGTGAAATCTAGAACTATGGGGCATAGTTTCAGAATAAGGGGCCGCCCATTTAAAACGGAAATGAGGAGGAATTTCTTCTCTCAGAAGGTCATGAATCTTTGGAATTCTCTACCCCAGAGAACTGTGGAGGCTGGGTCATTGCTGGAGATAGACAGGTTTTTGAATGATAAGGGAGTCGAGGGTTATGGGGAGCGGGCAGGGAAGTGGAGTTGAGGCCAAGATCTTATTGAATGGTGGAGCAGTCTTGGGGGGCTAAAAGGCCTACTGCTGCTCCTGTTTCTTACGTTCTTATGTTCAAACCAGAAAGATGGCTTCTGGCAGCCTTCAAGCACCGCCCAGGGCAGAATTGCATATTATCACGCTAGCCTGGATTAACCACAGGTCCCAGAGTTAAAAGGACAGTGTATTAACCCACTGCACCATCCATTGCCCTGGACAGAGTGACATTTCTCCATTTCCTTCAGCTGCTCTCTCTGAATGCGAGTGAGAAGTTAGTGCCAAGTTAGCGACAGATTTGCACCATTACGAACTGGATTGCCACTAGCCAGCAGATAGAATATTTAGACAATGTTCCTTCCTTTTGGAACCTGGGCTGGATTTTAAAGGAAACAAAAAGGCAATGGCCTCGAAATGGGTTGTTTTAGAAGGCGTAAAATGGGTGCCAGAGTGCCCAATATGGCAGGTGGCGTACGCACACGTACTTCTGTGCCGATAGTGTGCCACCCGCCACATTGATCAGTTATAGCACAAGCCAGAGGCAGAGTAAAGCTACCTCTGTTTTTCCCAACAATAGGTTTGGTTTTAAGCTTGCCACCTGGGCGTTAAACTGGCCGCCCCATCTAGAAACCATCCAAATCGTGCGGTTTTACTAACGGGTGGTCAGTCCACATTGCTAGCCTGATGCCTGGGCAGCCAGTTAAAAATCAACTCTATTGTGTCTTTGGCCCAGCTTCATGAGAGTGTCCCTGTTGCATCAGTCTGAATTTCTCCACTCCCTTCACAAATCAAAATCTTATCGGCGCCTCTGAAATAAATTGCCAAATCCTTGTGCTGTAGGCCCATATCCACTAAGAATGGGGCTGAAACTACCAAAGTTCATTTCACATAGAATCCTCACAGCAGACAGAGAAAACTTTCATTCCACCAATTTGGGCTGGAGTGGTACCCAGGTCCCAGAGGTAGAGGACCTGTGTTTAATTCTCTGTACCACTGGTCCCCAATAGATATGCAAGGGGATCACTGTATATTAGCAGACTCAGCCCCACCCAATCTGAATATAAAGTATTTCATTTGACAGGCTGCTGGGTAAATAGGAACATAAGAAATAGGAGCAGGAGTAAACCATACAGCCCATCGAGCCTGCTGTGCCATTCAATAAGATCATGGCTGATCGTCTGCCTCAACTCCACCTTCCTGCACTATCTCCATAACCCTTGGTTCCCTTAGTATCCAAAAATCTAGCAATTTCTGTCTTGAATATATTCAACGACCGAGCATCCCTCTACCCTCTGGGGTAGAGAATTCCAAAGATTCACAACTCTTTTGAGTGAAGAAATTTTTTCTCATCTCAGTCCTAAATGGCCGACCGCTTATTCTGAGACTTTGACCCCTGGTCCTAGACTTCCCGGCCAGGGGGAACATCCTCCCTGCATCTACACTGTCAAGCCCCTTAAGAATTTTATACGTTTCAATGAGATCATCTCTCATTCTTCTAAACTCTAGGGAATATAGGCTTAGTCTACTCAATCTCTCCTCGTGGGACAATCCCTCCATCTCAGGAATCAGTCTGGTGAACTTTCATTGCACTCCCTCTAAGGCACCACCCAGTGTAGTAGGGAACTGTTTAGAGCAGCGTTTGATCCCCAGTTTATGCCGAGTTATCTGATCTCAGCAGGTGGCGGTTTGGCCTCTGCAGCCATGCGTTTGCGAGTTGAAAGCCAGCCAGAGTTCCCGCTGCTGATCCAGTAATCCCTGCTGGAAAGTGTAGTGCCTGTGTGGTCTTCAGGGGATGACAACAGCGGGCTTACCTGGGCAAATAACCTGCTGACACATGCAGAGTGCCCACTGGGGCCAGGTATGGGACAGCTACGGTTCCACAGATACCTGTGGAAGCGTATCCCGGCAGCACTCACACATCTCAGAAGAGGCAGGGAGGAAAATGGGGAAAATAAAAAATATTTTCATCCATCAGTTATGACACTGTTTAAAAACTGCTGTTTAAAGTCTAACCCCTTGATCTTCACTCAGGTACAAATCTACAACCCAGCATTCTTCAAGTATATCCATGACAAGTGGACAGAGCATCACGGGAGATATCCGTCCACTGGAATGCTGGTCCTGTTTTTCGCTCTCCACATCTGTGATGAGGTAAGTGCCGCAGCTCTGGAGCAAAAACTGCGTTTTCAATTGAGAGGCCAAGTTGAAGGGTCAAGGGCAAAGTGCGCGACACCACCGATGTTGAAAAGAAACAGCATGGTAAATGTGGAAGTAGAGATTAGATGAGGCTAAACTTTGGTTTTAGAGGCTAGAGTCAAGAGGGATCACCTGGCCGGTAACAAACCTCTTAGACTCAGTGTTCCCCAGTGATTTGCGGCGTTTTTTTTGGAGCAGGCCGCTTTTTTTGACCTAAGTTTTAAAAATACAAGTTTCCCCAATCAATTTGCACCAGCGTTAGTTACAATTTTTTTAGGTTAGTTTTTTTTTCAGTCAAAGGGGGTAATATTATCTTCATGCATGTGCGTCGACTCATCAACCGGTGGGTGTGCTTCAAAATCGCACTTTTGGGGGTCCATGAGGCAAAATGGTCAATATAGCTGCTTGCTCTGAGGTAGCATATCACCCAATACCAGTCATGTTAGACTCTGACACCAGACACATTGCTCCATTTCTCAGCACTAACATGCTGAACACTGAATTTATATTGTTTATGTTAAGGACTGATCTGGAGTATTGTTGTAGATAGATCCGTGTGGTACTAGTATTGCTAGCACGCACTGCTTGAGCGTAGGAAGCGGTTTACGCCAATAATATCTTACTGAGTTCCTAATCTCAGTCATCTGGAAGCAGGACAGCAGCAGCAGTGTGTGAGAATTAGGATGGCTTCTCCTCACGCAGGCTCCACTCTATTTGCACTGCTGTGGGATTTCACAGGGGGCAGAATGGTTGTGCCTGGACAAGGGGGCAGCTACGTAAATGAGACAAGAGAGACGGTGCAGCATCTCCTGCCTCGTTTCCTGCTGTTGCACTGGACGGGTGCCCAAATACAGAAGAAATCGGTCTTTGGCCTCACTCATAGATTGGAAGATCAGGGACAGGCTGCAAGGCCATGTGGACACACAAGGTAAGTAGTCCCCCACGGGCTGTAGGGTCCATAGGCCATCCAGCAGCTGCTGGATTTCCATCCTCGGTTCTGGGCTCAGGCTCCTGCTAAAGGGAACATGGAGACTATGGGCCAGAACTTGGTGCACTTGCCGCCCGCTGCTGCCGAGTTTTCTGGGCGGTCTCCCCTCGGTGCCAGTTTTCTCTAGGCCTCCCGCCAGCGGGAGGGGAGGACCGCTGGGAACCGTCCGCTGACGGCCGCTATCGCGCAAAGCGCGTAAGTGTCCTCCCGCCGAGCTGCCAGTTTAGTCCAGGCGGGAGTCGGCAGCAGCAGGGGGAAGGACCACTGCGTGGAGGCAGGTTTAACCCCAACGGTAAGTATGAAGACCTGCAAAAAAAGGTTAGTAAACTTTTTCTTGTACAGCAATTCAGGTGGATGGGGTCCCCTGAAGGTTTTCCAGTGGGTTTTTTTGTGTAAATTTTTATTTTTATGTCTGGCCCCTCCCTGGACCCGACTCAATCCTCAGCGACACTTTGGCAAGGATTGCATTTGGCGCCGAGATTGGGAGCCCGCCTGCTGTCGCCCAGATTCAGGGCGTAAGTTGTTTTTTTGCCGCCCGGTGGTTTTTACAGATCTTTGAGGAATTTCCCGGCCAAAGTACCGACAGGTCTCTCGGCGGCCATTTGGGCAGCACTTGGGCGGGCCTTAGCTTTGACCAAGTTCGGGCCCTATGTTACTGACCAGAACCAGGAAATACAGGCAGGTTCAGGTCATATTAGGCAGAGCACAATTCAGGTGCTCTTTCCCAGGCGAGTGGGAGGGCTAGAAAATGGGTCATTGTATTCCAGATGTTAGTCTGTTTCTCACATTGATGTGTTTTGCTGCTAATAATTGCACCTTGTTGACTTTTTCTGGCTAGCTCTTACACCCTGTTAATATTGCGTAACTGCACAATTTCCACACACACACACAGTTGCATTTGCAGCTTGTCTGATCTCGCGAGGAAGTAGATACAGGCTCGCAATACTAAATATGCAAGAATAAAGTGTCAACCATTTACCTCAGTCACCTCAAGACCTTGGTCTCTGGGTGTGAGCTGTATATCCGTGAAGGCTGCCAGGTGTACCTGACAACATGGCCTTTGGAGGCAGGTCTGTTGTATGGAGGGTTATTGACACAGCAATGGCTGGTGTGATCGATAAAAATTCAGTGCGTCACCACCACAGTTCAGTAGAACATCATCCAATTGCTGAAATTCACATACAAGTGCTCAATGCAATCACTATATTCTTGTGTACACTCTTTCAAATGAACAGATTACATCCTGCCCAGAAATAGCACACAAAGAAATGTTGAAAGAGTGTGTTATGCATCCATAAGTCCTACCCTACTGTGTTCCGCTAAATTCAGCAATTTGAATGTTGTTTCAGGCCACTTATGCCACTACTAATGGCATTAGAGGTGTCAGCTGTGGCTCAGTGGGTAGTGCTCTCGCCTGAGTCAGAAGGTTGTGGGTTCAAGTCCCACTCCAGGGATTTGAGCACAAAAATCTAGGCTGACACTCCAGTGCAGTGCTTCTGTATTGTTGGAGCTGCCGTCTTTCGGATGAGACGTTAAACCGAGGCCCCGCCTGCTCTCTCAAGTGTTCATAAAAGATCCCATGGCAGAAGAAGAGCAGGGGAGTTATCCCCGGTGTCCTGGCCAATATTTGTCCCTCAATTAACATAACAAAAACAGATTATCTGGTCATTATCACATTGCTGTTTGTGGGAACTTGCTATGCGCAAATTGGCTGCCACGTTTCCCACACTTCATAGAAACATAGAAACATAGAAAATAGGTGCAGGAGTAGGCCATTCGACCCTTCGAGCCTGCACCACCATTCGATAAGATGATGGCTGATCATTCCCTCAGTACCCCTTTTCTGCTTTCTCTCCATACCCCTTGATCCCCTTAGCCGTAAGGGTCTTATCTAACTCCCTCTTGAATATATCCAATGAACTGGCATCAACAACTCTCTGCGGCAGGGAATTCCACAGGTTAACAACTCTCTGAGTGAAGAAGTTTCTCCTCATCTCAGTCCTAAATGGCCTACCCCTTATCCTGTGTCCCCTGGTTCTGGACTTCCCCAACATCGGGAACAATCTCCCCGCATCTAACCTGTCCCGTCCCGTCAGAATCTTGTATGTTTCTCTGAGATCCCCTCTCATCCTTCCAAACTCCAATGTATAAAGGCCAGTTGATCCAGTGTCTCCTCATATGTCAGTCCAGCCATCCCGGGAATCAGTCTGGTGAACCTTCGCTGCACTCCCTCAATAGCAAGAATGTCCTTCCTCAGATTAGGAGACCAAAACTGAACATAATATTCCAGCTGAGTCCTCATCAAGACCCTGTACAACTGCAGTAAGACCTCCCTGCTCCTATACTCAAATCCCCTAGTTATGAAGGCCAACATACCATTTGCCTTCTTTACCGCCTGCTGTACCTGTATGCCACCTTTCAGTGACTGATGAACCATGACACCCAGGTCTTGTTGCACCTCCCCCTTTCCAAACCTGCCACCATTCAGATAATATTCTGCCTTCACGTTTTTGCCCCCAAAGTGGATAACCTCACATTTATCCACATTATACTGCATCTGCCATGCATTTGCCCACTCACCTAACCTGTCTAAGTCACCCTGCAGCCTCTTAGCATCCCCCTCACAGCTCACACCGCCACCTAGTTTAGTGTCATCTGCAAACTTGGAGATATTACACTCAATTCCTTCATCCAAATCATTGATGTATATTGTAAAGAGCTGGAGTCCCAGCACTGAGCCTTGCGGCACTCCACTAGTCACTGCCTGCCATTCTGAAAATGACCCATTTATCCCGACTCTCTGCTTCCTGTCTGCCAGCCAGTTCTCTATCCACGTCAGTACATTACCCCCAATTCCATATGCTTTGATTATGCACACCAATCTCTTGTGTGGGACCTTGTCAAAGCCTTTTGAAAGTCCAAATACACCACATCCACTGGTTCTCTTTTGTCCACTCTACTAGTTACATCCTCAAAAAATTCCAGAAGACTTGTCAAGCATAATTTCCCCTTCATAAATCCATGCTGACTTGGACCGATCCTGTCATTGCTTTCCAAATGCGCTGCTATTTCATCCTTAATAATTGATTCCAACATTTTCCCCACCACTGATGTCAGGCTAACCGGTCTATAATTACCCGCTTTCTTTCTCCCTCCCTTTTTAAAAAGTGGTGTTACATTAGCTACCCTCCAGTCCATAGGAACTGATCCCGAGTCGATAGACTGTTGGAAAATGATCACCAATGCATCCACTATTTCTATGGCCACTTCCTTAAGTACTCTGGGATGCAGACTATCAGGCCCCGAGGATTTATCGGCCTTCAATCCCATCAATTTCCCTATCACAATTTCCCGCCTAATAAGGATATCCTTCAGTTCCTCCTTCTCACCAGACCCTCGGTCCCCTAGTACTTCCAGAAGGTTATTTGTGTCTTTCTTCATGAAGACAGAACCAAAGTATTTGTTCAATTGGTCTGCCATTTCTTTGTTCCCCATTATAAATTCACCTGAATTCGACTGCAAGGGACCTACGTTTGTCTTCACTAATCTTTTTCTCTTCACATATCTATAGACACTTTTGCAGTCATTTTTTGTGTTCGCGGCAAGCTTCTTCTCGTACTCTATTTTCCCCCTCTTAATTAAATCCTTTGTCCTCCTCTGCTGAATTCTAAATTTCTCCCAGTCCTCAGGTTTGCTGCTTTTTCTGGCCAATTTATATGCCTCTTCCTTGGATTTAACACTATCCTTAATTTCCCTTGTTAGCCACAGTTGAGCCACCTTCCCCGTTTTATTTTTACTCCAGACAGGGATGTACAATTGCTGAAGTTCATCCATGTGATCTTTAAATGTTTGCCATTGTCTATCCACCGTTAACCCTTTAAGTATCATTTGCCAGTCTATTCTAGCCAATTCACGCCTCAAACCATCGAAGTTACCTTTCCTTAAGTTCAGGACCCTAGTTTCTGAATTAACTGTGTCACTCTCCATCCTAATAAAGAATTCTACCATGTTATGGTCACTCTTCCTCAAGGGGTCTCGCACAGCAAGATTGCTAATTAGTCCTTTCTCATTACATATCACCCAGTCTAGGATGGCCAGTTCCCTGGTTGGTTCCTCGACATATTGGTCTAGAAAACCATCCCTAATACACTCCAGGAAATCCTCCTCCACCGCATTGCTACCAGTTTGGTTAGCCCAATCAATATGTAGATTAATGTTACCCATGATAACTGCATGCATCCCTAATTTCTTGTTTGATGCTGTCCCCAACCTTACAACTACTGTTTGGTGGTCTGTACACAACTCCCACTAACGTTTTCTGCCCCTTGGTATTCCACAGCTCCACCCATACCGATTCCACATCATCCAAGCTAATGTCCCTCCTTACTATTGCATTAATTTCCTCTTTAACCAGCAATGCCACCCCGCCTCCTTTTCCTTTCTGTCTATCCTTCCTAAATGTTGAATACCCCTGGATGTTGAGTTCCCAGCCTTGGTCACCCTGGAGCCGTGTCTCCGTGATGCCAATTACATCATACCCGTTAACTGCTATCTGCGCAGTTAATTCGTCCACCTTATTCCGAATACACCTCGCATTGAGGCACAGAGCCTTCAGGCTTGTCTTTCTAACACACTTTGCCCCTTTAGAATTTTGCTGTAATGTGACCCTTTTTGCTTTTTGCCTTAGGTTTTTCTGCCCTCCACTTTTACTTTTCTTCTTTCTACCTTTTGCTTCTGCCCCCATTCTACTTCCCTCTGTCTCCCTACATAGATTCTTATCCCCCTACCATATTAGGTTAACTCCTCCCCAACAGCACTAGCAAACACTCCCCCTAGGACATTGGTTCCGGTCCTGCCCAGGTGCAGACCGTCCGGTTTGTACTGGTCCCACCTCCCCCAGAACCGGTTCCAATGCCCCAGGAATTTGAATCCCTCCTTGCTGCACCACTCCTCAAGCCATGTATTCATCTGAGCTATCCTGCGATTCCTACTCTTGACTAGCACGTGGCACTGGTAGCAATCCTGAGATTACCACTTTTGAGGTCCTACTTTTTAACTTAGCTCCTAGCTCCCTAAATTCGTCTTGTAGAACCTCATCCCTTTTTTTACCTATATCGTTGGTACCTATATACACCATGACAACTGGCTGTTCACCCTCCCTTTTCAGAATGCCCTGCACCCGCTCCGAGACATCCTTGACCCTTGCACCAGGGAGGCAACATACCATCCTGGCATCTTGGTTGCGGCCACAGAAACATCTATCTATTCCCCTTACAATTGAGTCCCCTATCACTGCCCTCCTGTGCAGCAGAGCCACCCACGGTGCCATGAACTTGGCTGCTGCTGCTCTCCCCTGGTGAATCATCCCCCCCAACAGTACCCAAAGTGGTGGATCTGTTTTGCAGGGGGATTACCGCAGGGGACCCCTGCACTACCTTCCTTGTACTCCTCTTCCTGTTGGTCATCCATTCCCTATCTGGCTGTCTATCCTTTTCCTGCGGTAAGACCAACTCACTAAATGTGCTATTCACGTCATTCTCAGCATCGTGCATGCTCCAGAGTGAATCCACCCGCAGCTCCAGTGCTGCAACGCGGTCCGTCAGAAGCTGCAGGCGGATACACTTCCCGCACACGTAGTCGTCCAGCATCCCTGACTTCCCACATGGTACAGGAGGAGCATAACACATGTCCAAGCTGTCCTGCCATGACTTAACCCTTAGATAAACTTAATTTGGCAACAACAATGCTAAATGTTACTTACTGATAAAGAAAAGAAAAAGAAAAACTACTTACTAATCACTAGGCACTCACTTACTCCCTTGGCTGTGACGTCACCTTTCGATTTCTTTCTACTTCTTTTTTGCCTCCCTGCTGCAGCTGCACCGGCTGGCCTCTTGTAGGTCTCCCGACTCGACGCTGGTCCGCCTCCTCGATCCCCCGTTCCCGACTGCGACTGATGGGCCTTTGGTAGGCCTCCCAACTTGACGCTGCTGCTCCTCCTCGCTCTCCCGCTCCCGCTCTCAACAGTGATTATACTCATTGGCTGTAAAGCTCTTTGAGACATGTGGTGGTCATGAAAGGTGCTATATAAATCCAAGTCTTTTCTTTTTACTACCATGACTGGCCTGTACAGGCCCTTTGGAGAAGGCTCTGATCCAGAATGATCAAGTCAACAATGCACAGTGATCCCATTGTTGCTCAATCTGCCCCACAGTACAATTAGGCCAATTCTATACGTACTGTAGGAAGCAGATCTATAATATAAAGGGGCAGAGACCACTCCTGTCACAACCATCACAGCACAACAGTGAGCCCACGTTGCGATATTGAGCCATGCAGATCAGGAGGAGGCTTAGTTCCATCAAGCACAGTATTTCCCACTTTCAGAAGGAAGGATCCAGGTGGATTTCCCACCCTGACTGATTGTCCTGGCTGGTGTTGTTCAAGTGGGATTGGACTCCAATATATATGTTGAGAAGAGATTGCCAAGTATATCAGGCAGTGTTGAGCCTGTTGGATCAGACAGGTTGGAGAGATTCATCGGAGTAGCAGGGATTGAAAGCCAAGTGGCACGGGCCTTACTGAATCCCTTTACTTTTGCTTTCACAGGTGAATGTGTACGGATTTGGCGCTGATAGCAGAGGGAACTGGCACCACTACTGGGAGAACAACAGATATGCTGGCGAATTCCGGAAGACCGGAGTCCATGATGCAGATTTTGAGGCAAAAGTAATAAATTCACTCGCTGAAGCTGGAAAAATCAAAGTTTTCCGAGGAAACTGAAAAAACATGGCTAATGATGCAGTTTATCTTTTAAGAGGAGGGAATGGACTTCACAATAGCTTGCTGTTTCTCCTCACCAAGTGGAGATGAGAGACAATTACCCCATAATCATATATATTGAACATCATTTTCTTTTTTTATCATGTTTGAAAGATCAAACGGAACTCTGGAACAAAGAAGACAGAACAGCTGCTAATTTGGTATTACCTTCAAAAGTTCACCAAATCAAATGACGTTACTTTGTGGTTCAATTTCAAGATGGCTGACCAGCAACCTGGTGCCTGATGGGTAGCTCAATGTGCAATTTACTATCTGAGAATCTGTGTTGCCAAGTATCATTTCAATGTTTGAGTTGCGAGGTCAGGTCAGCGACAAGTGCGACTAGAATGTCACCCAATAGTGATGAGAAGGTGGGGGGAGGGGGGGAAGATGGGCATCTTTTGAATAGTGTTTTTTGTGTTATGGTTAAACTCCTGTGGACTTGTTTTATCAGGCAGTTGCTGAATGCCGCTTTTTAGTTTCAGACTGCCATTCCGACAAATGGAGCTTTGAGATCTGCATCACTGGAGGCGAAACCACTGTAGTCTTTCAGACACGTCAGTACGTTAGAGTGCAGCCAGCGGTAACACTGGTTCTCCTGCTGTCAGCAGCGCTTCAGATAAAGCCAACCTGGCCTTCACCATTCCACGGCAACAGAGATCTGGATTTTCATGGGTCTCTTGTTTGAGTTGCCATTGAAATAGAAATGTGTGACGCCAGGTTCCCACACTTGTAGCCAGGTGAATTGCATGGTCTCTAGCTTCCAACGGCTGTGGGTAGAATGGATAAGGGAGCACAGTGAGGGTGGGAATCAATTTTAGCATTGCTTCCCCAGGATCCCTTAGCCAATAGGACGCCATCTTGGGTGTTACCTATTAACCCTTTAAAGTACTGTGGCAGAAATAGGAAATGTGATCCATTTACTTCACTGTGGTGCCCGCACCCCTGACTTTGGTGGGTTTGCAGTGATGTATGAGGTTGGATTTCTGCCTCCAGACAATGCGAGACACACTGAAAGGCAAGAGCTCTAAACATCATCACAAGCCTTGGGGCCTTGGGTACTTCTGGCTGCTAGATGGTACCAAGGGCTAAAGATCCAGTAGGTAACTCAAAGAGAAGTTTAAAAACGACCTCGAAGGTCCTGTTTGTCAGTAGCTGGGCCTCTCAAACCCTCTGGTCAGATTAAGTCCCAGTGCAAAGACTTGTACCAGCTTCCCATGGCACCACTGAAGTGGATGCCCCTCCCGTCTCACCAACGTGGCAACTCTGGGCTCATGCCTCTTCCAGGCTCAGGCCCTGCTCTTCCTGTTTGGAGAAATTCTGGGGCAATATAAATGGGACAGAGACCCAAAATACTGGATCCTATCCCACGTTCCTCCCTGCAGCACCTAGCATGACCCAGGCACTGCAGCGAGGAGTATACAGGCCGTGGATTCTGTACACACCTCTGGAGAACTAGTACGTGTACTGAAGTTATGCTTGTCTGGCCCTATGTAAACAGGGGAGGTACCACAGCACCGGCATCAAGGCACAGAAAATGCAATATTATAGGTGACCTGTAGTGTTCTTGTAGGCTTCCTGCTCGTCCTATGTTCTATATAAAAAAAAAGAAAGAAAATATTAAGAACTACTTGTAAATGTTTTATTGGTTCTACCCATCCCTTCCCCATTGAAAAATAAAACAAGAAACCTCTTCTTCCTCAATCATTTTGAGGAAGAAATGGCGCGCAAGAAATTAAGCCTGTCTTTGTGTCTGTTGCTTCTGGGTTTTTGCGCTCAATAACCCTTGGCTCCGTCCCATCCGTTGTAGCTGGGAACGGGTTCCCTTGTGGTGAGGGTTATTATTCAAACTTCGTTTCTAGAAGGAGTCTCGCCTTCAGCTATATCCCCCTTTAAACATCAAGGGGCTGAAATTGCCTTAGACCGAAACGGAGTTCACTCGTCGATCATGAAGATTTTTCTCTGCCCCAATCAATGGGGTGTAGAGTAGAGCGAAATTCAGCTCTTTCAATTTTTTGTTCTTCCGTGCGGTGTTTGAGGCAGGACATGGAACGAGGTGGACGTCAGTCGGTGTCATCAGTGCTGCGCTGACGTGTCACAACATTCCCCCCCCCCCGCCCTTCAGTTAAAAGGGAGGTCTGCTGCAAACTCTGCATTTAGTTTCATTTGGCCCACTAGGCCACCAGGGAGGGTTTCGGCCGGACCAGCAGAGTCGGCCGACGATTAAAATATAATGGCGGCCGCGGCAGTGTGCCCGCCCCTTTAAGGACGGACGCGCCGGCGGACACACACAGCTTCCCGCTGGGAAAAGCTGTCGGGGGCACCGAGCAGCGGCCGATCCACTCCCGCTGGGCGATTTCCCATGTGGAGCGGAAAGGGGTCACCGCCGGTCAGTGGGGGGTCGGCGCGTGCCTGACGAGCGGCAACGTGGGCGGCACGGGGACAGAACACCGCTGGGAACACAATGGAGGCCAATTTATGAAATACTGCCGACTCGGCGCCGAAAAAGCAGTGAGTCCTGACTAACCCGTGGCTTCCTCTTTGGGGCTTTAATAGAAAGGAGCAATTTTGACCCCAGAATTCAAAAGAACTCTTCTGGTGGCATATCCAGCGAAATTCAGCTCTTCGTCTTTTTTTTTTCCAAGCGGGGCGGAAGTCGGAGTGACCGTCACTAGCGGGGCGGAAGTGGGAGCGGGACGGAGTGACCGTCACTAGCGGGGCAGAAGTGGGAGCGGGACGGAGTGACCGTCACTAGCGGGGCGGAAGTGGGAGCGGGACGGAGTGACCGTCACTAGCGGGGCGGAAGTGGGAGCGGGACGGAGTGACCGTCACTAGCGGGGCGGAAGTGGGAGCGGGACGGAGTGACCGTCACTAGCGGGGCGGAAGTGGAAGCGGGACGGAGTGACCGTCACTAGCGGGGCGGAAGTGGGAGCGGGACGGAGTGACCGTCACTAGCGGGGCAGAAGTGGGAGCGGGACGGAGTGACCGTCACTAGCGGGGCGGAAGTGGGAGTGGGACGGAGTGACCGTCACTAGCGGGGCAGAAGTGGGAGCGGGACGGAGTGACCGTCACTAGCGGGGCAGAAGTGGGAGCGGGACGGAGTGACCGTCACTAGCGGGGTGGAAGTGGGAGTGGGACGGAGTGACCGTCACTAGCGGGGTGGAAGTGGGAGTGGGACGGAGTGACCGTCACTAGCGGGGCGGAAGTGGGAGTGGGACGGAGTGACCGTCACTAGCGGGGCGGAAGTGGGAGCGGGACGGAGTGACCGTCACTAGCGGGGCAGAAGTGGGAGCGGGACGGAGTGACCGTCACTAGCGGGGTGGAAGTGGGAGTGGGACGGAGTGACCGTCACTAGCGGGGCGGAAGTGGGAGTGGGACGGAGTGACCGTCACTAGCGGGGCGGAAGTGGGAGCGGGACGGAGTGACCGTCACTAGCGGGGCGGAAGCGGGAGCGGGACGGAGTAACCGTCACTAGCGGGGTGGAAGTGGGAGTGGGACGGAGTGACCGTCACTAGCGGGGCGGAAGTGGGAGCGGGACGGAGTGACCGTCACTAGCGGGGCAGAAGTGGGAGCGGGACGGAGTGACCGTCACTAGCGGGGTGGAAGTGGGAGTGGGACGGAGTGACCGTCACTAGCGGGGCGGAAGCGGGAGCGGGACGGAGTAACCGTCACTAGCGGGGTGGAAGTGGGAGTGGGACGGAGTGACCGTCACTAGCGGGGCGGAAGTGGGAGCGGGACGGAGTGACCGTCACTAGCGGGGCAGAAGTGGGAGCGGGACGGAGTGACCGTCACTAGCGGGGTGGAAGCGGGAGCGGGACGGAGTGACCGTCACTAGCGGGGCGGAAGTGGGAGCGGGACGGAGTGACCGTCACTAGCGGGGCGGAAGTGGGAGCGGGACGGAGTGACCGTCACTAGCGGGGCAGAAGTGGGAGCGGGACGGAGTGACCGTCACTAGCGGGGCGGAAGTGGGAGCGGGACGGAGTGACCGTCACTAGCGGGGCGGAAGTGGAAGCGGGACGGAGTGACCGTCACTAGCGGGGCGGAAGTGGGAGCGGGACGGAGTGACCGTCACTAGCGGGGCAGAAGTGGGAGCGGGACGGAGTGACCGTCACTAGCGGGGCGGAAGTGGGAGTGGGACGGAGTGACCGTCACTAGCGGGGCAGAAGTGGGAGCGGGACGGAGTGACCGTCACTAGCGGGGCAGAAGTGGGAGCGGGACGGAGTGACCGTCACTAGCGGGGTGGAAGTGGGAGCGGGACGGAGTGACCGTCACTAGCGGGGTGGAAGCGGGAGCGGGACGGAGTGACCGTCACTAGCGGGGCAGAAGTGGGAGCGGGACGGAGTGACCGTCACTAGCGGGGTGGAAGCGGGAGCGGGACGGAGTGACCGTCACTAGCGGGGCAGAAGTGGGAGCGGGACGGAGTGACCGTCACTAGCGGGGCGGAAGCGGGAGCGGGACGGAGTGACCGTCACTAGCGGGGTGAAAGTGGGAGCGGGACGGAGTGACCGTCACTAGCGGGGTGGAAGTGGGAACGGGACGGAGTGACCGTCACTAGCGGGGTGGAAGTGGGAGCAGGACAGAGTAGCCGCAGTAGTCAGCCATCAGCGCCGGGCTTGTGACTTCATCACGCTGGCGTGTCACCACGTCCCTCCCCTTCAGTTAAAGGGGACACCCGCTGCGAGCTCTGCATTGTCGGAGCAGGGGAGAGCTTTACTCTGCATCGGGCTTGTGCTATTCCTGACCTGGGAGTGTTTCGTGATGAAGCTGGGTGCCTGAAATGGAAGGAGTTCCATCCCATAGCAGTAACATCGTTCATCTTGATGAGCACTAGCATTTAAAAAACATTATTATAGAATTAGTAAACTATTTTTAAAAAGATAGTCCAGGTTTCTGTTTGGCCAGCTCGCAATGGAGTAGCAGAGGCTAATTTATTCAATGTTTTTGTCCTGCCTCCCCAGAAGGTGCTGACTCTTTTATTTGTGAATAAAATATTATTTATTTCAGATTGAACCACAAACTGCGAGGAAAAGACTAGGAGACAGTTTCGACACAAAGTGGTATCCAGTCTGATCCAGCACAAAGCACGGTTCAGCTCCTGGGGCACCACAAACCCTTGTCTACCTCTCCCAAGTCACCATTCTTCATGTGTCAGTCCACGGGGCAGTCAGTGTCTGCTGGCTGATTGAGCATGGAGGGTAGCACAGCCCAGCCAGACCCTGCCCCTCACTTGACGTCTACGTGCTTTCTCCAGCAGAGGGCACTGGACAGTGGGCAGGAACAGGAACCCAGGGTGCTGAGGTCCATTGCAGTGTCCTCACTGCCGCTCCTTGCTCATAAGAACATAAGCACTAGGAGCAGGAGTCGGCCATTTGTCCCCTCAAGCCTGCTCCGCCATTCAATAAGATCATGGCTGATCTGATCTTGGCCTCAGTTCCACTTCCCTACCCACTCCCCATAACCTTTGACTCCCTTATCATTCAGAAATCTGTCTATCTCCACCTTAAATATATTCAATGACCCAGCCTCCACAGCTCTCTGGGGCAGAGAATTACAAAGATTCACGACCCTCAGAGAGAAAAAATTCCTCCTCATTTCTGTTTTCATTGGGCAACCCCTTATTCTGAAACTATGCCCCCTAATTCTAGATTCCCCCGAGGGGAAACATCCTCTCAGCCTCTACCCTGTCAAGCCCCCTCAGTATCATATGTTTCAATAAGATTCCCTCTCATTCAATGAGTATAGGCTCAAGCTGCTCAACCTTTCTTCATAAGACAACCCCTTCATCTCAGGAATCAAACTCAGTTTAGCTAACTCAGCACAGAGTGGAAGGACAGGTTTGGAGCCTTCTGCTCCGTATGGCTTAGTCACACACCGGCGTTAACCAACTGAGGCACTGGAGCCCAGAAACAAATACTTCTCGATTGATGTCACAAAATTACACATCAGTGGATGATGAGTAACTTGTAGTTGTCGTTCCACTGCCCCATCGCCTTTGCCAATGGGAGCTAGGACTGTGCATTTCACTGCCTGTCTTCTTCAATTTTACTACATCAATGCAGGAAGGTCAAAATAATCTGGATCAAAACGTGCTGACAACTAACCCCCTGCCGAAACAACTGTGTCAACTACATTTGAGACTCCACCATGTGACAAGAACATTGATTATATTCCCTCTATTAAAGGCATCCGTTATACCAATGCAGAGTCACAGACATGGAGTTACTTGCCTGATGACAGGAACGCTCCACTCTGTATTTAATCCAGGTTGTCTCTAGTCACTATATTGATCTTTTAAGTCAGACTCCGGAAAGCCAGCATCGAGAATTTCTGGTGACTTTGCTGTTGTGTTGATCTGTGTAACTCAAGAGCCAGACGAGTAGAGCGAATTGTACAGACCCTGGCTCCCAGAATCCGACTTAAAAGACCAATAAGAAAGGTTCTCGGTGACCAAGGCTTTGGTGTAGTCATCATCATAGGCTGCGGATGACTTGCTTCCACAGCAAAAAGGGATGAGTTCACGTGTGTTTCAATGAAGGACCTAATCTTCCTGAACTACATCCTGAAGGGTGGAAGATGCCTGTGTGTGGATTTTTTTAACGTGTGGTGGCCGTTGCACACCAGCCACCACACGGGCTTGACAGAGCTAGGTCTTGGTCCAGTGGCAAAGGTTAACCAGGACGACTGGAGACCTGCTCTGCTGCACGGACCTAGTGCGCACACATATCACAGTGTGGGCTGGCCCGCGCTGCCCCTGGGCCCTCGCCTCTTCTGGGCCCCAGATTCACTCCTCTCCTGGGCCCCGATCATGTTGCTCCACGATCACTCGCTGCTCTTGCACCCCGACCTTGCCGCTCCTGCTGTATTTACCCACGTTCCAATCAGCAATCTAAACCTTGGTGATGTCCAATCCAGTCGCCCTCGTCACAGCCGTCACTCTCCAGCACGCGCTGTACCTTGAAGCGGCACTCTCCTTTGAAGGCCCCGACCTGCTGACGATCCTTACAGGTTGGGGCCGCGGCGGCGAATGCTAGCATTCGGAGGCTTCGTTTAAAGGTAAAGGTAAAGTCCGTTCACTTTCGAACAAGGCCCTTGCCATCCATGAGCTTATCATTGATGATTGCATCAACATCATGGCCCTGATGGAAATTTGGCTGAAGAATGTTTGTATTTGTACGCTGCGTACACAGGCCTCCTTTCATTCCAATGTGCTCGTTTTGTCTGAAATTCAAAATCTCACCTTCAGTCCTTCCACAGAAAAACTACACTCAGCCCCTTTTTCAAAGTCAAGCCCTCTCCCTAACCTCCAGAGAGTTAACATGTTACACGCTACGAGTAAAATTTGCTCTTGTTCCTTGTCTTCAGTGTCTGCATTCTCACCACTACACCCAGGGTCTCACCGCCACACTGCTCCGACACTCGAGCTGAATAACGATGAACCACTGCTGATTTAATTTCACACTGCCTTGCCCCCTACTTTTCTCTCCCATTTTCCTCAAGGTGCTGACTCTCACTGGACTGCCAATTCCACGGGCTCTGACAATCTCTCCTCAGGTACCTGAGACAAGTGGCAGTCTTCATGTGTGACCCTAGACAGCCAATGTCAGCAGAGGAGGTCACACACGTGTGACACAGTGGAAGTCACTGGATGCCAGTCAGCGGAGAAAACCTTCAACTCTTTCTCCCTCCTTCAGTTACCCGGAGCACTGTACTTAACCTAACTGCAATGCCCCCTTACCCCTCCCTGCTGCGCACCAAGTTCTCAACCGTGAAACATCTAATGCTGTGAGATTATAATTACAAGAGAGGAAAGAGATTTGGAAGGCAGTGAAGATTTCCTCTGTGCCCTGAGTATAACACAGTCCCTGTTATAAAGGCGGATTCATGATTTATTTAGCTCAGGAAATCTCCACGGAAAATTCATCCAGAAAGCAGAGATGAGGATTCCTCTGATCGCTGTCTGTAGCAACATCAACATCATCAGTGTATTTGTGAAGGTTTCCTGTTTGGTATTTCTAGTGAATTGTCCAAATGCACTTCCAGAATATGTTCACAGTATGAGAAGGACTGAAATATATTTATGATTTAGCTACACATCATGGCCAGAGTTCTCACCCATATAACTAAAGCTGCTTGGTGACTGGCCCCACACTGAGTGGGGAACTTTAACCCTCCCTGGTCAGACGATGGTGGTGGAGTTACCATAAGAACATAAGAATTAGGAGCAGGAGTGGACCATTTGGCTCCTCGAGCCTGCTCCGCCATTCAATGAGATCGTGGCTGATCTTCTACCTCAACTCCACTTTCCCGCCCGATCCCCATATGCCTTGATTCCCTTAGTGTCCAAAAATATATCGATCTCTGTCTTGAATATAGTTAATGACTGAGCCTCCACAGCCCTCTGGGGTAGAGAATTCCAAAGATTCACAACCCTCTGAGTGAAGAAGTTTTTCCTCATCTCAGTCCTAAATAGCCGACCCCTTATTCTGAGACTGTGACCCCTGGTTCTAGACTCCCCAGCCAGGGGAAACATCCTCCCTGTCAAGCCCTGTAAGAATTTTGGATGTTTCAATGAGATCACCTCTCATTATTCCAAACTCTAGGGAATATAGGACTAGTCTGTTGGTGGCTACCCGATTTGGCATACTTTGCGTTTCTGCTATCAATAGTCAGAGCAAACCTTTGGCTATATTTCAAACAATATAGTGGTGGCTCACTGACTGTTTCCCAGCTGACATTATATGCAGGTAGACAGCTAGTTACATAGCTGGTGTTTTAAATGGCCAAAGTCAATACCGAACATAACTGCTTCAGCCCAGCATCTTGTTGCCAATGGCTTAAGTCCCCAACTCAATTCTCTGCAGACAGATTACTGTCTGCTTGGGGTATAACGGTAAAGTTCTGAAATCTAACCTGAGCTGAAATTTCTATTACAAAAACAAAATCAATAGCACAGTCTCCCCACAGCAGTCCTGCAGCCAAATCACCACTTGCCCCTCCGTTGCATGTAATCATGTCCACAGGCTCCTTCTAAAATCAATCATTAGTTTTATTTAGCGCAAAGAATCGATATGGAGAAAATGTAATATGATGAGAGCAGAGAAATGTGCTTCATTTTCATCTGAAAATATATAAGAAAGCACAGAGTGATTGTTTGGCCCGTTTAATTGTTCAGACTGCTCCATCATTCTACCAATTTATTAAGTCTCCTGAGAGAAGGATCAACAAAGTTTCTTCCTTCCTTGCCTACCCAACCAGAGGTAATTGAGCCAAATTGCAGATTATGGATCATGACTGAACATGCTGCATTATAACACGTTGTGTAGATGGGTCGATAAGGACAAAGCACCAAAAGGGTTACAGGGCTGATGTTGTGGCAGTGAATTTCCTCGTGCCTTCTCCCGCTCTGCCACCATAACTTTGCGTGTTTACAGGTGTTTACAGCACCAAACGTCTGCTGAGGTCACAGTGCATGGAGCAGTCAAAGGGCGGAGGAAATTCAGCCCCTACGAATGCTGCTCCTCATGAGGTTTCTTTCCCAGTGAGGCCGCAGTTTGGGAAATCTTGAGTGTCTGCAAATCCCGATAGACGCTGCTGGCGGATGGGGCATCCAAATTGGAGGAAGCCTTCATAAAATTGGCCCTCAAATATATGGTATATGTATAAAGCTCCTATAAGGAAATAAAGAAATTGCATTTATATAGCTCCTTTCACGACCTCAAGACGTTTCACAGCCAATGAAATACTTTTGAAGTGCAGTCACTGTTGTAATGTAGGAAACACGGAAGCCAATTTGCGCACAGCAAGGTCCCACAAACAGCAATGAGATAATGACCAGATCATCATTTTAGTGATGGTGGTTGAGAGATAAATATTGGACAGGACACCGGAGAGAACACCTCTGTTCTTCAAATAGTGCCATGGGATGAGATGTTAAACCGAAATGTCTGCCCTCTCTGGTAGACATAAATGATCCCATGGCACGATTCATGGATTTACAATCTGCGTATCTTGAAGTGGGGATGTCGGAAGATGCAAACGGACTCTCGCTGGCTCGATTGGGTTAAATTCAGTGAGTTACATTTAAACTGCTGCTTTGTGAAGAGCAGCTGGGATTTCCTTGTGATTTAAATTATTTATATGCTGCGTACACAGGCAGCTTCTTTCTTCCACTGTGCTAGTTTAGTCTGAAATTTAAAATCTCACCTTCAGTCCTTCCACAGAAAAACAACACTCAGCCCCTTTTTCAAAGTCAAGCTCTCTCCCTAACCTCCAGAGAGTTAACATGTTACACGCTACGAGTACAATTTGCTCTTGTTCCTTGTCTTCAGTCTCTGCGTTCTCACCACTACACTCAGGGTCTCTCCGCCACACTGCTCCGACACTCGAGCTGAATAACGATGAATCACTGCTGATTTAATTTCACACCTCCTCTCCCCCACTTTTCTCCCCTCCTTTCCTCAAGGTGCTGACTCTCACTGGACTGCCAATTCCACAGGCTCTGACAACCTCTCCTCAGGTACCTGAGACAAGTGGCAGTCTTCATGTGTGACCCTAGACAGCCAATGTCAGCAGAGGAGGTCACACGTGTGACACAGTGGAAGTCACTGGATGCCAGTCAGCGGAGAAAACCTTCAACTCTTTCTCCCTCCTTTTGTTACCCGGGGCACTGCACTTAACCCAACTGCAGTGCCCCCTTACCCCTCCCTGCTGCACACCACTGCCCACTCATTGACTCCAGCACCCAGCACAGATTTGGGATTCTGCTGATTTGGAGCAGCTCAGTCTCACACTATGGCCGTGAAATTGGGATCTCTAGCACCGGCCGTTAAGGCTGGTTTGGCAGGAACATGGCGGCAGCCATTTTGGGCACATCAGCAGGGCTGTCATTGCCCGCGCTCGCCGCACATATTTAAATATTCCAGATCGTGATGTCAGTCAGCGTGCAGCATCTGAATTGACACACAATCTGTGATTTTCCATATCACCACTCTTAATACCTCGTTCTCCAAACCACGCACAAAGAACATGGGGCCGAAATTTCCCCCCGCCTGAAAAGAGGCGCACGCACCCCGTTTCAATGGTTTTTACCGCAGCTGTGGTTGAGGCCGCCTCTTGAGCGAAATTCCGACCTTTGTTGGTTTTTTTAATCGGATCCTGAAGTCGCTCTTAATGGGGGCGGTGACTACACAAGTGGGGCGGATACACGGCGGTGAATACACGAGAGGGGCGGATACGCGGCGGTGAATACACGAGAGGGGCGGATACACGGCGGTGAATACACGAGAGAGCGGATACTCGGCGGTGGCAACACCTGAGGGGCGGATACACGGCGATGAATACACGAGAGAGCGGATACACGGCGGTGAATACACGAGAGGGGCGGATACGCGGCGGTGAATACACGAGAGGGGCGGATACGCGGCGGTGAATACACGAGAGAGGCGGATACACGGCGGTGAATACACGAGAGGGGCGGATACGCGGCGGTGAATACACAAGAGAGGCGGATACACGGCGGTGAATACACGAGAGGGGCGGATACACGGCGGTGAATACACGAGAGAGCGGATACTCGGCGGTGGCAACACCTGAGGGGCGGATACACGCCGATGAATACACGAGAGAGCGGATACACGGCGGTGAATACACGAGAGAGCGGATACACGGCGGTGAATACACGAGAGGGCGGATACACGGCGGTGAATACAAGAGAGGGGCGGATACGCGGCGGTGAATACACGAGAGAGCGGATACGCGGCGGTGAATACACGAGAGGGGCGGATACACGGCGGTGAATACACGAGAGAGCGGATACTCGGCGGTGGCAACACCTGAGGGGCGGATACACGGCGATGAATACACGAGAGAGCGGATACACGGCGGTGGCAACACCTGAGGGGCGGATACACGGCGATGAATACACGAGAGGGCGGATACACGGCGGTGAATACACGAGAGGGGCGGATACGCGGCGGTGAATACACGAGAGGGGCGGATACACGGCGGTGAATACACGAGAGAGCGGATACACGGCGGTGGCAACACCTGAGGGGCGGATACACGGCGGTGAATACACGAGAGGGCGGATACACGGCGGTGAATACACGAGAGGGGCGGATACGCGGCGGTGAATACACGAGAGGGGCGGATACACGGCGGTGAATACACGAGAGAGCGGATACTCGGCGGTGGCAACACCTGAGGGGCGGATACACGGCGATGAATACACGAGAGGGCGGATACACGGCGGTGGCAACACCTGAGGGGCAGGAGTTGGGAGGGGTGCAGAGTGACCGCCGTGATGACATCATCACGGCGCCACGTCACCACGGCTCTCCCCTTCACTTAAACGGAAGAGCCTTGCCGATTTTAAAACTTCGGTCCACTGGACCACCAGGGGGTGCCAAGCTGTCTGTTGGCTGACCGGCCAAACCCAGGGGCATAATTGTTTAAAAAAAAACATGGCAGCGGTGGCAGTACGCCTTCCCCTTTAAGGGAAGCTGCACCGCCATTGCAGAAAGCCGCAGCCTCACTGGACCACCGGAAAGAGGTTATTTTGGCACCGTCAGGTGGGCCGAAGATTTTCAGAGGGGATTGTCGCCATCGGGGGGGTAGATTGGTGGTGCACACGGTGATGACGCACTTAAGACGGATCAGCAGCAGCGGAGCAGTGGTGGGGGGGGGGGGGGGCGGTTATCGGGGCACCGGTGGGAAACCTCCGGAGGGCAATTGGGTTATCAACGGCCATGCCACCAAAAGTCGGTGGCCACTCCACTCCGCAGCGTGGCCGCCGACTTGCAGTGGTAACAGGCCTTAAGGAAAGGGGCAATTTCTTTTTCCATGTGTGTGGCCGTACAACAGCGATGCTGCCAGCCTTCTTAAAGGGATACACACAACTTTCAGGCTTGTTTAGATTTTTGTTTTTGGACTTTTTTTTGCATTTTATCGGCAGAGGGGCTTGGTGCAATATATTTTTTAAAGTGTGCAGGGAGTGCTGCTGAACATTTGCAAGGCTTTGGCTCATAAAGAAAAGCCTCTGAGAAGACCACTCCCTCCCAGTCCTGGGGCTCTTGTTGCAGTATCCCGTGAGCTTCAGCATCACGTGGAGATGTAGCAGAGGCAGGAAAGGTGACAAGCTGCACATTGGGAGGAGGATGCAGAACAGAAGGAAGCAGAAGAGGGGGATGCAGAGGAGGATGATGCAACCCAGACAGCCCCTTTCTGACTGGGATCTCCAGAATCGAATCGTGCGCCTGCAGTACCAGTGAACACAACCCCACTTCCCCTTTCCACGTTTGTTCCACACCTTGCCTTCCCCCTGTTACTGACCATCGCATCATTCTCCTGACCACACGCTGAAATAAAAGCCACCACAACGCAAACATTCCAATCCAACTTTATCCATCTATCCATCCAATATTACATCAAAAAATCAACTCATCACCTTGTGCATTCTCTCAGTGACTGTGGTGCGGTGCCTTTGCCTATCTGACTGATGTTACGCAGTACTCCAGTGGCTGTAGCATGGCTGGTGGAAGGCTCCTGACTTTCAGTGGGACACACACACTGCAAATAGCTTTGCTGGTCGACCTCGAGGAGCTGGTGGCTGGAAGTGTGTAATTGAGTGATGGTGTTTCTTCTTCCTCCCTCTCCTCTCTCCTTGGTCAACCACTGGCTGGGCTCGTTGGATTTCTTGGGTGTCTGAAGTGAGGAAGGCACAAGGGTGAGTGGAGGGGGCTAAAGCAAGAGTTACCATGCACACCTTGTAAATCAGAAGAGCCCCATCACTGACCAAGGACCCAGCCTTGCCCCTGCCAAGCATGGCCAGCTTCACCTCCTCCAAGCAGACGGCTTTTGAAGTTGCACTCACTAACCTTAACCACTCGTCTGAGGTCATGAAACTTTCTTTGGGCACTGTAGCCAGGTCCTGGGGGTGATACTGCTGGCAGTGACAACTTCAGCAATCTGGTCCCACATCCTTCTTTCTGAAGGGCCTCCTGGACCCCCTGTGGGTCGAGGGCCTCTCTTGCAGTGTTGACCCTCTGCACAAATTGGAGTGCTGTGTCAGGGATCCTGAGTGTCCTTTCCATGACCTGCTGAGCCATTTGTGTTAGTGCTGAAGCAGTTAGAGCATTTTTTCTCTGCCGAAGGCAGCTCAGCTTTAAGAGGTGCAGACTGCCTAGTGCTGAAGGAATTTTAATTTGTTTACGTGCAGAAGGCAGTTCAGCTTTAAGAGCTGCAGACTGCCTTGAAGCTTGAAGAGAAGCAGGCTAGCTTTAAGTAAAGCAAGCCTCGCTACAGCGACGCAAACTACGCTCCTATTTTGGGAATTAGTAGGCGGCACCAAATTGAAGGGCTGCCTGCACTTTTTGAATGGGCACATCTTGCATTGCAGTGCCAACACCCATTTTTGAGCACTATTGAATTTCACCCCCTATATATTAGCACATGATCACTATGGTGAGAATATTTCCACCTTCCTCCAAACTAAGCAAGGCTCATGATCAGGCTGGTAACGACCCTGAATTAGACCACTTGCTTCATTGTGTGCATTGCTCATAATAAACAGTTCCTTGCCCGGAAGGACTAAATTATTCTCTGGTCTTTCTCCCTCTGACCTTTCTGGACACCTTGGAGGCAGTTTTAGCCGACCCCGCTCATGGGGAAGCGGACGGGATGGCTTCAACACTGGCTTTACACCCCGCCCACTTCAGTCTCCATTAAGTCAGTTAAAAAGTAATATTCGGCAGGTGTAAAACTTCAGGTCCACCTGGTTAGGTTAAGACATTAGGTTAAAAAGATTCCCCCTTGACTTCCATCAAACTGGGCACAGATTTTGAAAGTATTAGGGAATAGGTCAGAATCCCAACACAGAGGACAGGGGTGTCTGAATCAGACATTCCTGGTGATAGAGGAAAACCATTCATCTGCCCCACAGACACGCCCCCCACCCTACCCCACTCCCTACCTCCCCTCCCTCCTTCATCCCCCACTCCTTACCTCCCCTCCCTCCTCACTCACTCCCTTCCTCTCCTACCCTCCTCCCTCTCCTACCCCACTCTCCTCCTAACCCCCTCTTGCTCTCCTACACCCCTCCCTCTCCTACCCCATCTCTCTCCTAACCCCTTCTCCCCCTCCTAACCCCCTCTCCCCCTCCTACCCCTCCCCCTCCTACCCCCTCTCCCTCTCTTACCCCTCCTCTCCCTCTCCTACCCCCCCTCTCCCTCTCCTACCCCCCTCTCCCTCTCCCTCTCTTACCCCTCCTCTCCCTCTCCTACCCACCTCTCCCTCTCCTACCCACCTCTCCCCCTCCTACCCCTCTCCCCCTCCTACCCCTCTCCCTCTCCTACCCCCGAGGAGAGATCAAGATCGGATCACTCGGTCTTTACATTTACCCAACTTCTCTCCTTATTCTGGGCTGTGCTGCGAACCATTAGATTAGACTTTACAAATAAATTGTATCCATTTGTATTTCGTCATTTGAACCTCACCCTTTATATGTCAGGACTCTAGAGCCATTTGTAACTTCCCGCCTGGGTGTATATGTGACGTTGCTGATTGATCGCCCATTACAGAACCACCTGACCTACATCAACACACCATGGAAGTGGGAACAGGGCTGTTTTTATAACAGCCGGCCAATCCTCAACGCCAGTTTTACACCCAGGCAGCAAGTTGAAAATCGACCACAAGGTCCCTACGAATCCCTCGTGGTCTCCCACTCCAGTTGCTTTATGTGGGCTAGCAGTGAAAGACATCTCACTCCACCATGTTGCTCCACTCCAAGGGCGATCTTTCCTTTACCCTTCTTCCAATGATAAAAACTACTCTCATTGTCCTTTTGTAGATGTTTGGTTTTGAAATGAATCCTGAGGGAGTGCTGCACTGTCGTAAGTGCTATCTTTCGGATGAGACGTTAAACCGAGGCCCCGTCTGCCCTCTCAGGTGAACGTAAAAGATCCCATGGCACTATTTCGAAGAAGAGCAGGGGAGTTATCCCCAGTGTCCTGGCCAATATTTATCCCTCACTCAACATAACAAAAACAGATTATCTGGTCATTATCACATTGCTGTTTGTGGGAGCTTGCTATGCGCAAATTGGCTGCCACGATTCCCACATTACAACAGTGACTGCACTCCAAAAGTACTTCATTGGCTGTAAAGTGCTTTGAGACGTCCAGTGGTCGTGAAAGGCGCTATATAAATTCAAGTGTTTCTTTCTGTAATCTCGTCATTATCTCCTGATCTAAAAAAAAATGAATGAGGAAAGCTGATCTCCCACAGGAAATTTCAAGAATGTATTTAATCTCTCAATTAGTACAGCATTAATCTGAAACCTGTGTTATGTATTATTCTTTGCCGCACTTTATCCCGTGATTGTTCCTCTCTAGTTCAGTGTACTTTTGGTCTGTTTTTTCCTTGAGCCTTGATTGGACGAGTTCCAAAATTTCCTTGTGAGGCTGAATTAATGCCTTGTAATGAGTGAGACTGGCTCTTTGATGGAATTGTCACAGTTGATGGTTTAAGAGTCTCGGGATTGTTTTCGATTTGCTTCAGTCAGCAGGGGAGGGTGGATGGCTGTGGCAGAACTGTTGGTTGGTGATGTGTTTGCTGCGGTGGAGGGGTAGGTGTCCATTGCTGCAGGTACCTTGGAACGGAATGTGGGACATTGTAACTTGGAGGGCCATTGCTGAAGGGACACAGATAGTGTCCTGATGTATGGCAGCAGAGATAGAGAGGCCGAAATAGCCCTCCACCTCAAATGGGAAGCATCTTCCATTTTTTTAAGTGTTCTGTCCGCCCCAATGTATGGGGCGGATAATCCAGGGAAATTCAGCTCTTCGGATTTGTTTTTGGAGCAGGGGCGGATGTGGGGTCATCAGCAGGGCGAAAGTGCGGGCGGGTCAGAATGGCTGTCGCTCCGAGACATCAGTTAAAGGGGAGGGCGGCTGCGAGCTCTACAGCCACTTTAGTGGCAAACACTGGGCCACCTGGAAGGGCTTTGGCCAGGCCAGCAGCCTGGCACCCAGGAGGAGGTTGCCTGGCTGCTTGTTGGCAGCCCGGCCGAACCCCTGCCCACCATTGTCAGGCCGACAATTAAAATAAAATGGCGGCCAAGTCAGTGCGCCCTCCCCTTTAAGGGCAGACGTGCCGCACACAGCTTCCCGCCGGGAAATGCTATCGGGGGCACCGAGCGGCGGCCAATCCCTCCCATGGGGCAATTTCCCGCAGGCCAATTTCCCACACGGAGCGGAAAGGGAGTCACCAGCAGTCGGTAAGGGGTTGGCGTGTGCCTGACGGGGTGGGAAAACGGCTGGGGCGGTCCCATACACCGCTACAAAAATAAAGGAGGGCAATTTTCAAAATGGCAGCCCCTCCGTGCCAACCGAGTCCTTACCGACCCGTGGCCGTCTCTTTGAGGCGCTCACGGCTCTTTTGGCCCCAGAGAATCTGGTGGGTCACAACAGATTGGAAGCTGGACCATAAATTAAAATGCAAGGACTGCAAACACCACTGAACACATGGGTTTTCAGGAATACTTGAACAGTTTAAACATAAACTTTAAATATAAACTCATATGAGGAGGCAAAAATAAACTTTAAAATGAAGGGAAGAATATAAGAACATAAGAAATAGGAGCAGGAGTAGGCCACATGGCCCTTCGAGCCTGCTCCGTCATTCAATAAGATCATGGCTGAATATCGACCTCAACTCCACTTTCCCGCCCGATCTCCATATCCCTCGATTCCCCTAGACCCCAAAAATATATCTCTCTCAGCCTTGAATATATTCAGAGACTCAGCATCCACAGCCCTCTGGGGCAGAGAATTCCAAAGATTCACAACCCTCTGAATGAGGAAATTCCTCCTCATCTCTGTCTTAAGTGGCCTACCCCTTATCCTGAGACTGTGCCCCCTAGTTCTAGCCACTCCAGTCAGGGGAAGCAACCTCTCAGCATCTACCCTGCCAATCCCCTTCAGAATCTTGTGATCAATAAGATCACCTCTCATTATTCTAAACTCCAGAGAGTATCGGCCCATTCTACACACTCTCTCATCATAGGACAACCCTCCCATCCCAGGAATCAATCTAGTGAACCTCCGTTGTACCGCCTCCAAGGAAAGTATATCCTTCCTTAGATAAGGAGACCAAAACTGTACACAGTACTCCAGGTGTGGCCTCATCAGGGCCCTGTACAATTCTGGCAAGACTTCCTTATGCTAATACTCCAACCCCTTGCAATAAAGGACAACATGCCATTTGCCTTCCTTATTGCTTGCTGTACCTGCATGCTGGCTTTCTGTGTTTCTTGCACAAGGACACCCAAATCTCTCTGAATATTTAAAAGTTTCTCACCATTTAAAAAATGCACTCCCCCACTAGTTACAGCCTGCCAACCTGAAAAAGACCCGTTTATCCCTACCCTCTGTTTTCTGTCCATTAACCAATCTTCTATCCATGCTAATATTAGGGGGCCGAAATTCACCGTCCCCGAAGGGATGGCTACCGCGGGGTTTGGGCGGGCAATCAAAAAAATTGATGGGCCGCCGCGGTCGGATGATATTCCCTCCCTGAGCCATATTCAGCTCGGGGGGGGATTTGAGCGGTGCGCACTTCCGCTGGAAATGGCGCGGTGAGCTCTGCAGAGTGCGGGCCGCTGAAAAGCAGCAAGGACCGGGATTTTCAGCTGCAAAAAAGTAAGTTTTCCCGGCAGTGCCCCCACGAGGTATTCGAGTCGGTGCCACGATCAAGGCCCTTTGGTAGGGAAACAGTTTTATTAATTTTAGTGTTTTTATTTCAGATTCCAGTATCCACTGTATTTATCTTTTCATATAGTTTTATTAATTGTTTTGGCTCCATTCTACCTGCTGAGGGCTGCTCAGAGGTTTGCACATACCCCTGTACTGTTGTACAACTTGCAGGTCTGACTCTTTAGTGGAGGCCTGTGGGCTGCAGAGACCTGCTTGGCAGGGTTCACCCTGAGGATGGGAGGAGTGTTAGGAGGGCAACACCTGGTACACCTGTTCAGAAACAGGGCGACACGCAGGAGAAGGTGTCGCCATCAGCACCGTGCAGACAGGCAGCGGGCAAGGGAGGCAGCAGCCATGATTTGTTCATTCTGCGTCAGACCAGTGTGCCCGCCGCCTTCACCGGCTCGAATCAGGATTGCGGTTGGCTGCTTGGGGACAAGGGATATCCCCTGTCCACTTGGCTGCTCACTCCACTGCGGAACCCCAGGACAGCGCCACAGCATGCATACAATGACGCTCATTGTACCACCAGGTGCATCATCGAGCAGTGCATAGGCATCCTTAAATAGAGGTTCCGGTGCCTGGACCGCTCTGGTGGCACCCTGCAGTACTCTCCTCAATGGGTCTCCATAATCGTCGTGGTCTGCTGCATGCTGCACGACCTGGCCTTCATGAGGGGACAGTCGCTGGAGGTCGAACCAGCAGTACCACCTGAGGAGGAGGAGGATCCCCGTTGCCCCAGAGCTAGGAGGCGTCGACCCATCGCCACCCTGGAAGGGCCGGGTGCAGACTGGCCAGCACTATCCTGGGAGGGTGCGTCCCCACATATATGGAGGTGCCTGACACCTCCCCTGCAATCTCTTTCAATGCATTATGTACTGGCGGTCTGCCAGGTCTCCCTGCGACAGGAAACAGTATTCTTCTTCTGTCCTCCACACCATCCATCAGTGTCTCCAGCTCCATATCAGTGAACCTGTTGGCTCTCCTTGCACCCCTTACGCCAGCCATCCTTCCAAACTCCTTCCCCCCTCAGGGCCTTGCTGCAAACCTCGGCCTTTAAAAAGGCCAGGGGGCAGCTGGCTCATTAGAAACCCTTACCTGCATGCTGAATTTCTCAGTGGTGATAACACTCAAATTCAGACAGCCACACCGCTGAAAAATCCACTTTGGAAGGGTTCATTAGCGCTGGAACCCATTTGTTCACTTTTGGAGCTGAATATGGGGTGGCCCATATTGCCAGCCATGAAAAAATGTTGGCACTAATGGCCACAAATAGGTGGGCGGAGCACTAGCTTTCCAGCAATACTGAATTTCGGGCCCATTACCTCCAATCCCCTGAGCACTTATCTTGTGTAATAATCTTTAATGTGGCACTTTATCGAATGCCTTTTGGAAAGTCCAAATATACTACATCCACTCGTTCCCCTTTATCTACCTTGCTAGTTACATCCTCAAAAAACTCGAATAAATTTGTCAAACACAATTTCCTTTTCATAAAACCACGATGCTGTCTAATCATGTTATGATTTTCTAAGTGTCCTGATACCACTTCCTTAACAATGGATCCCAGCATTTTCCCGACGAATGATGTCAGGCTAACTGGCCTGTAGTTCCCTGTTTTTTCTCTCCCTCTTCTTGAATAGCGGTGTTACATTTGCTATCGTCCAATCCGCTGGGGCCGTTCTAGAATCTAGGAATTTTAAAAGATCAAAACCAATGCATCCATTATCTCTGCAGCCTCCTCTTTCAGAACCCGAGGATGTAGGCCGTCGGGTTCGGGGTATTACGATTGGATTTGACCTCCCTGGTAGGGTTGCCAACTCTGGCTTGACACTTTCCTGGAGATTTGATCACAAGACATCACTCGTGTGATGCTTAATCATGTGACATTTGCCACTGTTTGCAAATGTTACTGCATTTACCTTAGTTGAGTGTCTCAGTATTACCAAGCCCCGAATAAAATTTGACTTTGTTTTATAGTCAGATGAATAACATAATTTATAACTCAATGATTGAACGCAGAATAATAGAGATTTAAGGGTAAGTAATGTTTAAATAAAAATTGCTTCTGTGATGTTTCTACAGTATCGACTGCAGTGAGAAACAGCAAGAATACTGATTCAACAAAACGTCAGCAATATAAATAACTTCTAACTACAGTTTTCAGACAATTCTATGACTTTTTACAATACACAACAAGTTATAAAAACAATAAATAAAACCTAAACCAAACCTAATTCAATTCTCTGCCTCCCACACTCCAGCGCTGGAGCCTAGCTCAGGGAGGTGAGGCTCCGTACTCCGAGAGACGCAGCAAATCTGCCCGACTCCGGGACAAAGCACGTTGTACACAGCACACAGCACAGGCCCACATCAACTCTTCCTCCCCAGTTTGTGTTTCTCTCTCTCCCTCCCTCCCCAGTTTATGTTTCTCTCGCTCTCTCCCTTCCTCCCCAGATTGTGTTTCTCTCTCTCCCTCCCCAGTTTGTGTTTCTCTCTCTCTCTCTCCCTCCCTCCCCAGATTGTGTTTCTCTCTCTCCCTCCCCAGTTTGTGTTTCTCTCTCTCTCTCTCTCCCTCCCTCCCCAGATTGTGTTTCTCTCTCTCTCTTCCTCCCCAGATTGTGTTTCTCTCTCTCCCTCCCCAGTTTGTGTTTCTCTCTCTCTCTCTCCCTCCCTCCCCAGATTGTGTTTCTCTCTCTCCCTCCCCAGTTTGTGTTTCTCTCTCTCTCTCTCTCCCTCCCTCCCCAGATTGTGTTTCTCCCGCTCTCTCTCTCTTCCTCCCCAGATTGTGTTTCTCTCTCTCTCTCTTCCACCGCCCCCCCCACCCCCCCTAGTTTTTGATTCTGTCTCCCTCCCCCAGTTTGTGGGGAATAAGGAAATGGCAAGGGCTTTAAACAAATATGTTGTATCAGTCTTCACAGTCTTCACAGTAGAAAACACAAAAAACATATCAAAAATAGTGGGGAACCAAGGGGCTAATAAGAGTGAGGAACTTAACGTCATTAATATCAGTAGAGAAACTAATGAACTAAAAGCTGACAAATCCCCTGGATCTGATGCCCTACATCCTAGAGTTCTAAAAGAGGTGGCTGCAGAGATAGTGACTGCCTTAGTTGTGATCTTCCAAAATTCCCTCGATTCTGAAACGGTCCCATCGGATTAGAAAGTAGCAAATGTAACCCCACTATTCAAGAAGGGAGAGAGAGAATGGGGAATGACAGACCAGTTAGCCTGACATCAGTTGTCGGGAAAATGGTGGAATCCATTATCAAGGAAGTTGTACCAGGGTACTTAGAAAATCATAATATGATTAGGCAGAATCAACATGGTTTTATGAAACGGAAATCGTGTTTGACAAATTTATTCAAATTTTTTGAGGATGTAACTAATAGGGTAGATAAAGGGGAATCAGTAGATGTAGTATATTTGGATTTCCAAATGTGATTCAATAAGGTGCCATATAAAAGGTTGCTATGCAAGACAAAGGCTCATGGGTTTGGGGGTAATAGTAGCATGGATAGAGAATTGGTTAATGGACAGAAAACAGAGTGTCGGGATAAATGGGTCATTTTCCGGTTGGCAGGCTGTAACTAGTGGGGTGCTGCAAGGATCAGTGCTGGGGCCTCAACTATTTACAATCTAAGGGGCCGAATTTGGTGCAGGTTGTGCCTGCAGCCGCTGAGGATCCACTGGAAATGTATATTTTCTGTGTGATTCCTCTGGAACCGCCAATCTGCCGCCCAGGTTCCGCCCGGCGCAAGATTGGTCACGGAGGGATCCGCCGGCGTGACGTCATGCCGCCCGCCCATGCCGGATGCTGCAAATCGGCCATTTTGGTGAAGGATGCCGGCCTCAGATCGACCCACCGCCCGCCAGACGGACCGCTGGCAAAAAGCAGGTGTGAGCTGGCCGTGAGCTGGCCGTGAGACGGGCGGCAGGGAGAAGGGCTCCGAGTGCTGCAGTGCTGCACATCGCCGCTATGGTGTAGATACTGGACCATCAGGAGTGGGACTGCTGGAAAACAGTTAGGTAGATGTTGCTTTACTTTATTGCTGATGGTCAGGTTTAATTTGGATGTGATAAAAGCGACTGAAATGTGTCGAGACTGATGGAAACTTTTTTCTTTGACCTTGCTGAAAGACCTTCATTGAGAAGCCCAATGGCGAAGGCAAAATAATTATGAATAATCGAAGTCACATTTTGTCCATCCAAGCTGATTAATTAATTCTGTGGTGACACAGTCCTTCAAGAAGTTCTCAGGGAAGCACTACATATCACGTAGAGGGTGAGCGGGTTAGGGTTAGAATGATCTATTGTAAGCCTGAGACAGCTGCAGACTCTGACAACATTTGTATGGGAGGAAAAGGATGTAAAGTTACAGCTATTCGACTTTGGGGGCAGCGCGATTACATACCAAGCTGAGGAAGGACTAGGGTCAGTAGAACACAGCAAGAGACAAGCACCGCGGTGACTCAGTGGCCGATGGTTGGGGTTTCAACGACTAGACTGTCACTATCGCCTTGATAATGTGTCTTTCTTTGTACTGCAAGGAAATTACTTCATAAAATCTGTTCTGGTTCATCACAAAAGACCTGTACCCAACGTGCCTTGTTGTGGTGTCTCACCTAAGGTTAGATGAGTGGGTAAATGCATGGCAGATGCAGTATAATGTAGATAAATGTAAGGTTATTCACTTCGGTGGCAAAAACAGGAAGACAGAATATTATCTGAATGGTGACAGATTAGGAAAAGGGGAGGTGCAACGAGACCTGGGTGTCAAGGTACGTCAGTCATTGAAAGTTGGCATGCAGGTACAGCAGGCGGTGAAGAAGGCAATTGGCATGTTGGCCTTCATAGCGAGAGGATTTGAGTATAGGAACAGGGAGGTCTTACTGCAGTTGTACAGGGCCTTGGTGAGGCCACACCTGGAATATTATGTACAGTTTTGGTCTCCTAATCTGAGGAAGGACATTCTTGCTATCGAGGGAGTGCAGCGAAGGTTCACCAGACTGATTCCCGAGATGGCAGGACTGACATATGACGAAAGACTGCATCGACTAGGCTTATATTCACTGGAATTTAGAAGAATGAGAGGGAATCTCATAGAAACATATAAAATTCTAACGGGATTTGACAGGTTAGATGCAGGAAGAATGTTCCCGATGTTGGGGAAGTCCAGAACCAGGGGTCACAGTCTAAGGATAAGGGGTAAGCCATTTAGGACCGAGATGAGGAGAAACTTCTTCACTCGGAGAATTGTGAACCTGTGGAATTCTCTACCACAGAAAGTTGTTGAGGCCAGTTCGTTAGATATATTCAAAAAGGAGTTAGATGTGGCCCTTATGGCTAATGGGATCAAGGGGTATGGAGAGAAAGCAGGAATGGGGTACTGAAGTTGCATGATCAGCCATGATCATATTGAATGGTGGTGCAGGCTCGAAGGGCCGAATGGCCTACTCCTGCACCTATTTTCTATGTTTCTATATATTCTGAGAGATGTAATTAATCTGACACATAGAATAACTTTCACAGCACATAAAGCATGTTGCGATGGCCTGATGACGCTACCCATTATACAGTGCAGTCATATGTGGATGGGAAGATATTCCTGATAAAGCAGATGACCCGAGGAACAGCTGTGTGTTTCTCACAAGGCCACCACACATGACATTAAAATCAGACACTCACCAAGAGAGGCTCAACAATGTGAGTGTATTTACAAGTGCACAATAACAAAGGTTACATAACATTATTACATTTACAAACATTTACACCACCAACACCCATCCCTCTACCCAGCACCACCACCTCTCTCCCCCCCACCCCCGAAGCGATGCCCAAGCTCCTCGGCCTCACACCACCTACACCACGGTCCCGCTCCCTTGCCCCTCTCTGCCTCTGGTTGACGAGGTTGTGCAGGAGGGCAGCAGGATGTCTGCAGACGTGTGTGTCTTGGTGAGAAGGCAGGGGGCACGGCCGGGATCTCCTGCTCCTCCGGACCTGTCTACCTTGAGGGTGTGGGGTCAGGGGTACTGCGTGTCCAAAAGCCATCTCTTGCCTCATCGCCTCAACGGTCTCGGTTGTGCGCTCCAACACAGCAATGAGCCGGTCCATCTTGTCATCATGCTGCTGGGTGAAGGTGGCCATGCTGGCAGCTATCCCAGTCATGGTCTGGAGCATATCGCGACCTATCTGTGCGCTCGCCCGTGATAGCTGCACCATCTCCAGAATTGCAGGGAGCGGTGCTGCATCCTCAGGTGGGTGCTCGCTCCTGGTGGGTTCTGGCGCCTTGCTTGCCCTCGTGCCACGGCCCCTGCGCTTGGTTGAGCTTGCCAGTCTGGAGGCTGTCCCAAACCCCAGGAACTCGGAGGCCGATGCCGAGGTTCTGCTGACACCTGCCTCACATGGCAGGAAGGTGCTGTCATCCTGTGCCTGCTCCTGGAGCTCAAGGGGCTCAAAGACAGGCCCTTCTCCCTCCTCTCTCCTCTTCTTCGTGGCTCAGGGTGCCGGAGGTGGGAGCGGTGGAAATGGATGATCTGGGGGGTGCGGGGGGGTGGTGGAGGAGGGATCCGCTGACTTGGGCTAGGGACGACGTCGATGGGAAACGTTGGGGCTTGGCGGCTTCTCTGAAGGTCAGAGGTCGATGGTGTGCCTTGATCCGTGCTGTCCAAGTCATCATCTGCAAGTAAAGGACGACATTTCAGTCTGTGGGCGGCGGAGGTTGGGGGGGTGGCAGGTGGTGCTGGTCAAGCCGAGATGTCAGCCGTGCCATCTCACATTCTGCCACCAAGGAGTTCCATCTCTACATGGGCACAACAGTAATGGGCAACAAAGTGTGCGGTAAACTACGAGTGCCTTAACTTTACACCTTTCATGCCATGAGCGTGGCTCAGACCGCAATTAGTATAACCTTACCATGCTGTGGCATTGGATCCGCATCAACCGTCGTGGTTGCATGGCAGTGGTCACCCACCGATGCCATGCACGCTCCTCCAGCCTGCTCAATTCTACCACCTCTGCTGGTCCCTCTCCCATCGCTCTCAGGCTTGCTGCCTTGGATGCTTTTATCTTCTGCACAAAGAAACTTTGCAGCCTTTAGCCCCTTTGCTGCTGCCCCCCACACACACTCCCCCCCACACACACCCCCCCACCCCCCAACACACACCACCACACACACCCACACACACACCACCCCCCACAAACATACCCCCCCACACACACACTCCCAAACACACACATCTGACGCATCATCTTGTTGGACAAGAGGCGGCGAATAAATTTGTACTCACTCTTGCTGCCGCCAGCAAATCATTCCAACGTTTCTGGCATCGGTCCCCATCCCGCTCACGATCTCACCGATCTCCTGCCAAATGCGTCGGTATTGGGGTGGTGGAGGCTTGCCACGACCATTCCGGGTAAGGTCTTTGTACCTGCGCTCTCCCTCCGTCACGAGCTCCTCCAATTCCTGCTCATTAAACCAGGGAGCTCTGGGCCTGGTTTTGCCAGTCTTCATTGCTGGTTTCTGATCACTCATCGTCAATGATGAAATGATTGGGTGCTCAACAGTTTGGGTGTCTCAATTTCTCCGACTGCCCCCTCTGCAACCTCCAACTCTGTCCTCTCCCCTCTCACACTCACAGGTGCAATAAATGGATATGCCTTTCTGCGCATGCGCAGTACAGCAACCAGCCTCAAACGGCCCCGAAATGACGACACGTCGGAAGACAAAAACTACAACAAAAAATAGTGAAGTCTCGGCGCGTGCGCATTGGAACCCTCCTGAGATCCCCGAGTGGAGAGGCCTCCAACTGCTGCACACTGATGACACCGGCCACCCGCTCCCGCCCGCTCCCGCTCACTCCCGCTCACTCCCGCTTGCTTCCGCTTGCTCCCTCCTGCTCCCGCCCGCTCCCGCTCACTCCCGCTCGCTCCCGCCCGCTCCCGCTCACTCCTGCTCACTCCCGCCCGCTCCCGCCCACCGACTGCCGCTGACGCTGACGCCCACACAACGGAGCCGAAAGTGGCTCCCGACGGGACCCGGCGGCAGTGGGCGGAAAAAAGGGGGCCGCCGAGAAATGGGCGGTGACCAAATTCGGCTCCGATTGACTTAGATGAAGGGATCGATTGCAATGTATCCAAGTTTGCTGACGATACAAAGCTAGGTGGGACAGTGAGCTGTGAGGAGAACACAAAGCGTCTGCAAAGGGATATAGATAGACTGAGTGAGTGGGCAGTAAGGTGGCAGATGGAGTATAATGTGGGGAAATGTGAGGTTATTCACTTTGGTCGTAAGAATAGAAAAACAGAATATTTTTTAAATGGTGAGAAACTTTTAAATGTTGGTGTTCAGGGAGATTTGGGTGTCCTCGTACAGGAAACACAGAAAGCGAGCAGCATGCAGGTGCAGCAAGCAATAAGGAAGGCAAATGGCATGTTGGCCTTTATTGCAAAGGGGTTGAAGTATAAGAGTTACCATTTCTCCCGAGTCACCAACAGCAGCGCACGGGACACCAATCGCCTATTCCTGAAGATTCCTGCCCGAAGCGAGAGAGTTGGGAACCCGAGTTCCTGGCTACTCTGGCTCGAGCTTTGCTCCCATTGGGCACATTCCTTGGCACAGGCTTTGTAAGGCGCTTATAGGTTGCTGTCTGCTCTCGGAAATCACAAGCAAAGATATTCAGGAATAGGAAGCTATATTTTCGCACGCGCTATCGCCGTATAGTGGATGGTGTGATTATTGTTCTGTGGGTACCAGATGGCTCTTCAGGAACCAGCTGGCAAACTCTTATACTTTCTTCTCACAATAAGTTGGGATTTAAGCAAGCCTTCTAAAGTCTGCCATCCAGGGCTCTGAACCCAGGTAGTTATTCAAACTGCAAGGCTCTGGGGGGGAGCAGTGGGGCAATATTGGTTTCAAAGAGTCAGAGTGGGTTGGCGATGACATTCTCGCCCTTGGTGCCCCCAGCATGCTCTGCAAATGTGATGTAGTGACCGACATGGCGGCGGGAACTCAGAACTGCAACAACCTTTATGCCGACAAGTTGAATTGGATGAATCCTTTTTACGCTGCCCAGTTGGCAGCTGAATTGGGCCTTGCCGCGACAGAACGAACATCCAATGAAACTTAGCCAATGGGCAGACCCAACATAATAACCCACAGGCAGCACAAACATTGTGTCGGCGGTGACCAGCAAGCTTCCCATATGCACCTCGGGTATAGGGAGTGAGCAATGGCCCTGAAATTCAGCGGGGCTTTTCCTGGAACACCTGTCGGACCTCCAGCGGCATCCTGAGGGATAAATTGTCGCTTCCCTGGAGAGTCTGCCAGTTACAGTGGGAGACGGGGAGGACCCCCATGGAATGTTCGGCCCAGTTTAAAGCTGATAAAATGTGCAATTGAATATTGACTTCTAAGAAGGCGTTTTTGATGTAGACTCATAGGGCCCAAGTTTCCACATGATTCGCGCCTGATTTTTAGGAGCAACTGGTGGAGAACGGACTATTTTAGAAATCGCAATTCTCCAATTTTTTTTTCTGCAGTTCTAGTCAGGTAGAACAGTTCTAGTTTAGAACAGAATTTTTTCTTCAAAAGGGGGCGTGTCCGGCCACTGACGCCTGATTTGAAAGTTTCCACAGTGAAAATGTACTCCAAACTAAAGTAGAATGGAGCCAGTGAAGATTTTTGTAGAACTGAAAAAACCTGTTCGACACATTAAAAAATCAGGCGCAGGTTACAAATTAGGCGTCCAGAACAAGGTGGGGGGGAAGGGAACTCATTAAATTCGACAATAAATCCTTATTTATACTTCTACAAATATTATACCAATAAATCCAACCTGAATAAACATTTATAAGCCACGAAAAGATTAAATAAACCATCTTCCTACCTGTGTGAAAGTGCTTCAGCCAGGGAGAATTCTGCAGCCGTTCGTGCCGCTGAGCGGGAGGGGGAGAGAGAGAGAGAGAGGGGGGGGGGAGAGAGAGAGAGAGAGGGGGGGAGAGAGAGAGAGAGAGAGTGGGGGAGGGAGGGAGAGAGGGGAGAGAGAGAGGGGAGGGAGGGGGAGGGAGGGAGGGGGAGAGAGAGGGAGAGAGGGGAGGGAGGGAGAGAGAGGGGAGGGGAGGGGGAGGGAGGGAGGGAGAGAGAGAGGGGGGGGGCGTCGGGTCGGGGAACAGGAGCGCGGGTCGGGTCAGTCGGGGGTGGGGGGAGCGGGTCTCGGGTCGGTGCGGGGGGGGGAAGAGCGGGTGTCGGGTCGGGTCGGGTCTGGTCAGGCGGGGAGCAGGAGCTGGCCGTGGGAGGAGTCCCAGTGAGGCCATTGGGCCAGGGCTAGGGGCTGCGTGCTTCGGGCCCCTCCCACACAGTTCAGCGCCTGGAGCTACTGCACTTGCGTGCCGACTGTAGCGCGCATGTGCAGAGGTCCCGGCACTGTTTTCAGCGCCGGGACCTGGCTCCGCCCCCCCCACAGCTCGTGCTGACTGCGCCAAGGGCCAGAGGACCTGTAAGTAGGTGCAGACTACCGAGGATCTTTTTAGGCGCCGTTTTAGGCGCGAAAAATGGACGCCCAGCTCAGAGGGGCGCCCGTTTTTTTTCTTGTGGAAACTTGGGCCCATAGTATCAAGTAGCACCTTTCTGTCGTAGGCAGCAGGAGATAGGGCTCAATTTTCCCCAAAGCTTTTTTTCGATGTACTTGAAGAGTTACACTCGATTTTTGGAGGGCCCAAGTATGCCAAAAAAAAATGTTCTAAATTTCCCCGCTGGATTTCTTCATTTTGGCACGGCCTAACCCGTCCTTTAGTTTTGGGGGTGGAGCCTTGATCTGCGCCATAAAGATCAGGCTGCCATGGTAACCAAGTCTCTCTCTTTCTCTCTCTCTCTCTCTCTGTCTTTCTCTGTCTGTTTGTCTGTCCGGGCATCTGCTGCACTTACCTGCACCGATTTCCTTACCTGCACCAATTTCCTTACCTGCACCGATTTCCTTACCTGCGCCAATTTCTTTAACTCTCCGAAGATTTTTCTGCAGAGGCCACATACGCCGGCCTGAGCACAACTGGAGTAACTCTCAGCTGGCCAAACTTGCCTAAATGGCCAGAATTGGTGCGGGTGGCTGGTTACGCCCCACCTTGGCTGAAAAAAAAATTTACCTAAAAGAATCGTAACTAACTGAGTTACGCTGGTGCAAATTGATTGGGGAAAACTGTGTTTTTTTAACTTAGGCCAAAAAGAGCAGCCTGCTCCAAAAAAACGGCGCAAATCCCTGGGGAAAATTGAGCCCATAAAGTGCAAAATGGATCAGATTGTGATCTCGGTACCTTGTACTGTATAGGAACACGGCGCATGAGTTAATCATGCAGGAACTATCCAGAATGTACAGCTGGTTCTCCCAGCGAATATCTAAACTTTACAGATTAGGAAGGTTCCAACTTTAATCCTGGCCACGTGCTGTGCTTAGCTGACCTTCAGGTTAGGTGGTGTTGGAGTGCTACAAGTGGCCACAATCGCTCTGTGTCAGCCAGGATTCCCACTGTTGATTGGGTCCAGTGACCCCCTACTGGAAATATACATGTGAGGATGGGTTCAGACTCAGCTATGATGCTCTCGACAGCCAACAAAAGAGAGTCTAGCCACCTTCCCTTGACATTGAATGCCATTACAATGATCAAATCTCACACCATCAACATCCTGGGGGTCACCATTGACCAGAAACTTAACTGGACCAGCCACGGAAATACAGTGGCTGCAAGATCAGGTCAGAGGCTGGGTATTCTGTGACGAGTGTCTCACCTCCTGACTTCCCAAAACCTTTCCACCATCTACAAGGCACAAGTCAGGAGTGTGATGGAATACTCTCCACTGGCCTGGATGAGTGCAGCTCCAACAACACTCAAGAAGCTCGACACTATCCAGGACAAAACAGCCCGCTTGATTGGCACCCCATCCACCACCTTAAACATTCACTCCCTCCACCACCGGTGCACCGTGGCTGCAGTGTGTACCATCTACAAGACGCACTGCAGCATCTCACCAAGGTTTCTCCGACAGCACCTCCCAAACCCACGACCTCTACCACCTAGAAGGACAGGAGCAGCAGGCGCATGGAAACAGCACCACCTGCAAGTTCCCCTCCCAGTCACACACCATCCCGACTTGGAAATATATCGTCGTTCCTTCATTGTTGCTGGGTCACAATCCTGGAACTCCCTCCCTAACAGCACTGTGGGAGTGCCTTCACCGCACGGACTGCAGCGGTTCAAGAAGGCGGCTCACCACCACCTTCTCAAGGGCAATTAGGGATGGGCAATAAATGCTGGCCATGCCAGCGATGCCCACATCCGAGAAATGAATACAAATAAATAGCCTGCTGATACTCATTGTCAACACTCGCACACAAGAAATGACTACTTGGGCAAGATATCAGAGTGACCAGTGCCTGTGGAACTGCAAAGAGTCAAATACTTCAGATGAGGCGAGAGGACAGCAGATTATTTTTAAGTGGGGACAGAGTTTGGACAGAATTGGGCAAATTCACACAAACGTATACAGCTTGATTTCATCATCATCATCATCATAGGCAGCCCCTCGAAATCGAGGAAGACTTGCTTCCACTCCAAAAATGAGTTCTTAGATGACTGAACAGTCCAATACGGGAATTGCAATCCCCATCATAGGTGGAACAGACAGGTGTTGAAGGAAAGGGTGGGTGGGACAGGTTTGCCATACGTTCCTTCCGCTGCCTGCGCTTGATTTCTGCACGCTCTCGGCGATGAGACTCGAGGTGCTCAGCGCCCTCCCGGATGCACTTCCTCCACCTAGGGCGGTCTTTGGCCAGGGACTAATGCAGCCAGCTTGATTTAAGTCCCACATAAACAGAATTAACATGGGATTAATGTTTACCACAGGACAGGTGTATTTTTCAGTGGGGAAGGGACAATTCTTACTTTGTTTTTTTTGTCATTTTGTTTTTTATTTAAGGTAAAGGCCCACAATCTGAATTTGGGTTTAACCACAGAAATGGATGTGGTGTATTTGGACTTCCAGAAGGCATTTGACAAGGTGTCACATAAAAGGTTACTGCACAAGATAAAAGTTCACGGGGTTGGGGGTAATATATTAGCATGGATAGAGGATTGGCTAACTAGCAGAAAGCAGAGAGTTGGGTTCATTCTCTGGTTGGCAACCAGTAACTAGTGGTGTGCTGCAGGGATCAGTGCTGGGACCCCAACTATTTACAATCTATATTAACGACTTGGAAGAAGGGAGTGTAATGTAGCCAAGTTTTCTGACGATACAAAGATGGGAGGAAAAGCAATGTGTGAGGAAGACACAAAAAATCTGCAAAAGGACATAGACAGGCTATGTGAGTGGGCAAAAGTTTGGCAGATGGAGCATAATGTTGGAAAGTGTGAGGTCATGCGCTTTGGTAGAAAAAAATCAAAGAGCAAGTTATTATTTAAATGGAGAAAGATTGCAAAGTGCTGCAGTGCAGGGGGACCTGGGGGTACTTGTGCATGAAACACAGAAGGATAGTATGTAGGTACAGCAAGTGATCAGGAAGGCCAATGGAATATTGGCCTTTATTGCAAAGGGGATGGAGTATAAAAGCAGCTATATAAAGTATTGGTATTGGTGAGGCCACACCTGGAATACTGTGTGCAGTTTTGGTTTCCATATTTACAAAAGGATATACTTGCTTTGGAGGCAGTTCAGAGAAGGTTCACTAGGTTGATTCCGGGGATGAGGGGGTTGACTTATGAGGAAAGGTTGAGTAGGTTGGGCCTCTACTCATTGGAATTCAGAAGAATGAGAGGTGATCTTGTCGAAACGTATAAGATTATGAGGGGGCTTGACAAGGTGGATGCAGAGAAAATGTTTCCACTGATGGGGAAGACTAGAACTAGAGGGCATAATCTTAGAATAAGGGGACGCCCATTGAAAACAGAGATGAGGAGAAATTTCTTCTCTTAGAGGGTTGAAAAACTGTGGAATTTGCCACTTCAGAGAGCTGTGGAAGCTGGGACATTGAATAAATTTAAGACAGAAATAGACAGTTTCTTAAACGATAAGGGGATAAGGGGTTATGGGAATCGGGCAGGGAAGTGGCGCTGAGTCCACGATCAGATCAGCCGTGATCTTATTGAATGGTGGAGCAGGCTCGACGGGTCGTATGGCCTACTCCTGTTCCCATTTCTTATAAAAACATAGAAAATAGGTGCAGGAGCAGGCCATTTGGCCCTTCGAGCCCACGCCCACCATTCAATATGATCATGGCTGATCATGCAACTTCAGTACCCCACTCCTGGCTTCTCTCCATACCCCTTGATCCCTTTAGCCGTAAGGGCCACATTTAACTCCCTTTTGAATATATCCAACGAACTGGCCTCAACAACTTTCTGTGATAGAGAATTCCATATGTTCACAATTCTCTGGGTGAAAAAGGTTTCTCCTCATCTCGGTCCTATATGGCTTACCCCTTATCTTAGACTGTGACCCCTGGTTCTGGACTTCCCCAACATCGGGAACATTCTTCCTGCATCTAACCTGTCCACTTCCATCAGAATTTTGTATGCTTCTATGAGATGCCCTCTCATTCTTCTAAATTCCAGTGAATATAAGCCTAGTCGATCCAGTCTTTCTTCATATGTCAGTCTGGTGAACCTTCGCTGCACTCCCTCAATAGCAAGAATGTTCTTCTTCAGATTAGAAGACCAAAACTGCATACAATACTCAAGGTGTGGTCTCACCAAGGCCCTGTACAACTGCAGCAAGACCTCCCTCCTATACTCAAATCCTCTCGCTATGAAGGCCAACATACCATTTGCTTTCTTAACTGCCTGCTGTACCTGCATGCCTACTTTCAATGGCTGATGTACCATGTCACCCAGGTCTCGTTGCACCTCCCCTTTTCCTAATCTGTCACCATTCAGATAATAGTCTGTCTCTCTGTTTTTACCACCAAATTGGATAACCTCACATTTATCCACATTATACTGCATCTGCCATGCATTTTCCCACTCACCTAACCTGTCCAAGTCACCCTGCAGCCTCCTAGCATCCTCCTCACAGCTCACACTGCCACCCAGCTTGGTGTCATCTGCAAATTTGGAGATATTACATTCAATTCCTTCGTCTAAATCATTAATATATATTGTAAATAGCTGCGGTCCCAGCATTGAAACTTGCGGTACCCCACTAGTCACTGCCTGCCATTCTGAAAAGGATCTGTTTATTCACACATTTTGCTTCCTGTCTGCCAACCAGTTCTCTATCCACATTAATACATTACCCCCAATCCCATGTGCCTTAATTTTACACACTAATCTCTTGTGTGGGACCATTTCAAAAGCCTTTTGAAAGTCCAAATACACCACATCCACTGGTTCTCCCTTATCCACTCTACTAGTTATATCCTCAAAAAATTCGAGAAGATTTGTCAAGCATGATTTCCCTTTCATAAATCCATGCTGACTTGATCCTGTCACTGCTTTCCAAATGTGCTGCTATTACATTTAATAATTAATTCCAACATTTCCCCCACTACTGATGTCAGGCTAACCGGTCTGTAATTCCCTGTTTTCTCTCTCCCTCCTTTTTAAAAAGTGGGGTTACATTAGCTACCCTCCAATCCATAGGAACTGATCCAGAGTCCATGGAATGTCGGGAAATGACTACCAATGCATCTACTATTTCTAGGGCCACTTCCTTAAGTACTCTGGGATGCAGACTATCAGGTCCTGGGGATTTATCGGCCTTCAATCCCATCAATTTCCCTAACACCATTTCCTGACTAATAAGAATTTCCCTCAGTTCCTCCTTCTCGCTAGACCCTCGGTCCCCTAGTATTTTCAGGAGGTTATTTGTGTCTTCCTTAGTGAAGACAGAACCAAAGTATTTGTTCAATTGGTCTGCCATTTCATTGTTCCCCATTATGAATTCACCTGATTCTGATTGCAAGGGACCTACATTAGTCTTCACTAATCTTTTTCTCTTCACATATCTATAGAAGCTTTTGCAGTCAGTTTTTATGTTCCCTGCAAGCTTACTCTCATAATCTATTTTCCCCCTCCTAATTAAACTCTTCATCCTTCTCTGCTGAATTCTAAATTTCTCCCAGTCCTCAGGTTTGCTGCTTTTTCTGGCCAATTTATAGGCCTCTTCCTTGGATTTAACACTATCCCTAATTTCCCTTGTTAGCCACGGTTGAGCCACCTTCCTCGTTTTATTTTTATGCCAGACAGGATGTACAATTGTTGTAGTTCATCCATGTGATCTTTAAATGTCTGCCATTGCCTATCTACCGTCAACCCTTTAAGTATCATTCGCCAGTCTATTCTAGCCAATTCACGCCTCATACCATCGAAGTTACCTTTCTTTAAGTTCACGACCCTAGTCTCTGAATTAACTGTGTCACTCTCCATCTTAATGAAGAATTCTACCATATTATGGTCACTCTTCCCCAAGGGGCCTCGCACGACAAGATTGTTAATTAATCTTCTCTCATTACACAAGACCCAGTCTGCTCTCTAGTTGGTTCCTCGACATATTAGTCTAGAAAACCATCCCTCATCCAGGAAATCCTCCTCCACAGTATTGCTACCAGTTTGGTTAGCCCAGTCAATATGTAGATTAAAGTCACCCATGATAACTGCTGTACCTTTATTGTACGCATCCCTAATTTCCTGTTTGATGCCATCCCCAACCTCACTATGACTGTTTGGTGGTCTGTACACAACTCACACTAACGTTTTCTGTCCTTTGGTGTTTCACAGCTCTACCCATATAGATTCCACATCATCCAAGCTAATGTACTTCCTTACTATTGCGTTAATCTCCTCTTTAACCAATAACGCTACCCCACCTCCTTTTCCTTTCTGTCTATCCTTCCTGAATATTGAATACCCCTGGATGTTGAGTTCCCAGCCTTGGTCACCCTGGAGCCATGTCTCCGTAATCCCAATTACATTATATCCGTTAACAGCTATCTGCGCAGTTAATTCATCCACCTTATGTTCTTATGTTCTTATGATTGAACAGCATTTTAACATTACTGTTTTGACAGCTGCATGTGGCAATTCGGGGAAGAATGAGAGGAGTTAACGGCGAGCCAGAATCGTGAGCCAGGTTGCTCCGAACCACGTCCACGACAGGAGCTTATAGAAACACAGAAACATAGAAATTTACAGCGCAGAAGGAGGCCATTTCAGCCCATCGTGTCTGCGCCGGCCGACAAAGAGCCACACCGCCCTTGGTCAGCAGCCATAAAGGTTACATATAAATCTATGAACAATGACGGAAAGGCAAAGAGCATCCAGCCCAACCAGTTCTCTTCACACAACTGTGACAGCCTTTATACTGAAAACATTCTACACTCCACGCCAACCGGAGCCATGTGATCTCCTGGGAGAGGCAAAAAACAGATAAAAACCCATGCCAATTTAGGGAAAAAAAATCTGGGAAAATTCCTCTCTGACCCACCCAGGCGATCGAGACTAGTCCAGGAGATCACCCTGGCCGTATTCTATTCCCTGCAGTACTTACCATTATATCTGCGCTGTCCAACAACGGGTCATCCAGTCTAATCCCAATTACCAGCCCTAGGTCCGTAACCCTGCAGGTTACTGCACTTTAAGTGCCCATCCAACCATCTCTTAAAAATGGTGAGGATTTCTGCATCCACCACTCTTCCAGGCAGCGAGTTCCAGATCCCCACAACCTTCTGGGTAAAGAATCGCACCCCCTCAAATCCCCTCAAAAACTTCCACGGACCACCTTAAAACTACGCCCCCTCGTAATAGACCCCTCCACCAATGGAAATAGACCCTTACTATCCACTATGTCCAGGTCCCTCAATATTTTGTACACCTCGATGAGGTCTCCTCTCAGCCTCCTCTGTTCCAATGAGAACAAACCCAGCCGATCCAATCTGTCCTCATAACTAAGATTCTACATTCCAGGCAGCATCCTAGTAAATCTCCTCTGCACCCTCTCTAGTGCAATCACGCCCTTTCAATAATACGGCGACCAAAACTGCATCATCATCATCATCATTACTTCTATTCAGTATTTTAATTAGATGTGGAATTTGAGATCCTGTCAGAGCAAACAAGACAGGTCTTTTGTGTGTAATCTCTGCAGAGTGCCTGGATTTTTACTGGTGATTGAACTGCACACAGTCAGTGTCACTATGAGTCTCTACAACTGCTTATTATACTGCAGTAATTATCGAGTGCCATATGCCCTATGGTTCTGTCCAATAACCGTTCACTGATCCAGGTCTGATATTATCCCGATTTGTGGGGGGGCTGCTTCTTTCATGTGCAGTTCCTTGATTGTTTTTAGCACTGTACGTACATCCAAAGGGCAGAAAACCCGTTAACAGAATTGCAATTCCTGCATTCACCCAAACACTGCAGGCTCTGACACAGTCCATAAGCTTCTCTGGTTTTATTTGACAACTGTACGGCAGGAGAGGAATTCTTCTGGAGAAAAAAAAATCACTTGTGCAGAATTTATGATCGAATGTAGTCAATAACAAATGAATTAAAGGGGCCATGTCATCTACATGATGCCCTTAATGGTTTGCAGATGTGTCCAGTGATTGTATGTAAAGGGGATCACGTCCCGCTACAATCTCTTGCCGCTCCTTCGCCACGACCTCGCCGCTCCTGCAGTACCTGCCCACGCTCCAATCACTGACCTGGATCTTGGGGACATCCCTCTTCACTGCCGTTGTTCTCCTGCTCCAGCACGTGCTGCTCCCTGGAGTGGTATGCCTCCACGCTGCTCCTTCCGCTCCCCGGCCTGCTCCGATGGTGAGGCTCCGATGGAGAGGTGTGAGTTCGGGGCACAGAAGAGGTGAGGGCCCAGGGACAGCACGGGCCAGCCCACACTGCGATATGTGTGTGCACTAGGTCCGTGCAGCAGAGCTGGTCTCCAGTCATCCTGGTTAACCCTTGCCACTGGACCAAGACCTAGCACTGTCAAGCCCGTGTGGTGGCTGGTGTGCAACAGCCACCCCACGTTAAAAAAACCCACGCACAGGCATCTTCCACCCTTCAGGGTGTAGTTCGGGATCTGGAATATCAGGTCCTTCATTGAAACACCTTGAACTTTTTGACGTGGAAGCAAGTCATCCTTGATTTGAGGGACTGTCTATGATGATGATGTAAAGGAGAATGAAATAAAAGCTCGCTGATTTGCTATGTCCCGGTGGACAAACCTATCCACCCTGATAGTGTGGTAGCAGTACCCCCTTTAAGAGCGGGTCCCACCAGTGTTTCTGGCTGGTGGAGAATCCTAGGCACACTGGTAGCGTAGAAATGGAGTTCAATCTGTTAAAAGAAACCTGGCATAATGCTGGAAACAGGATTTGAACGTGTTGTGTTTCTCAGATAGCTCGGTGAGTTTATCTGGTGAGTCAGTGAGCCATTCCCACCAGGCAGATTCCCAGGTTCAATTCCTACTCCATGTTGAGGTGTGGAAAGAAAGAGAGATCTGCATTTATGTAGTGCCCTTTCCAACCTCTGGACATCCCAAAGGGCTTTACAGCCAATGAAGCACTTTTGAAGTGTGGTCACTGTCCCAATATCGGAAACACGGCAGCCAACTTTCACACAGCAAGATCCCAAACAGCAACGAGATACACGACCAGGTAACGTTTTAGTGTTGTTGGTTGAGGAATAAATATTGGCCAGGACACCGGGGATAACTCCCCTGCTCTTCTTCAAAATAGGATCATGGGAGCTTCTATGTCCACCTGAGAAGGCAGACAGGGCCTTAGTTTAATGCCTCATCTGAAAGACAGCATCTCCGACAGTGCAGCACTCCCTCAGCACTGCACTGTAGTGGCAGCCTAGATTTATGTGCTCAAGTCTCTGGAGTGGAACTTGAACCCACAACCTTCTGACAACAGGGAGTATAAGGAATAATGCAGATAAGCTGAAAGCACAGATAGACACTTGGAAGTACAATATTATAGCCATTACTGAGGCATGGCTGAAAGAAAGACAGGTATGGCAGCTCAACATTCCTGGTTACAGGGTTTTCAGATGGGATAGAGAGGGGGGTAAAAAAGGAGGTGGGGGGAGTCACAGTATTAATTAAAGAAACAATTACAGCTGTGAGAAGGGATGATATGTTAGAGGGGTCATCAAACGAGGCCATATGGGTTGAATTTGTTATGTATGCATGCTTATAATGTTATGATGTACTGTAACACTGAATGTACCTTCACCCTGTACACACCTTACCTGTACACCAGAGGGAGCTGCTGCTGGAGACCTAAGGGTTACCTGCACACGGCAGGTAACCCAGTATAAAAGGGAGCTCACTCTAGGAGCTGCAATAAAGGACTACAGTCTTCACAGTTTAAGGACCATTCCTCTGCCTCGTGGAGTCATTAACAGAGTGCCTACATACATAATAACTGGTGACGAGGTCACCGACTACACGCTCAACATGTCGAATCTCAGCAACTTTCAACAATTCACCGATGGGGAAGATTGGGACGCCTTCGTGGAAAGGTTGGAACACTTCTTCATAGCCAATAACCTGGAAGCGGACACACCGGCTACACTACCGAACAAACGCAGGGCCATCCTGCTAAATAGTGGTGGGCCCACTATCCATTGCCTCGTTCGGGACTTGCTAGCCCCAGCGAAGACAACAACCAAGAGCTATGGGGAATTTGTAACCTTAATACAAGAGCAACTAAAACCCAAAGAAAGCATCCTCACAGTCAGGTTCTACACTCACCGGCGACCCGAAGGCCAAGAAATTGCTAAGTATGCTGCAGATTTAAGAAGATTGGCTGCACCGTGTGATTTTGGCAACCACCTTAACGAAACACTAAGGAACATATTTGTTATCGGAATCGGCCACGAGGGCCTCCTCCACAAACTGCTCTCTGCAGACATCACAGTCACCCTGCAGAAGGCAATTAAAGTGAGCCAGGCCTACATGATTTCGGTCGGCGACTCCAGGCGAATGATGACCCACACACAGGACTCTAAATTAACGAGCGCAGTGAACTGAATGGCGACTTCTAAAGGCAGAAATGCTGCTCCGAGTCCCGCAACCCTGAGTCCGCCACATGGGGCCAACCGGCTAGCCCCGTGCTGGCGCTGTGGAGGAAACCACAGGGCCCACCAGTGCCGATACAAAGACTACATCTGCAAAGGCTGCAATGTGAAAGGGCACCTTCAGAGAATGTGCAGAAAAAGCTTTACTCACCGCGTCACTGAAGAGTTGGCTGATCACTGGGGCTCCAACACAGATGAAGATGAAGCTGCTCAACCCCTGGAAGAAGAGTACGGAATATATACCTGCTCCACCGAAAGTTCCTCGTGGAAGATGGAAGTAGACATCAACGGAGTTCCAGTTTCGATGGAGATCGACACAGGGGCGAGCTAGTCTTTGATGAGCCAGACAACCTTTGAAAAACTTTGGATCAATCCCTCCAAACGACTAAAACTGTCTGCTGTCCAAGCGAACCACCTACACCAAAGGTAAAATCCCAGTAGTTGGCAGCGTGGACGTCCAGGTCTCCCAGGGCGGTGTGATGAACAAACTCCCCCTGTGGATCGTTGTCCACGATGGTCCAACGCTGCTGGGAAGAAGTTGGATGAAGTAGGTCCAAGTCGGTCAAAGTGACAACGACCTCCGGACACCAGCAATCGACATCCCACGCAGTCCCGAACATGGATCCGTCGCTGCGGCGAGAAATCCCACCGTCCAGCTCGACTGCGCGGCAACGACTTCACAACATTGTGGCGAGATCACCCAAACCGAACGTCCAGACTTCACCTTCTGGGCCGGACTCCAAGGGAAGAACATCGTCGAAAAAAGTGAATTCCCGATGTCCATGGCCGAACCTGAGAAGGAAAAGATCAACGCAGCCGACCTGGAGGAGAGCGAGAAGATGGCGGCCGCACCACGAGGCGAAGAACCCAAAATCAAAATGGCCACGACCAGACCACGAGGGGCAGCGTTGGAGGAGCGACACGCGGCACCGATTTGAAGGCCCCCTTAAAGGATACCAGTAACCCCAAAAATTTAAAGAGACAGTTTCACTCTAAAGATGACAAGGACTTTAAAGTTCTAAATACAGTTCGCGAATGCAGGTATGATGTAATGCGGAATTGTGATGCCGGAGTAACTGATGAGAAAAATGTAATGTATGTTTGTGTAAGTGATGTTAAGAATAACTTTGTAATGCTTAATGATGATCATAGAAATTTTAAAATGACAAATGTAACCGTGTATGGAGAGACCGAGATACAAGAAAGTGATGTAAATGCTGTAAGTAACAATGTAAACAGAGATAACAATGTAGATGCGACTATGTATGTTCGGAGCCAATGTATCATGTATACAGGAAGTAAACTGTTAAAGGACACTGGGTTCTACATGGACAATGTAAATTCCAGAGGAATCACCCCATGGGAGACCCCCAGCTCCAGCGGGCTACCTGACCATGTAGCCTGGACTTTTGGGACAAATGTGACGACCCAGCAAGGGCTCACACACACCCAGTGGGAGCAGACCCACTGCAGGGATAGTGGTCAATGGGCAGCACAGCCACCACTAGGGGCAACCTGCCCCAGATCGGCCCTACACCCCCTGGCCACCAGGGCTAACACCAGGAGCAGGAGGTCAGTACCCTCCAGCTTTCCCGGCGGACCCTGGGATGACCAGACTTTCTTCACAAATGGAGGACAAGGAGCCCACACAGTCCTGTGGCCCTGCCCACCACCACACACTTACTTACACTACAATGTATGTACCCTACCCACTGAGGGATCCCACAACAGTGACACCCACATGGCCTGTTTGTGGGGGCGGGGGGGAGGATGTATGATGATAGCCTCAAGCATAGGAATCACCGCTGGCATCCACACAACCCTCTCCACAACCTCCCACAGCCCACTACTGATCATCTCCCCATGCCATGGCAATAAAGACTTGAAAAATGCTTAGGGGAAGTGTTGTTATGTATGCATGCTTATAATGTTATGATGTACTGTAACACTGAATGTATCTTCACCCTGTACACACCTTACCTGTACACCAGAGGGTGCTGTTGCTGGAGACCTACGGGTTACCTGTACACTGCAGGTAACTCAGTATAAAAGGGAACTCACCTCTTGGTGTCCTCACTCTAGGAGCTGCAATAAAGGACTACAATCTTCACAGTTTAAGTACCATACCCCTGCCTCGCAGAGTCATTAACAGAGTGCCTACATACACAATCGAATTGAAGAACAAAAAAGGGGCGATCACACTACACCCCCAAGCAGTCAGAGGGAGATAGAAGAACAAATATGTGGGCAAATTGCTGTGAAGTGCAAAAACTATAGAGCTGTAATAGTGGGGGATTTCAACTACCCTAATATTAACTGGGAATAAAGCAATGTGAATGGTACAAAGGGTGCGGAATTCTTAAATGCATTCAGGAGAACTTCTTTAGCCAGTATGTAACAAGCCCATCAAGGGAGGGGGCGGTTCTGGACTTGGTTTTGGGGAATGAAGAGGGGCAGGTGGAAGGGGTATCAGTTGGAGAGCATTTTGGTGCTAGTGATCATAATTCAGTAAGATTTAGGGTAGTTATGGAAAAGGACAAAGGTGGACCAGGAATAAAAGTTCTCAATTGGGATAAAGCCAATTTTGCTGAGCTGAGATGGGATTTGGCTAAAGTGGACTGGAAACGGCTACTTGATGGTAAATCAGTGTCAGAGCAGTGGGAGGCATTCAAGGAGGAAATCCTGAGGGTACAGAGCAAGTATGTTCCCTTAAAAAATAAGGATGGGGCTAACAAATCTAGAGCCCCCTGGATGTCAAGGGACTTACAGGGTAAGATAAAGAAAAAAAGGGAAGCTTATGGCAGATTCCGAGAACTCAACACTGCAGAAACTCTAGAGGAGTATAAGAAGTACAGGGGTGTAATTAAAAAATATCAGGAAAGCAAAGAGAGAGCATGAAAGAATGTTGGCAAGTAAAATCAGGGAAAACCCAAAGATGTTTTATAAATACATTAAGAGGATAACTAGAGAAAGAGTGGGGTTTATTAGGAAATCTGTGTGGAGGCAGAAGATGTGAGTATGATTCTTAATAAGAACATAAGAACATAAGAATTAGGAGCAGGAGTAGGCTATACGGTCTCTCGAGCCTGCTCTGCCATTTAATAAGATCATGGCTGATCTGATCATGACTCAGCTCCACTTCCCTGCCTGCTCCCCATAACCCCTTATTCCATTATCGTTTAAGAAACTGTCTATTTCTGTCTTAAATTTATTCAATGTCCCAGCTTCCACAGCTCTCTGAGGCAGCGAATTCCACAGATTTACAACCACCTGAGAGAAGAAATTTCTCCTCATCTAAGTTTTAAATGGGCAGCCCCTTATTCTAAGATCGTGCCCTCTAGTTCTAGTCTCCCCCATCAGTGGAAATATCCTCTCTGCATCCATACTTTGCATCTGTTTTCACAAAAGAGAGAGGCGATGCAGACTTTGTAATGAGGGAGGAGGAATGTGAAATATTAGACAAGATAAACATAGAGAGAGAGGAAGTATTAAAGGGCTTAGCAGCTTTGAAAGTGGAAAAATCCCCAGGCCCGGATGAAATATATCCCAGGCTGTTAAGAGAAGCAAAGGAGGAAATAGCAGAGGCTCTGACATTTTCCAGTCCTCTCTAGCTACAGGTGTGGTGCAAGAGGACTGGAGGACTGCTAACGTTGTACCTGTGTTTAAAAAGGGAGAAAGGGATAGGCCGAGTAATTACAGGCCAGTCAGCCTAACCTCGGTGGTGGGGAAATTATTGGAATAAATCCTGAGGGACAAGATAAATCTTCATTTGGGAAGACCCGGATTAATCAAGGACAGTCAGCATGGATTTGTTAAGGGAAGGTCGTGCCTGACTAACTTGATTGAATTTTCGAGGAGGTAACCAGGAGGGTCGATGAGGGCAGTGCGTATGATGTCGTGTATATGGACTTCAGCACTAAAATAGCCTGTATGGTTGATAATGAAGAAGAAAGCTGCGGACTGCAGGAAGATATCAATGTACTGTTCAGGTGGGCAGAACAGTGGCAAATGGAATTCAATCTGGATAAGTGTGAGGTAATGCATTTGGGGAGGTCTAACAAGGCAAGGGAATACACATTAAATGGTATGGCACTGAAAAGTGTAGAGGAACAAAGGGACCTTGGAGTGCAGGTCCACAGATCCTTTCGATAAGGTCCCACATGGCAGACTGGTCACAAAAGTAAAAGCCCGTGGGATCCAGGGCAAAGTGGCAAGTTGGATCCAAAATTGGCTCAGAGGCAGGAAGCAAAGGGTAATGGTCGATGGGTGTTCTTGTGACTGGAAGGCTGTTTCCAGTGGGGTTCCACAGGGCTCGGTACTGGGTCCCTTGCTTTTTGTGGTATATATTAATGACTTGGACTTGAATGTAGTGGGTATGATTAAGAAGTTTGAAGATGACACTAAAATAGCCTGTATGGTTGATAATGAAGAAGAAAGCTGCGGACTGCAGGAAGATATCAATGTTCAGGTGGGCAGAACAGTGGCAAATGGAATTCAATCTGGATAAGTGTGAGGTAATGCATTTGGGGAGGTCTAACAAGGCAAGGGAATACACATTAAATGGTACGAAACTGAAAAGTGTAGAGGAACAAAGGGACCTTGGAGTGCAGGTCCACAGATCCCTGAAGGTAACAGGCCAGATAGATAAGGTGGTTAAGAAGGCATACGGAATACTTACCTTTATTAGTCGAGGCATGGAATACAAGAACAAGGAGGTTATGCTTGAACTGTATAAAACACTGGTTAGGCCGCAGCTGGAGTACTGTGTACAGTTCTGGTCACCACATTCCAGGAAAGATGTAATTGCACTGGAAAGGGTGCAGAGGAGATTTACAAGAATGTTGCCTGGACTGGAGAATTTTGTCTGAGGAAAGATTGGAGATGCTGGGTCTGTTTTCTTTTAGAACAGAGGAGGCTGAGGGGAGACCTGGTCGAGGTGTATAAAATTATGAGGGGCCTGGATAGAATGGATAG